>NC_143208.1:3740210-4051894 GCF_030267445.1 Bombyx mandarina
ACACCTCAGATAATAAAATTGTCTCGAGTGGGTGGAAGTATTTATGTTTTGCAACTCAGCGTATTATATGCTTATTGTCAAGTGGGCCCGAACTAGTTTTTTGGAATGATCAATCAGTCATGCTTTCCTGTTTAAATAAAATACAGCACAATTGATCTCACATCCAAAGTTAGATGATGGCATTCACGTTTTGTTTCCTGGTGTTTGATAACTAAGTTACACCAAGTGGCCTGTGACCACGTTCATCCTTCTACCCAATATAAAATAATGTTTTTATTTTTGTAGACAAAGGTTTGATAATGACAAAATTTTATGGAAAAATTATAAGGAGCACTAAAATGTCTGAAACATGAGAATATTGATGCACTATATTTGAACCAGAACGTGTTATGTAATATATTAATTTGTAAGTAAGATTACATTAACACTAAATTTTTCATGGTCGTATTTTTTCAATATTTGTTACATACTTAAGATACTTTGTTTCTCCGTTTCAGAAGAGAAACTGATTCAGCAAGGAATGTGAACTCTCAAGGGATCTTAATTTTTTTTAAATATGTTTATAATTGATAAATTAATAATTGAAATAGTTCATAAGAACTAAATTGATGCCAATTTTGTTTTAAAATAGGTTGTTTAGTTCTTATAGTTATAGTATTACGTTTGAATAGTTGTAATTAGTAAGTTAGTAATATATGAAAATACTGATATAAATTTTTGTAAATAACCTTTTGTAAATTCTACGAGAAGATGATTTTAATTAATGATCAAAAGTCAACGGTCTTTAAAAGCATTATTTGCAATTATTTAGATTTACTGTGGAATATATTTGCTAAGTTGTGTTTTCTGTATGAGCAGATATAAATGAAAATGCCCAAACATGATTATGTTTCTTACATTTTCATTATGTGAAATCAATATGCTTGTGACTGAGTATATTAATAATTTATTAAAACTTAAGTGATAGACAGCAACCCCTATGGCACTGCTGAAGTTTATAAGCACTGGTGACCACTTATCACGGGCCGGGTTGCGTGCTCGTCTGCTGTTGAGTGCAATAAAAATTTTCGAAACCCTTTCTATTATTTAGATGTAATATTAGTGTACATTTAATTTGGATTAAAAGATAAATTTACATTTTATGTTTGCATGTGTATGTTTATAATTCATTTGCATGTAACGAACACCAGTTTCTTTTTTAACAAAATGTAAACTAATGGTTTGTAATGAATGTAATTAACTTTAAGATGATTTTCTTTCAATCTGCTGTTTGTTTCATCTAGTATTACCAAAGCTAAAGCATCAGAAACGTCAGAATAGAAATAATTTAGATAGGGAATAAAAGTATAACTAATGTAATCATGTCTAAGATTACTATAAGCGTCATTAAGTACAAACTATCAATATTTAAGAGTACTTTAAATCATCATTACATTTTTTAAACATTTTTTGTTTTTCAAATCATGTAATAAAACGTTTGTGCAGAACAAAATGTCACATGTTATGAACATGATTGTGGGTTAATCGTTTCTTAAATTTCTAAATGTTTATAAGAATGCTAAGAATAATTTAGTATTCACTTTAGTGTGTGTATTATCTCTACAATGCTAGTATAAATGACAATTATTGTATGACGAAGCATAGGTAGTGTTTATAGATGTAATATTTTCATACAAGGTCATGATCTGTCACGATCAACTTTAAGCAAGAACTGCTATAGTTAAGAAACAAATTTATTAAATTTAATTCAAATTGTCTACTATGTTTGTAATGGAAAGCTGACATGTTTATATTTCGCACAAATGACTTAAGTGACATTGAATGATTTGATTATCTAGACTTAATTAACTTTTAGATAACTTTCGATTTAATGTTAATAAGTACTCTAGTAGGATTAATCTAGAGGAGTTATTGTTATTCGAAATTTTATACAATTGTACGTTCATACTATCTTTTAACAGTAAATTGTTTGTAATATAGGGAAATTAAATAGCTTACAGAGAATTACAGCTTTTTATTTAAAAAAACTGTTTTCTCTCTGTATGAAAAGGTCTTATCGATTAGAATGCTGAACACAATCAAACGTTCTTTAATATTTCATAAGTACTACCGGGAATTTCAGCGATTCTAAACGATAAGATTTTTTCATAAAGAGAGTTAATTATAAAAAATATTAAAATTACTAAAAAAGCCACCTGGTGGGGGGTAGGGAGATTAATAATCGACAGCAGCGACGCCTGCTGTCCTGGGCTCTAACTAAAGCAAAAATAAAAATGAGAGTTGCGCATCTATCTCAAATATATTAAGTGTATAATCTATGTGCATGCGTGTGTGTGTCAAATACATGGTAGTGTGTGTAATGTTTACTTTATTGCTCTAATGTATCTTTTATTCATTATTTTAAAAAATATTAGCATTGTGCACTTCTTCTCTATATTCTCTATAAGTGTGGAAAATTTCATACTCCTCCGTCCGCGCAATTTTCGTAAAAAGGGATACGAAGTTTTTGCTTCACGTATGTAGATATATTTGTGCCTTTGTTTCTTTGGTCGAATCGTTTCGTGTGGCGGTTATTCGATTTAGTTGATACATTGCACAGTCCACAGAGTGGATGCTCCCATAATGCAATCAAAATACAAAACGTGACGCGCGAATAATTTGCAACAAACAAATCTATTTTATGTAATATTTCTCGATATAGAATTTAATAAACACAATTTAATATAATCCTCATTTTACCACCGATACAAATTCTTTAAGGGGCTTATGAAATTTTGCGTGATAAACAAAAAATAAATTAACTTTTATTCGGAAAAAAATACACGCACTCAATAAGATGAAGTCTTGAGTTCAGAAATTTTGTACGTGAAAGTGCAATTGTAAAGCACTTCTACACCTTGGGAAATGAGTCTAATTTTCAATACATTTAGTACCAATACTAGAGTCTATAAATATACTTTGAATTTATATAGTTCAGACTATTCAAAACTGAACCGAAGTGAAGATCACTCGTCGTACTCAGCTCGTTATAAGTTTCAGGAAGTTTTAAGTTTGATATATTCTTATTTTTGTGATTCATTTAATATTTTTAAAGCAAAAGAGATGATAAGTTTTTAAAGCTATCGTCTGTTTATAAATGAAACAAATGCTACGGAAGCCGGAAACATAAATGAAATCTAATCCCAAATTTCGTTGAATAATAGTACCTACGGTCACATAATATTAAACTTACAAGGGGATCAAATTGTATTAACTTTTAGCACTAGTATCAGAACATTGAATTCTGAGCTAGTATTGAGTACCTAGGATACGAAGAGCAACATAACATATAACCATTACACGTCCTTACGAATCCATCAGATCCAATAACCTTTGCACTAGACGCCTTCAGCTCTAACACTAGGAGCAGGTTTAGGGACCCCGGTAACTGTACTCGTCGAACTCGACAAAGAGTTCGACGTGCAACCTAACCCATGAATCAGCTCGCTGAGTTTCTCGCCGGATCTTCTCAGCGGGTCGCGATTCCGATCCGGTAGTAGATTCATTCGCGAAGCAGCTGCTCTTGAGCTGTTAGGTCTCCTTCGGAGGCGCTCGGGCAGCTGTTCGCAAATCCCAACCCTTCTGGCTGAGCCTTTGCTCGCCCACCTGTCCTGGTGAAACTGGAAAAGCCTGCGGGCCACCAGTAATCCTTCAATGATAAGATAACCATTACAAAATGAAAATTAATATTAAAATTTATGCTAAATTAAATACTGTTTTAGTAGCTTTACCAATAATGAGCACGTAATGTACAATTTGAAAACTTCGGGCATCAATAACCGAGTAACTTAAAATGTCAATTGAGATAAATCTTGAAGTCAGAAACTTAAAGAATAGTTAGCATTTATTACAAAAATCGTTTTTATATGGATTCGTGCTTAATTCTCTTGTTCTCTACATACATACCTATAGATTATTATTGATATCTTCAGAAAAAACTATCACACTCCTAAATATTAATACAACACTTAATATGTAACAGAACATTATTTTATAATTTTTATTTTTAAATCTCTCACAGTATTTGAAATACCACATAATAGCCACGGATGTGGGCAGCCTTCATGAGTTTAGTTGTTGACCGTGGAGTTCAATTTAAAGTAATATTTATGTGATATAAAGATTATGTAAAATAATGAAGTGCATTATGGACTTTTATACTAATGCAGTCCAATTTTGAATGTTTTTTTTTATATGTTTGGACAGACAAATGAGCTTATGATAATCTAGTAATTAGGGAGGCATGACGGAAAAAGCTCAACTCTACTGCGGTCTCTGATGAACCCTTCAAACGAATTATTGATTTACGGCAGAAATACGCAGCATTGTAGTAATCACCCAAAAGTAAAGAAAACGCGGAACCCCCCAGTAAACATCTTTTCTTGATCAAGTCCACTATGAACTTACTGAAGTCGCGGTGGCCTAAGCGACAAGACGGCCGTTGCATTTGTATCGATTCTTAGCGATGCGACTGTACCAGTGTTCGAATCTCGCAAGCAGGTAACAGTTTTTCTAATAAGATATTGATATATTTTCTAATATGTATGTACTTAACAATTGTTCGTGAATGATTTCCACGGTGAAGGGGTAACGTCGTGCTATAAAATCGGACCCGCAAAAATTTATTTTGCGTAATTGCTGGTGGTAGCGCGTCTTGTGAGCCCGCACAAGTAACTCTGCCTATTTCTACCGTAAAACAGTAGACATGCGTTTCCGATCGAAGAGTGGAGAAGAAATTGCACTGAAAACTTTTTCCTACCTAAGCTGATAGCCTTAAGAGGCTATGTCAGCGTAACTTAAAAAATATAGCGTAACCTGATGACGTTGCTAACCCTAGCAAGGGCAGTGTTTTGCAGAATCTACCACCAGATCAAAACCGCGATCTACTGAGAAGATCCGGCGTGAAACTTAGTGGCCTTTGTTTCCAGGGCACTGAAACATTGTCACTTAGAACTCGTGTTTCAAGCTAAGCTGATGGAATTTACGTCACTAATCATTCTAACGTCAGCTCGTCCACCAATTGCTGAGTATGCATTAAATATGTACCACTTCTGCGTTACGTGACGGAAAAAACCTCGATTTCAGCAACAAGTGATAAAGATCTCGATTTGCTTGAATCGATTCGTGTACGCAAGAACGCGTGCATACAGATTTGCTTTCACTTATCCTTAACTGACATCTATGTTTGTGCAAGTACGCCGGACGATTGCAATTATATATTATTTATTTACGGTTCACATGTACTTTTGGTTTGTTTGATTTTTCCAGTAAGTCTTACAATAAATAGTGAGGCATTTTTAAATTTTTAAGCACTATCGAATTGATGTAAAAATTTCTATATACATATTTTTTAATTTTCCACTGACCTAGTTTTAAATCTCAATATCCTATATATGTTTATAGGAATCTTTGAAGTTTGAAGTTGCTAATTGTCATTTATCCCGCGGCGCAGCACCGCATTAATAGCGAATCTGTGTCTCCGACGTCAAATAAAATATCAAGCTAAAGTTATCATTTTAATTACGATTTATTTACGAATCAAAGCATTACGTGCGTTGACAAGTTCCAACGGAAGAAACTTATTATTTTCTGTAATCACATAGAAGAGCTTCAAATTAACAAATCGGAATGCTCTTATTGCAGTTCGAAAGTAAACGTAGCGTTGTATTATTTGTTAGATAAATCCCTTATATATTCATTATGTAATAATTAATCCTTTATGTATTATTTTATTGACATCAAAATAAAGTTTAGCTTAGTAAAACTATAGCACAAACTGAGTTGCTCTGTAAAGAGCAACAACATTTAAAGCTATTGCTTCACCAGTTTTTATGTTTTTTTTTATATTTCAATACTCAAAAAATGTTTTAATATTTCTAATGTTCCTTCTTCTAATGTTTCAATAAGCAAATTACCATTTAAGTAACTTTTATAACATATTAACCTATTTTAATATTTATGTCATAAATCATATAGAGGTTACATATACTGGTGGGTCGATAAAAAATACAGCTTTATTGAATGCAGAACAGATCGCGACAAGATATTGCTTCTGGAGTACATAGCCTGAACTAAGTAACTGAATATCCGTCCCGGGAGCACTTTATCCGCGCGATTTTCTTCTGCAGCTGATAATAATATAAAAGCCCGATCTCTGCGCCAATTTGATTTCTTAGATATTGCGAGGTTCTTTCAGCGACTCAAATTTAATCAATTGCTGCTTGAACTTTAATTCTATTCGATCGTACTCATAAATTGCTCTGTAAAATGCATTTGACATTGTGTTGTGTTTTTCGCGTTAATATGACAATATAGCTTTATTAAGTACTAGTTAATTTTTGAGGAGACTAAAAAGATATGTTACTATCATTATAATTAAAACTTTACCTCGGAAATGACGTGAAAATCAACACATGCTCTGTTAATAATAGTTTTCTTTTTTATTCGTAAACAAGTAATAGTAGCTGATTAGTATAATTAACAAAAATAGAGGTAACAATGAATTGAATAATTTTTTTTTATTGCTTAGATTGGTGGACGAGCTCACAGCCTACCTAGTGTTAAGTGGTTATTGGAGCCCATAGACATCCAGAACGTAAATGCGCCACCCACCTTGAGATATAGGTTCTAGGATCTCACGTATAGTTACAACGGCTGCCCCACCCTTCAAACCGAAACGCATTACTGCTTCACGGCAGAAATAGGCAGGGTGGTGGTACCCAACCGCGCGGACTCACAAGAGGTCCTACCACCAGTAATTACGCAAATTATAATTTTGCGGGTTTCATTTTTATTACACGATGTTATTCCTTCACCGTGGAAACCAACCGTGAACATTTGCTGAGTACGTATTTCATTAGAAAAATTGGTACCCGCCTGAGATTCGAACACCGGTGCATCGCCCAGCACGAATGCACCGGACGTCTTATCCGTTAGGCCACGACGACTTCAATAATAATTAACATAACACCTCCGATCTTGTGGCTATCTCTTAAGTTTATAAATCATTTATCGTAACGAATCACGTCACTATCATCTGTCAATCGTTTAAAACGCCGAAATACAATTGTATAAGTTTTGTACTTAATACTACAAATGGAACTACCAATAATCATTGTGTAAATAGACACGATATTTTTATATTTGTTTATTTCAAAATAGTTATAAGCTATAATTCTATTAAAGGTCTAATAATTAAATAAAACTATAATTTATGAAAAGGTTAGACCGCAAAATTTGTTCCGCTCCTTGTCAGGGCTTATATTATTTACTTGGCATTATTTATTTATTGGTGGTAGGAACACTTGTGAGTTCGCGCGGATAGGTACCACCGCCCTGCCTGTTTCTGCCGTGAAGCAGTAATGCGTTTCGCTTTGAAGGGTGGGCCAGCCGTTGTAACTATACTGAGACTTTAGAACTTGTATCTCAAGGTGGGTGGCGCGTCTACGTTGTAGATGTCTATGGGCTCCAGTAACCACTTTACACCAGGGGGGCTGTGAGCTCGTCCACCCATCTAAGCAATAAAAAATTAAAAAAATTAAGCTCATTATTAAATCATTTCAATATATAAGCTTATGTTCAATCAAAGAATCTTTAAATATTGTGTCAGTTGAGATTATGGTCGAATTTCGATCATTCTATTTGAAACTCTACTATCGAAGTCGTGTCTTAATAAAACTTATTTTAAGAAAATCCCGCACTGTAATACTCTTGTTGACATCTTATATTATATGATCATAAACGATAGCACTGATCACGACCATGACTTTCAATCTAGTGGGCGTAGTAAGTAGGTAAGTAAACACTATTGTTAACGGGACATTAAGAAAATACCATAATTTATTAGCACAAAGAACCTATCTCGTGACGTGAGAGCGATTCTTAAATGTATGTATGTATGTAATATATTTATTCATAAAAAGTTACACTTACATTCAAAACATGCCCCGCAAAACTGCTTACACTGTTTGAGTGCAGGTAACTCGCTTTATACAAACATAGCGTATAAACCATTCAACTAGCTTATACTATAATAACACAATTAATTTACGTAAATGGTTACAACGTATTTAACAAATGTTTTTTTAATAAGCTTTTAAATTTAGCAAGTATAGGCTCACGTCTTATGTCCTCGGGTAAACTATTGAGTAAGTATGGAACACGTTTTTTTAACGTTCTATCTCCATAGTAATTTTGTACCATGGGTATTTCAAATTTTTCTTTGGACATTGACCTTGTGCCAGTTTTATGTTACACCAAGTTAGTTAAACGATCCGAAATAACAAACAGATTATTTTCATCTCTTTATATCGAAACAATGGCAAAGGGTGGCTAGTCAAAGGGTGTCGGGTTTTCAATACAGTTTTTCTATGTGATTATTACTGACACATTTCTCTCCCGTCTTTGAAACTATAAAGCCACTTCTGTTATACCATTACAGATTGTAGGACGTATTTGTACGATTTTTTTTTAATATCCCGGTAGGTTTTCTTTATATCTGCACTTTTCTTTATATCTATCACCAGAAGGGTCATGAACTTTCTATCTACTCATGCAGGATCATAGTGCAACATGCCATCAGTATTCCATTTTGGTCCTCGACTTCACTGCTTGGCTTTATTAAGATTTACAACGGTACAGATGTAGACAAATATAGACAAATAAACTTGTTGAAGATATTACCAAGAATTCGTATCACAACAGAACGTGACGGGGTTCACTGTTATTGGTCCTAAAAACATGGCCGATAAGTCAAACTCCTAGTTTTTGTAATTAAAATAGCATGTCGATTTCATACCGAAATAAGGATTTCAAATAACTAGTGGTCCCGCAGTAGTCGAAATTCGACTATAATTAATTGAAATTATAAGTTTCAACATTATTATAGTTCTATTGTTACAGATTTCGCCAAGACTACACTATAGAAAAATACTCGTAATATTAAAGATAAACAATACTAACCTATTCTCAATTTGACTACAGGCTTTAAGCAATAACAAAAGTTTGACAATAAACAAAGAGTAGGTATATGTGTGTGTGTCAAATACATGGTAGTGTGTGTAATGTTTTCTTTATTCATTTAATGTAGGTATCTTTTATGCATTATTTTAAAAAAATATTAGCATTGTGCACTTCTTCTCTATATTCTGTATAAGTGTGGAAAATTTCATACTCCTCCGTCCGCGCAATTTTCGCAAAAAGGAATACAAAATTTTTCATTACTTCACATATTAATATATAGATTTATGTACACTCATTTTTGGAAGTGGGTGTATTAAGTCTATCCATTTAATTTTAAATTTGAATACAATGTTAATTTCAGCATTTATATACTGCGATTATTAAACTTAAACAATACGGTGTTCGTTGCATGCCCAAATATTTTAAGTACTAAGAATTAGCATTAGAATATATTTTTATTTTATGACAATAAATTAATCAGCTTTGGCCATCAATAGAAACAGAATGACATCATACTAAGTCCTCTGAGCGCGTTGACCTTACCGCCAAAAGTGATCTAGTGAAAGTTGGCGACATACAGATTTTCGTTTTATTGTCATTGAATCCTTATTCGGCTCTGTCAAATTTATGGTCAGTCCCTAGTCGCCATTTGTTAAAAATGTAAAAGATTTATATTATATGAATGACTTGCATGTTGTCATTTCTCAAATATAAAGATTTACTTAAATATTTAAAATCTTCAATCCTTAATATGATTTTTCTTAATATGAACTTTTAAAAAAAAATTATAAATTTTTAAAAATTTATGAAAAATTGATTATTTGCTTTATATGCTTACTCTGTACATGTGGTGTAAGAAAAAATAGTAAAGAATTGTTATTATTATGTGTATTAACAATCGGCCGGAGCGTTAGAGACTATTCGGAGAGAAATTTATTATTATTATTATTATTATTATTGATATTTGTATCGATACATCGAAATAATGAATTTAGAGGCTATATAGTGTTCGCCGTGTTATTTATTAGTAATTTCTAGAATTTTGACATTAAGAATGATGTTTTATTGAAAAATTGCGCCGAAGACAATTACAGTGTCAGGATGTATTGTCAGGTTAAACGGGTGGAGCTAGCCTACCTAATTCTGCCGCAAAGCAGTCATTTGTTTCGGTCTAAAGGGTAAGAAAGCCATTACATTACATTTCGTTCCTAGACTTCACTTTTCAAGGTGATGTATTCACTAGGTGCTCCGCAAAACACTTAACAAAAAATGCTACGTGAGCTGGTTCATTTACCAATGTAATAAGTAATAATAAAAAAAAAAACTTTTTTTGCTTCTGACATTACCAGTTTTTAGCTTATAGTTCTTGACCGTGGGAGTAGCTATCCTTCGATGTGTTATTCGGGCGCTAAACCAAAAGATCATAAACTAAATACATTAGGAAGCTCTAAAAATGGAATAGCTGTATTATTTCGTCATAATTCGTTCAACTAACTATATAGCACATTTTATTTAGAAAAAACATTCTTATTATTGAAAATATTTCGCACGCGCTATCTTTACATTTATTAATGTCGTGTAAAACATAAGCCGTGAGACCAGTTAACGGGGCTTATTTCAGTAAGCTTTCTCGAACTGCTTTTGGCGGGAACAAGTAGTACCGAGAGCACACAGACAGCCTAACAGTACATATACACATGATATACACTTACTAATTAGTGAAAAGAGACAATGCAATCGATGCTCATATCGCGAATGACAACCGGCTTCAAGACTTCGAAAACAATTTTAATTTCGGAATGTTTTTCTCTCTAAGCTAATGTAAAGCAACAAATAGGTGTAAAAATAATTAAGATTTTTCAAGGCCATTATCACGTGCAGCGAAACGCCACTGGATAACGAAAGATTATTATTTTTAGCAACAATTAACAACCAAGTGAATTTGAGGTGTCTGCTCTGAATATTCATAATTAACATCCTACTATAGTTCACAGTTGGACATAGGCCTCTCGCAAGGCACGCCACGCGACCCCATCCTGAGCATTTCCCCTTCATCCATCCACTCCACTCCAAAACTCGTCTACACCACCTGTATATTGGTCGTAATCAATTCAAAATTAGTATCATCGATAAAGATCGAACTAATCTTAGCTTAGATGTCTTTTTCAATAAAAATTTAATACATCATTAATCATAGCCTTTACTTAAACTGATGATGAATGGTTCATGGAAGTTAGCAAAGCACAGAAAAGTAGCTGACACAATCGACGTGTTTTCGTTTAAAGGAAGATAAAAAAAAATCGAAATAAAATTATCATTATGACCTTTCTGTAAATTACGATTTATCCTTAACGGACACGAATCGTGTGAAACCGGCTCCTTCACGCAAATCGATATTTGAATTTCGTTATTCTCAAAACGATGCAATTTTATTAGTTGGTAAGCAAATAAAAAGCTTTTTGGGTTTTTACGAAATATTAACTTAATCTTTTTTTATTTTTTTGTATTGCCCTTGTAGGCAGACGAGCATACGGCCCACCTGATGGTGAGTGGTTACCGTCGCCCATGGACTACAGCAATGCCAGGGGCAGAGCCAAGCCGCTGCCTACCGATCTTTTACAAGTCTTACACATTATATTAGTTGGAGTTAAAAAGCATATCAAAATTAACTTGGGTTAACAAGTCTAGTTGTAATTATCCTTGACTGTATCTTTGTTATAAAGATTTATTACAATTAATCAGAGAATTTAGGTTAAGCATGAATAATTATTAACTTGGAATAAACTAAACTGACTAATAAAATTGAATAACTTTTAAATTCCATCTAACCAAATACATATTATAATGTTGCTAGAAGCGTCCAGTAGCAGGTCTACTTTCACGTTACAAGTTACCTTTTCCTTTTTTTCTTTTTTTTCTTTTCCTACTTATGCTGATACCCTTGAGAGGCTATTTCAGCTTCTCCTTGACGTGTAGGTGAGCTTACAGGGCTCAAACCAGGTGTGTTGCTAACACTGGCCCTAGCAAAGCGAGTGCTTCGCAGAATCTAGCACCGGATCGGAAACGCGACCCACTGAGAAAATCCGGCGAGAAACTCAGTGGGCTACAAGTTATCGAAATGTAGGCGGATATAAATTCGATCACGAGTTTTAGGGGTTACAACAGCGATTATTAAAGTAAAATGTTCCTACATCGAATGTCAAGTTGGCTGGGGCTTTGATGACGAGGCAATATATTAACATAGGTTCCAGATATCGCTTGGCGCCAGATGGGATGTGTCTGATCTGTAGTGATAGAAAAAATACTTGTAAACTGAGTTTTTTTTATTGCGTTCGATAAAAATATGCAGACGAGGATACGGCTCATCTGGCGATGAGTGGTTACCGTCGGTGGACCGATGCTAGCAATGTCCAAGGGCACAGCTAAGTAACTAACTAACATGAAAAAAGTTATACAAAGAAAGTAAAGAAAAAAATTGTCAAAATATAATTCTCTAACATCTTTTTTTTTTCATTATTGGCAAGTACAGTAACTAAAACTTAATATTTCCTTAATTATTTTGTTCAGGAGATTAATTATGGTTATATAACATATTTTTACGTACATACGTTTTATTCGTGCGAGACAGTTCCTGTTCAAATAATTTACAGTTTTCGCAATTCAAAATTGTAAAACGTGAATCACTAAACTGTAATATTGTGCAAGACTAAACTGTAATAATAATCGAATCTCGTGCTCTTTCAGTGAAATAATCAACAATCTAGCATTCAAAAAAAGAATTCTTATAATAAATTATCTCCTAATTTTCGTGTAATCAACATTATATTACAAGCTATTCGCACATTACAAACTGCCGATACAATACTCCAGTAAAACATTACATCGTTAACTAGACAAGCGTCTGACTGGGCCACAAACATCTTCGTAGTTAGTGCGAATGTACCGGCGTGTAGTCGAGCGTAAACGTGTCAATCAACATTGAGAGAAAGTTCTCCGCTGACCTAAACTGGCCTTTAGCGAAGTATACCATACACTCAATATTATAGTAATAGGCTTTTATAAATTTAATTATGAAATAACCGGTTATTTTTTCTTTTAGTGAACATTGTAATGGCAGTTGGGAGGGCGTATTGTGAGATGACACGGATAATTAACGTCACCCTGCCTTTTTCTGCTATAAAGCAGTTATGCGTTCCATAGCAGTGGTAGCATTCGCGTTGTGATGTTTGTGAGGTGCAGTACCCACTTAACGTCGAGTAGGCCAAGCGCTTACTTAGTCGTCTGAAAGTAACACCGAACTTACTACGTACAGATTTTATTTTGAGAACTGCGTATTAAAATATAACTTTTTTATTCGATTATTAAGCTATTGCATAGCTTTTATCGCGGGTTTTGAGCGCGGCGACTAAATCAAGAAATTCCGTAACGAAAATAAAACCTAACATCCCAACTCCGTCTACCATGTAGCTCGCGTTCAACACATTCACACGTTGCGCTTGTGTAGTGTTTGTGAAAAAGCGCGCTTCGTGACGTCGCACTGCATGCATATCATGAAAAATCTGCTAATCTCTCTCTCGCGCGGTATAGCTTATGAGTGTGAAGGGGACAGTTAATGTTTTGGTTTTGTTAATGCTTATAAATATAGCGCGGTCTTGTTTTATTATTGTTTTAATATTAAATTATTATTGTCTATATAATTGCATAAATTGATAAAAAATGCTATATATCATAACCGCGGCAGTCCCCGAATGCCACACGTTTTTATAATTTCCAAAATCAAACGTTTCCGATCGATCATGTTTATTTTAATTCCTTTCGGTAACTCTATGTAACCTAATAGATACAATATTAAACGTGCCTTGTGAATATATAAAACGACAAGTGTGATGACCCTTATCAAAGCTATGTTAAAAGGTAAATACATACTAATAAAACAAGCACGAACGCGGATTGACTACGAATATTGAAAAGATCGTTAGCCGGCCGACAAACCTCGATACCAGTCTAATATGTGTGTTAGTAACACTTCGGCTTTATGTGTTATTATAGGAAATGTAGCCATCACAATTTTATAGACGATAACAAACGTTAACGAATTCAAATTTAACGCAAATCTTAGAACACACAATTTTGTGAGTTTCATGTCTTTGGGCCAGTTTTTATCTGGACTACATTCTGCTGCGATTACTTATAATTAATTTATTTAATAGGAGAAATTAAGATCGAAATAATTGGTCAATTGCGACCTGACCTTGCTCGGAGAGGGTTCCGTAATGTTACTATGATAAATTATTATATAGGATTTTCAATTAAGTTTTTCTGTCCGCGAATCAAACCGTATTATTTAATATTTATTGCAAAAGCTTTAGCTTCACACTTTCGTAGTTCCGTGGGCGAAGGTTATGGGTATTTATATTTTTTTATGTTAATTAAAAATTACCAAATAAATGTTGTTAGTGCTCACACTACCCATAGAATATTTACGTAGCCCCAAAAAGTTGTTGCTTAGATAAATATTACCGGAAACGGAATAATTATAAATCGACATTGACATACACACACTTAATAAATTGGTTTTTAGAAACAGTTAATGAATATTGAGAATGTTAAAGAATTGATTTGCAATAAAAAGGATTTGGTTTGAAACAAGCTTGGATCTGACTTTTTAGGAGCCGCGACAGAAAGGTATTGCTTCAAACTTCAAAGGAATTACGAAATTATTATGTTTCCGTTCGTTCGCTTCCCTAATAAGGATGGAAATGGAAATTATTGATTAATTTTATAACAATGACAGAGATTTAATACGAAAACCCTAGCAATTGAGACCGAGGCTGGGCGCGAACTGTTGACAAGTTCGACACAGTGCCGACTGTGTTTTCAGCGGAGAATGAGTTTCGGTGACACGGTCGATTGTTGGAACACGTTTCTCGCCCACGATGTGACGTCATCGCTGGTCGAACCGGTCCGACGGTCCATATTGCACTCATTCTCGACATAAACGTATTTAATGTAGGTACCTTCAGTTTAACGTCAAATGGAATAGTTTATTTGCAAAAACAACAAAAAGTTCATTCACAGAATTAGGTGAACGGATGTTATCCGTTCAAACAATATAACTAGATTATTAGAACGTCGCGGTATTTGAATAGGTAATAAAACATCGTTTAGATTATGGTGCTCGACTTGATTAACAAATAAAATGTTTAATTTAAGAACTTTTTACTGTGTTTTATCTATTTAATATCAGTTTCTTCTTCTGAGTCGGTCTCTTTATTGCTGAAGGTCGTGTCTAGTTTGAAATATTGACAACTCGATGCACTGTAATTCTCCACGTCTTTCTGTCCTAGGCGATATTATAGCCTCGGTATTGGCAGGCCAGTGAGCGTCTTTACTAGATCAGACCAGCTGGTAGGAGAGAGTCCGCGTGATCTTCTTCCAATCTCAATATAAGTAATTATATTTACGTTGGGTGTATAGTCTTGTAATTACTTAATTCACGTTCGTATGAAATTTGTTAACAACTACGAACATCGTTTGGAACATCAATAATTATGAATTTCGAACAAATTTAAAGGAGACGGAAAATCGTGGGCCAAAAATGTAATAACTTGGAATGTAGTCTAAAAAATTTGTCATATTTTTTTATATAAGAATATAAAAAATCACCTCAATCCTCTTTCTGGGACCGGAGAAAAATGAGAAAGTTAGTTTTTGTCGGTATAACGGTGTGATCGATTTAATTAATCGATTACAGGATTATAAAAAGAAAAACATTGCACTAGGTAATTAATGCAAAGTAATTAAATGAGCGATTTATACTTGTTGTATACAAGTGCGGTATGCGCCGGATTTAATTGCGACAATATACATAAATGAAGAAAAAGTCTATTATTACTTAGCAAAGTAATATGATTATCGATTTCAAATCGATTGTATTTTTGATGGCAGCTTTGACAGTAAGCTGACATGACGTTTGTTCATAGATTATACAATTATTTTTTGGCGCTTGTTGGTTTTTCTGCTCTACTCGTTTTATATCTTCGACGCATTTTGAGTGTCTATCTATCGGGCTGTTTTTATATTTTCAACGATCACTGCTTTATTATTACGGATTTCAACTCTGCCAGCCTTGTACGACAATTGCTTCTACACTGGACACCGAAGATCGCTCACACGTTTGACTTGAAATTGTTGCATTGGATACTGTTGAAATTATGGATCGCTGTGTGAATTGTGTGATAGCAATTCCATATTCCATACCTGATATATATCATTGATATTCATTCATAATATGACATTTAAAAGATTATCCAATGTATATAATAAACATTTACTTATGCTTAAATAAGTTATTATTCAGGTCTTTTAACGAGATTGTAACATAACCTAACTTTTACTAAATCTTTAATAACTCGGTTCTCAGATTGAGAAAACTTTTATAATTTTCAGCAAGGTACTGATAAATCTGAATCTATTAATTCATATTAGTTTCATCACGTTACATTCGGGCCCAAAAATGTATGTAATCGTTTTAGTCTCCTTTGTACATATCGGGAACTTTTACTGGCTTTACTACTCATTTCAATAAGAAAATCATGAATGTTAAAAAGCGACACGCTCGCGTCAAATGTTGTTTTGTGTTGGAACCATTTTTTTGTACTAAAATCCGGTCACGGATTGTGAATAAAACAATGGTTCGCATTACTTCGCATACACCGGCTCGCTGTTGCTACAAACGGAGATTGTCATGAACGAACCTTGAGTTCACTAATAAAATATCTGCTATGTTCGGCTATAGAATTTCACGTTGTAACATAAGTAAATTTGCATAGTAATAATTCTGTCTGCGCTCACAGTGAAACGGGTAAGATCTTAAAGAGCCGTTGCGAATGTTTTCCTTACAGCTCGAATATTCAATCTTCCTATGTCTTAGGAATTATCAGTCGTATTTTATTAAAACATTCAATCTATACGTATGTGTGTATTCTGCCTTAGTACGTGTAGTTTAAGCTAAAGAGCTTATTAGACGCGTCAATTAAAGTTTACAGTCAACAAAAAATACAGTTACCACATTTAAATAAAAAATAGGTCATTTCGACAAACTTTTTTTTCCTACCTCTGCTGATAGCCTTGAGAGGCTATTTCAGCTTCACCCTAGCGTGTAGGTGAGCTCTCGCTCAAACCGGAGGTGTTGCTAATACTGGCTCTAGCAAGAGCAGTGCTTCGCAGAATCTACCACCGGATCGGAAACGCGACCCGCTGAGAAGATCCGGCGAGAAACCCAGTGGGCTGTGTCTAGGGGTTAACATTAGACTCACGAAATATAACTCTAATAAAACGAGAATTAAAGATTTTCCTCTCATATTTAATTACAGATAAACGAGCTCACGGCCGAAGTTGTTTAAAGTTATAACAGCTGACCCACCCTTATAATTAGAATAAACTAAAAAAATACATAACATGTTAAATTAATAATTTTTTTTTATTGCCTGGATGGGTGGACGAGCTCACAGCCCATCTGGTGTTAAGTGGTTACTGGAGCCCATAGAATCTACAACGTAAATGCGCCACCCACCTTGAGATATAAGTTCTAAGATCTCGGTATAGTTTCAACGTCTACCACACCCTTCAAACCGAAACGTATTACTGCTCACGGCAGAAACAGGCAGGGCGGTGGTACCCACCCGCGCGGACTCATAAGAGGTCCTACCACGAGTAATAAATTACATATATTTTGGCTACAAGAATTTGTTACATGAATTCGGAAGCAAGAAGATCGTAACATAGTACATTTTGACGTAAAAAAAAAACATTCCAATACCTTATGTACAAAGTGTCATTTTAATTAGTTTAACAACGCACGCAAAATGATACAGAGCTGTCAAAAAAGTAAATGACCAACTATGGTTGTATCTAAAATTTCCGAAACCGTAAAAATTCACCGTTCATTCACTATTTAACTATTCGATGGAATAGATAGTGTTTGGACAATCCACCTTTGACAAGTGACGCGAAAACCAATCGCGATTGAAGCCCACGCGAGCATTTCATGACGCGAACTCTTTCCCTGCCGACACTAATAAAATAGATTAACAATCAGTTTAGCTCTCTTCAAAAGAATTCGAAATTCAGTTCAAATTTAAAAACTTTAAAACATTTCGTCCGTCTGGTGTAGTGGTAAGTGACATGGTCACTACACTAGGGGGTCGCGGGTTCGAATCCCGCCAAGGGAAGATATTTGTATGATAAATATAAATGTCTTTTCCAGGGTTATGGATGTATATTAAATATATGTATGTGTATAAAAAAAATCTCACATTTATTTCCGATATCTGGTACCTGTAACACAAGTTCTTTACGAACTTATCACGGGACCAGTTAACGTGGCCTGATTGTTAGTAAAATATTTATATTTATATTTTATTTCTTATGCACTCTAACATATCTATACTAATATTATAAAGAGGAAAGATTTGTTTGTTTGTTTGTTTCGAATAGGCTCCGAAACTACTGGACCGATTTGAAAAATTATTTTTCCATTAGAAGCCGACATTGTCCCTGATGAACATAGGCTACTTTTTTTTTTTTTTTTGTTTCATGTGTGTTTTAATGTTTCCGAAGCGAAGCGAGGGCGGGTCGCTAGTCTACATATAATCTTACTAGGCAGGTATCCCTCGCTGTTAAGTATGAATTTAGTCTTTTGTTGTTGTTTAGATGGTGAACGAGAACACAACCCTCCTGGTGTTAAATGATTACTGGAGCCCGTACACATCTACAACATAAATGCGCCACCCACCTTAAGATCTAAGTTATGCCTATGGTCTCTGTATAGTTACAACGGCTGCCCCACCCTTTAAACCGAAACGTATTACTACTTCATGGCAGAATTAGGCAGGGTGGGTGGTACCTACTCGTGCGAACTCACAAGAGATCCTACCACTATTTCATAGTCGGGTGAATGAGCTCATGGCCAAGTCTTAAGTAATGACAGAAGCCTGTAGACATCATCACGTGAAAGCTACCCTCGAGCTTGAGACATGAGTTCTAACTAAGAAAAGTATTAATCACGCCAGAAATTGGCACGGCGGTTTTACCTGCACTGCAAGCTCAGAAGACTACATTAGTTCTACATAATTCGGTCATCTACATTAGTTATTCAAAACAATGAAATATATCAATCTAGTAAGTACCTCAGTACTAAGTAACTAATATGCAGTAGTTTCTTGAGTATTCATGAGCTATTTCAATTTTGATTTTATTTCAAATCATATTTAAGTAATTTACGACAAAAGAAACAAAAGTATTCGAAGCATTTGAAGTTGTAAAATGAAAAATAAAAACGTGATAAGAATTTTTGATTAAATAAGAATCTTCTTCATCAAGACATAAGAATTCATTTCAATTAAGTCTAGAATCTACTGTTTTCAATAGGAGTCTGGAATTTCTTTATTCTCTACTATAAACGGGAATTCAAAATACACTTCGGAATACAATGGGCACGTACTTAAGGTAAGATGAAATTAATTCAATTGAATAGTAGTGGTATATTTTTTTTGTAGCAATTATTTCATGAAATAAAATTTCTGATGCGGAGAAGACGAAATCTTTGTCATGCGTTGTAATTGACAATAAATTTAAATTAAAAGGAGTGTTGTATGAGCAAAGAAAGAGGCGAAAGAAAGAAAATTTTTCTTAATTAATGCCTTAAAAAGCAGACGAAAGTACGTCGCATGACTGTGGACGGATCTTCTCAGTGGGTCGCGTTTCCGAGCCAGTAGTAGATTCTGCGAAGCACTGCTCTTGATAGGGCCAGTGTTAGCAACACTCCGGTTTGAGCCCCGTGAGCTCACCTACGCGTTAGGGCGAAGCTGAAATAGCCTCTCAAGATTATCAGCATAGGTAGGGAAAAATAAACGGTGGTCGGTAACCGGAGTTCGTAGGCTGCAGCATAGAAGTTAAATATAAAGCTAATCGGGTATTCTTGTTCTTTATTGATCGATATTTGATAAGTCCAAAGTGTGCCCTACTCATGTAACTGAAATCAGCCACGTGAGAGCCAAATTCCCGGTTACAAGAAAACCAGCCTAAGCTCAAGTAAATTACGTAAAACACATCCAGTATAATTCCTAATTCATTGTAGAAAAATTTTAATGGATATAAAAAGTGAAAGCTTTGTATACATTTTACTGAAATACATCTATAAATACACAACACGGATAGAATTTATGTTCACGAGCCTTCACGGTTGAAAGAGCATTAGCATGTTGGAACGGTCCATCCCTCTGGTTAGTGATATAAAGAAACCGATCAACATTACATGAAAATTAAACACAAATCTATAAATAGCGCTAGAATAATTAACTTACACAATGTATTGTTCTTTTTCTTAATCTATACTAATATTATAAAGCTGAAGAGTTTGTTTGTTTGAACGCGCTAATATCAGGAACTACTGGGCCTATTTGAGAAATTCTTTCAATGTTAGATAGCCCATTTATTGAGAAAGGCCATGTAAAATCACGCTAAGACCAATAATAAGCGGAGCACCAATAAATAATGTTTCAAAATGGTTTTTTTCCCTTTTGAGAGCTTCCGCTGCGTGCACTGCAGAAACGGTTAAAGTTTCGCTAAAATAATGTATGACAGAATTGTTCCTCTTTAAAAGATCTAAAGAAAAGTTAAAAACAAAGTTTTTTATGCTAACCAAATTTGTTCTAAAATAAAGAATTATTTGTGAACTATTACACGCGTACGAAGTCGCGGGCAAAAGCTAGTTTCATATATTTCCATTAATTTACTACAATAGAAAAGTTTCGTGTCGACACTTCAAAAGTATTGATTGTAAATAATAGATTTTACGAGCTATTTGCATTTATGAGGACTCTAGCGAGAAAACGCCCTTCCGACAATAGAGAAAAAATGAACGAACAATAGAAAATCGCTCGCTTTTGTACATAACAATACGGTTTCGCTAATCTTTAGTTCAATGGTGGCTGAATTTTGTGTTAATTGAACTGTTAAAACAATTAACTGCCGCCCAGAAATAGAGCAATGACTAAATCTTGCCTGTTGATTTAGAAAACGGGTCTTAACGAGTCTCTCGGGCTGTATTCGAAAAGAACGATGTCATCGTCTCAGGAGGATAAGGTCGTAAGTGAGCGGGGTCAAACGTGACTTACGTTTTTAAGTGCCCGAGAATTTGCTCCACTTGCGAATTTGTATTGAATCGTGACTTAAGACTTTACGATGTCGAATACGGCTTTTGTACGTTTGTTTTATTGTGGTGCGATTAATTTTAATGTGTTGTAATTCTATTTTTTAACCGACTTAAAATCGAAAAGGAGTAGTTTTCAATTCGGTGTCTATTGTAGTTTCACATTGAAATTGACGTCAATTTAAAAATTTTCGTAGTTTCGTATGTTTACGTACGTTTCGTAATTCTTTCGAGGAAACAAAATATTTGAGAATTATCTGCCTTTTATTAAAAAAATTTAAAGGGCTTGCTTTGATTAATATTAACCATATAATAAATACCACACCCTGTATGCTATGGTTACATTTGCACGTAAGTTGAACGGAAAAAAAAATGTTCTTTTTTTTCTTCTAATATTTAATGATGGCACTAAATGAGGTCGCCGCCCACCTATTGCTAATTGACTACCCGAGTTCATTGAAAATTTTTAGAACGAAGTTTCTTAAGGGACGATGCGGAGGGGTACCCTAATCGGGAAAAAACGTCCGTAACGTAAGATTTTTATTAGTAATGCACACAGCGCACGACTTAACTTTGTAATAACGTATAAAAAATAGCATATTTTTTTATTATATTTATATATGTATTTTTATAAATCATTGTGAATAAAATAAAGTTGATAACTTTGTAAAGTACGTAGTTTTTCATTTGATTTTTATCAAAAAAAAATTATGATAAAAAATGTATACCCGAATAATTATTTTCTTTATACCTTGAATAGAACTTAAAATTATTATTTTTATAATAATGTCCCACGACACCACACATTTTTTTGTTATTCTTGTAAGCGAACGAGCGGAAGCCTCTTCTGATACTGAACGGTTACTGTCGCTTATCGACGTCAACAATGCAGGGAGTAGAGCAAAACCGCTGTTTACTGTTGAGTACTCTCGCCCAGTCTCGCATGAACAAGGAACAACCTGGTGGTAGGTGATTACCGAAGCCTATAGACATCAATCAACGTAAATGCCGCACCCACCTTCATGACGTTCTAAGTCTCAGTTTTTAAGGGCCGCTACCCCCTTCAAACCTATGCACATTACTGCTTCACAGCAAAAATAGGCAGGATGGTGGTCCTTGCCCCGAATCGACTGAATACGCATAAACCTTGTTAAATTTCTATATCAGGATTTTCGGATCATAGTTTGTGATGTTCCGTTTTCTGAACTTATTATTTAATTTATTTATACACTTAACTACCACCGCAATCAGAAAACCAAACGAGCCACCTAACGGATTATTTACAAGAATTTTTTCCTACCTATGCTGATAGCCTTGAGAGGCTATTTCAGCTTCACCCTAACGATTGTAGGTGAGCTCACGGGGCTCAAACCGGAGTGGTGCTAACACTGACCCTAACAACAGTAGTGCAACAAAAAGTTGGTACGCTTTATACTATTTTTAGTCGGCCGTGAGTGAACCCTAAAAATGTAAAAAACATTCTAAACATCGGAAATCATATAATGACAACCAAAAAAGGCGAAACTAAAAACGTAAAAAATTTGTTGGAAAATATTCTTGTAAAAGTTTTAATTATGTCTACATCTCGCTAAAACCTAAAAAAATACGAAATCTTTCGACTAAGCCCGAATTGCGTTGACTTGCACAGGATAGATACTACATTTGACCTTCATTGAAGAATATCAAGTGCCAGAGCGGGGGTCACGTTGTACTGGCGGAAAGCGGACCGGACCGGTCGACCTTCCACTCACTGCGGTCACAGATGGTATTATTAACAATATAATAATATCGCTTCGTCTGCCTGTGATTTGGTTTCGCATATTTTATCTCTATTACTCGGTCCAGGGTTATAAGTTACTCATCATTTTTTGGGTCCATTTTTATATGTAAATTTGAAAGCCTGGTAAATGTTGAGGAAAGACGGTAAAAAAAGGCTAAAAAAGCTAATGCTTGATACATTTAAAAAGTAACTCATCATTAACAACTAATGATGCAATCGTAAAAATTTGGACAAATTGACGATTGAACTATGTCCTGCAATGGACTGCTGCTATAGGCTAATGACGATAATGAGGAGACGAACTGTTTAGCTAGGCGACGTCATTTTGGTGATTACTTGATTAATGCAGAAAGAAACATTTCTGCATTACCGAAAGAGGCCTATTGACCAGATTGATGCATCAGTTGCCTTAAGATTTTTTAACATTTACGAGTATTCTTTAAGTTTGACAACTGATCGCTAATGATGAATATGGCACCAAAAATTCAATTTAGTCGATCAGATAAAATTGTCTTTAGATTGCAGGATCTCTAATGTTCGCAACGTAGATCAGGTGATGTGACTATGCCAGTACTCAAAACTTTTATTAGGTACGAATTTAAAAGCTCACAGTACGTTCCTAGCTCGTGTTCGTCTACTACCACCATGAAGCCCTATATTAGTCTAAAAGTCATAAAGGACCCGATGTTAAGCGGCATCCTTTGAATACATGTCACGAAATAATCATGAACGTTCAATCTATAAACCGTAAAGGTTGAATTGAGATTTAATTTTTATAACAATCATTTAATAACAGGCGAGCCGAGAACAAGCTGTGAGCTCGCTATCTATCTAGAATAATATATTATACTAAAAAAAACTAACCAACACGACAATTATATATATCTATATAACATATTCTTAGCATAAGATATGATTGTGTTTTCCTTTTGGATTACAATGTATTATACAAGACTTACTGGTGGTAGGACCTTTTGAGAGTCCGCGCGGGTAGGTACCTCTGCCTATTTCTGCCGTGAAGCAGTAATGCGTTTCGGTTTGAAGGGTGGGGCAGCCGTTGTAACTATACTTGAGACCTTAGAACTTATATCTCAAGATGGATGGCGCATTTACGTTGTAGATGTCTATGGGCTCCAGTAACCAATTAACAACCAGGTGGGCTGTGAGCTCGTCCACCCATCTAAGCAATAAAAAAAAGACTGTATTTAATTTGGTTGCACCCACACACATCCGATCCGACCCGGCATACTCATCGCATATGCATCGCCACTGCAACAGGGATGAAGCCCTCTATTCTCTCAATACACTTCAACGTTCATTCACACAGAACATCGTCCGGACTTTATTGGTTTCGACAAACATAAACATTTCTTTTTTGTCAACCTCATATCGTTCGCATTGCGAGCGCTCCATGAAAAGTAGGTAGGTCTTAGAATTTATATATCAAGGTGGGTAACGCATTTACGTTGTATATGTTTATGGGCTCCAGTAACCACTTAACACCAGGTGGGCTCGTTCACCATCTACACAATAAAAAAAATAAAAAATATAAGTAAATATTAAAATTAATAATTTATGTATTTGATAGAATTATTATTTTTTTGCATCAGAAATTGGGATTCCGAAGCTTCCTGCTTGTGCGGGCTTAAGGTAAATGACGTCCTACCACCAATAATGACGTTTATTTATTTGTGCATTTTTTTTCTTATTACACGATGATATTCCTTAATTGTAGAAGTCATTTGTGAGTTAGGTACTTCTTTCATTCGAAAAATGTTGTACCAGTCTACAGGATTCGAACCCCGACACCGTGGTAACACTCGATCCGAATGCACCGGGCGTCTTATCCTTTAGGCCACGACTACTTCAAAAAGTATTTACTTAAATTCAAACATAATTAAACTGTCGCATATAAATTTTACTGTATATGTTTCATTATCACACACTTAAAGACATTCGTCTCGGTATAACGGCTAAAGAATGTATGCTATCTTAGCGTTTGGCATTTTATATTATTACGCTACATACATACAATACACATAAATAAAAACAAGGTCAGGGTATTTATTTGTATTGTAAAATTTATTATATTATATATCTTATAATATCTATTATTAATTTCGCTGTTTACTTCATTTCTAACAATTTATAATAACAATAAACTCAAAGAATTTTTATAAGTTTTTTTTTCATATTCTTAGATTTATAAATTGTATGCTACCGTATTGCCACAAAGCTACAATCTCAATAACGCAGTGCAAAATGCATAACCCTCCAATTTCTATATTGCGAGCACGTTTTGAGCTAGGAGAACGTAATATAAATTTTATTCGGAGCGAATCTGCTGCACATTGCACTCTTACGAGAGGAAATACACATTTATTTTGTTAAAGGCGCTCGTGAATACACATTTAGGTTTTTCTTGTAGTCTATATTTTATTTTTGGTTTGTATTAATTAAAACTAAATTCTGTGACACAATCTGATCTGTTCGTTTTTAACAACAATAGTGATCTGAGATATTCACCACAGCGTTTTAGCTACAACGAGAAAAGTCAATTATAGCAAAATCATTGGACCAAGACAAGCTGCCACGTGTATCGAGCCTCTTACGGATACTTCGAAGTGAATTGACCCTCCGGCCGTACAAACTCTATTAAGTTGCATTACGTTCAGCCTTGAATATTAGTTGCTACTTGATACAAGTTGTCGTGTTGAATTTTGTTAGAGAATTTCGAATTCAAAAGCTTTATTAGCCAAGAACACATCATTTGTCAAGCGACCCGTACTGGTTATTTCAGCTTAACATACTCCTTCTCCTCCTCATCTCCTATCGTAGGAGCTGACCTTAAATTTCGCTAAAAAAGGTATTATATGGTGTATATAAGTGAGCATCTCAAACTATTTTAGACTTTTTGTTTCATTTACTTGCAATGTATTAGGACACTTGGAATGCAAAAGCAAAATTGAATGATATCTACTAGTTATAAAATATAATAGTATTTCAAGAATAAAAAATATCTGTAAATATACATGAAAGGGATATTCCCTTCAAATTCCCATATTCAACACAATTTTCAGTGACCGAATTAGTAAAAAAATTTCAAACGGATTCAGGTACGATTACAATGCTAATAATAAGTTTGCTATGATTATAATAAATAAAAATGTTTTTATTCCGGTCTAAAATTCTAAAAAGGAAAACAAAAAATATCATTTTAATTTTAATTCAGTTGCATACAAAAGCGCTTTTTTTTATTAACGTTGTTAGTCTATGCTTTTTTTTTTATTTTTTATTTGCTTAGATGGGTGGACGAGCTCACAGCTCACCTGGTGTTACTGGTGGTTACTGGAGCCCATAGACATCTACAACGCAAATGCGCCACCCACCTTGAGACATAAGTTCTAAGGTCTCAGTATATTTACAACGGCTGCCCCACCCTTCAAACCGAAACGCATCACTGCTTCACGGCAGAAATAGGCAGGGCGGTGGTACCTACCCGTGCGGACTCACAAGAGGTTCTACCACCAGTACAGTACAGAGGTACAGAGGCGCTCACTGGTTCTTACATATTTCAGTTGGAAATGTACACGACTTGTGAAAAGCCATGGGAATTTCAAATAATTTGCATTCGTAACTGAGTGTGTCCATATACGAAATGCAAAAACATCTGAGAAACCATCAAACTAGCAAAACAACAGTAATAGATTTGTGTTGCTAACGGTACAGCACTGCTCCGACAGCGTCCAACCGATTTTTAAATCATTTATACTTGATTGAGAAACCGTTTTTGTACCATTAAAGAAACGGTAGATTCTCTCGATGAAAAATTTTACGACGAACGCCAGTCGCGAGTTTGTAAAAAAAAAATTAAATTGATTGTAGATACTATTAAAAATTTATTTTATTACCATGAATTGTCACTGAAATTATTAATAGTAGACATGGTTTGAGAATGATTCTAATTATCGTTGGTAGATTGGGTTGTTTTTTTTTTATTGCCCTTGTAGGAGACGAGCATACAGCCAACCTGATGGTGAGAGGTTACTGTCACCCATGGACTTCAGCAATGCCAGGGGCAGAGCCAAGCCGCTGCCGACCGCTTAATACTCTCCACAAGCCTCGTTTGAGGAAGGACATGTCATAGCGCTCGGCAAACACCGTGGAGGGGAGCTCATTCTATAGCCGGATGGTACGTGGCAAAAAGACCTCTGGAAACGCACTGTGGATGAACGCATTGGCTCCAGGTAGTATGGATGAACTCTACTCCGGTGGCGGGCAGTACGATGCTTGTGTTGTCTAATTCCGCAGAGGAGTCATCTATTCCGGATTGAAATATCGGATATGTCATTGTCGGCAGCCATTTATGTTGCGCTCGTCATGGGCTCAGTTTCAAGTGGCCTTGAGACGTGAAACAAAGTCTCCTAAGACCGATATGCCCTACCTACCAAACCCGTAATTCCGCGAACTTATGAGTTTTGTACTATGAGTGACTATGACATTTATTACTTGAAGTTACATGTTTATCGTAAAGACCGTTCATAAATGCGTGATACTTATTTCGAAAAGTTTGCACTTTCTAGATTTGAACACCTGTGTAGCTGCATCACTTGATACGAACACACGAGGCTTCTTACTAGTTTGGCCACGTACGTTTCTTTGTTGAGATATACAATGTTCACTGCATTTTAGTATAAGTTATTAAGCCAAAAGATTTTGAAGAGATTATGTGAATATTTCAAGGCATTTTTTCTTGATTCATTTTGTTTGTTTATATAATATATAATATGGCAAATTTATAATGAATCTGGTGGTTACATACATAATATACAATTCAAAGAGAACAAAGATTCTGTCCGTCATGTTTTTCTTGAATTAACTGATAGTTTGTTAGACATAGTATTTATTCCGTTTTTAAGCCGTTATTAAAATTTGCAAACATAACTATCGCGACAATTTAAGAGTAAAATCAACTGAAAAAATAAGTTGCTCTTAGTTGTAACTAGCGACCCGCTCTCACTTCGCTTCGGAAACTGTAATATATTATTGATTTCTCCACTATTTAATGGATGTTATTATAAATATTATTATAAACCTTCTTCTTCAATATCTCTATCTATTAAAAAAACCGCATCAAAATCCGTTGCGTAGTTTTAAAGATTTAAGCATACATAGGGATATAGGGACAGAGAAAGCGACTTTGTTTTATACTATGTAGTGATGTATGACTATTAATATGTTAGAATGTACGAAATGATGGTATGAAACGGGATTCATCACAACTAGCTGTGTATTGTGAGTAATATTTATTGGTCACACTAAAAAAGTCCATTGAAAAATTTATCCAAACAAAAATATTGATCGCTTGCTTGATTGTGATTCTTGCTTTCATATTCCATTTTTAATCCGACGCAAGTTTATGGAGCCCTTGTCTATTACTTAATAAATTTGACTTCTGTACCACGACGGACGATTCGCAGTGTATACAATCAATCTTTATGATATATTTAAAATATATACCTTTTTTAAAGTATATTCATTTTGACTTCCAAAGGCTTAATAGAGTTTTTTTTTTAAATGTGCGTGTAAATCTACTTACTGTCGTAAAAACGGTGATATGATGTCATCATATACACGTTTCACAACAAATAACTAAGTCAGTCAAACTATTCATAGCGTGGGAAGAACTGTGTAATGTATCAAAATAAGACTAAACAGGCAAAAAGTTTTATCAAGAAAATATAATATTGTAGAAAACTGATATTGTTACTCGTTGAATGTAATTTTTTTAATTTTTTTAATATAATTTTCATTTTTTTGACATATAATCTTCCTAAGATTCCTTCGAAATAAAACATTATTTTTCTGTTCGTTTTTTCTTTCGTGCTTATGACGTCATTCCTAGAATAAGAAGTCGTTGGTACAGCGCTACTTAATTAACTCGTTGCAGTGCACTCAGCACTTTATAAAAGTTAGAGGAGAAATATTGAAAAGTTCTTGTTTATCCTGCAACAGTATCGTTTTTTTTTTAAAACTAACCATGAGATTTCGAAACGACAGTTACATAAATTTATTTTCGAATAAAACTTACTGTACTATACTTCATTTGGGTACTGTTAACGCCTTTGCCGTATCTGCGTGTCGTCTATAATCTATATTAAGCTAACTACTCTGTAATTTAAATATAATCTGTCTCTTAACATTTACGATTACGAGGAAACAATTCCCGCTTCTTTTTCTACCTACTTCATTCAATTTATACAAGCTTCTTGCTTCTTTACAAATGTACTTCGTTTAATTCATCAAAAATACAAAACTAAACATCTCTACTCTAACAAATTATAGTACAAATATAGAATAAAGTCTCGTAACAGAAAACAACGGGATTTCCTTGTATCATCAGATACAGGTACTACTGTAATTAATTTACGAAGTCATGTCTATAACTACATCCTGTGATACTTGTAAATCTAGTTTTATAATCAGCTTAGAAAATTTTGAGAAAACTTAATAAAGTTTATAAAAAAGCATAAATAATATTTCTATTATCATCCAATAGTTTTTTTTATGCTTGAAAGATTACTGGTGGCCTGGAGGCCTTTCCAGCTTCACCAGGACAGGTGGGCGAACAAAGACTCAGCCAGGAGGGGTGGGATTTGCTAACAACCGAGCGCCTCCGAAGGAGACCTAACAACTCAAGAGCGATTGCTTCGCAAATGAATCTACTACCGGATCGGAATCGCGACCCACTGAGAAGATCCGGCGAGAAACTCAGCGGGCTCATGCATGGCATAGGT
Organism: Bombyx mandarina; assembly: GCF_030267445.1. Classification (NCBI taxonomy): domain Eukaryota; kingdom Metazoa; phylum Arthropoda; class Insecta; order Lepidoptera; family Bombycidae; genus Bombyx; species Bombyx mandarina. Next base: position 3,770,002 of record NC_143208.1, read on the forward strand.
TACACGTTGACCTCTTTGTCGAGTTCGACGAGTACGGTTACCGGGATTCCTCAGCCTGCTGCTAGTGTTAGAGCTGAAGGTAACTAATGCAAGAGTTTTTGGATCTGATGGATCCGTAAGGACTGTATCCGTATATCAAATGGTATTTTTTATTAAAATGCTGTTTAATCAGGGTCAGCGAAATGTTTGTGCGGTACAATATCTTTTGCATTTATTCTTTAGCGCGTTATTTCCCAACACAAGTTTTGCAACTGGACCTCGTTCTTAACGAATCCGTCGTGTTTTTATTAAGCTTTTTGCGTTCGAGTGAAACTCGCTAATGTTAAGGTTGCTGTTGTTTCAATAATTTTAATATTGTTTTGTATTTTTTTTTCGGAAATTTGGCGCTACTGCTCGACCTCCCCGGTCGGAGACCTAGAGGTAGACCCAAGACAAGGTGGAGGGACGTAGTGCTGAAGGACAAGAGAGAATGCAATGTTGCTGACGAGACGACAATGATGTCGAAGACAGAGCGAAGTGGAGGAGTAAAGTCAGGAAAACTGACCCCGCCACCATGTGGGATAAATAGTTGGGAAGAGAGAGATTGTTTTGTAAAAATATATGTAAATAAGAGCAACCAACTCTTAAACTTGTAGAGAATTCGTTCTGAATCATATGGAACTCTTCGATTATTTTTTTGAATCAGAAGTGGTATAGTTTTATTTTAAATTCATATATGTTCCGAATGTTTTTGTAAAATTTTAATACTGCGCTATAGTATATGATGATACATTCACTGCCACTGCTTAATTTAAAGACAGAATTCAAATCAAAGTAAAATAATACGCATATAATTCGTAAATATTCTATTTCATTAAACACCGAACATACTAATTGAAACAATTTTTTTTTTAATAAAGTTTTAATTTTAAGTTGTACTATTTTCGTCTCAGTAGTAATGCGATAAGCATGACCTTCTACTGCGAAGCTGTCATGCATTTGCGGTTGACGGTAGGATGGTATGCAATTCAATTACTGCTTAGCAGCATAAATAGGCAGGGCAGTGCCTACTTTTGCTGGCGGTAGGGCGTGTTGTGAGACCGCACGGTTAGGTATCACCACCCTGCCTATCTCCACCGTGAAGCAGTAACGCGTTTCGGCTTGAAGGGTAGAGAAGCCGTTGTACTGAGTAAAACTGATATTTATAATTCATATCTCAATGTCGATATCTAATGTCGATCGACATTAGCGTGGTTGATTTCTAAGCTCGTCCATTTTTCGAAGTAATAGAAATACACGAAGATGTGGGCTGTGAGTTCGTCCACCCATCTAAGCAATAAAAAAAAGAACACTCGACATAAGATAAGTAACAGTCAAAGTGACAACATTGTTTGAAAAGGAAGGTCAAAGGTCAAAATCGTGTGGTAAATGATAAACACAGTCCCAACGTGATCTTCCAGTAATGTACATTACCCACTGAAAATACAAGCCGGCGTCAAATTACGAAAACAGCGTTCTACATGAAAAAGAATCCATCAACCGTACAGAACTAAGTTACTTCATACACTAAGCTCAAACGTTTGCAAACCGAGTTCAAAGGAACTATAACTAGTATGTACATACATACATACGTACATGTACATATATTGATTCACATTTCACCGAACTCGCAAACTGTAAGTCTCTGCGAATCACATACTGGCACTAACACTCTAAATAACTTAGCCGATCTTGCGTTCAGCGGTGGTTTGAACAGAAGCATGAAACTTAACTTATTACAAGTAGAATGATAGACTGAGACGTTTGTATCGGGTCCCTGATCAGTGCTGTGGCTTGTTTGTTTTAACTATTTACTGAAAGCTACTGAAGCGGTGGTAATACGACTTTGTCCGTTCATTTGTAAGGAAATACGCGAAAAACTAGTTTCAATGCATCATGTTGTATCGTTTGAGGGGATTAGCTAGGATACTTTCACCGTTTGCGCTGGTCCTCCTACCCTTTATAGGCTCTTTCTTATTATGACTCACGAAGAAGCTAGCACATGAACGATTATTTAAAAGTTTTGATTTTTCACATATCACTTTTTTTCCCTACATAAGCTGATAGCCTTGAGAGGCTATTTCAGCGTAATCTTAACTAGTAGATGAGCTCACGGCGCTCAAAACTGACGACGTTGCTAACACGAGCCCTAGCAAGAGGCGTGCTTCGCAGAATCTACCATCGGATCGGAAACGCGACCCACTGAGAAGATCCGGCGAGAAACTCAGTGGGCTGTGTCTGTAGGTTAATTTACTCGTCGAGCCCTTCGTTGCGAGCGACGGGTTCGACGAGAACGATGACCGGACATATCACAGACTCAACACAATTGACTGATTCAGCGATTCGAAACTCAGCGTTTTTATTCTTATAGCGTATTGGTGAACGAGCTCAGGGCCCAATTGTTATTATGCGGTTACTATAACCCATAGACACTGCCACGTGAATGCCACCACTCACCTTGAGACATGAAGTCGAATAACAACTGCCCCGTGCTAAAAACCAGAAAGTACCTACTAGAAGAACCTACTGGTGGTAGAACCTCTTGTGAGTCCGCACGGGTAGGTACCACCACCCTGCCTATTTCTGCCTGAAGCTGTAATGCGTTTCGGTTTGAAGGGTGGGGCAGCCGTTGTAACTATACCTTTTAACGCTGGGTAATCCATTTACGGATACCCGGTCGAGGGGGGTAACGGACCGGGTTATGTCGGACTCCGGCGCCTCCTAAGAGGAAGAAGGGGAGAAGAGAAGGGCCGAGGTCCTCCACCTCCCCCAATTTCTCACAGGAGACTACGCCTACTAAACCCCATTGAGGTTGTAACTATACCTAAGAACTTATATCTCAAGGTGGGTGGCTCTTTTACGTTGTAGACTGGGCTCTAGTAACCACTTAACACCAGGTGGGCTATGAGATCGTCCACCCATCTAAGCCAAAAAAAAAAGCTCGATTGCTTCGTTACAGAAACAGGCAGTATGGAAATCCCTACCCGCGTTTATTTAGAATACGCCCTTTTAGTAAATTGTGGTTGATAATCGCAAACAAAAAAGAAACGGAACAGTTCTAAGCAAATTATTGACAATAACGATGATTTAAACACCCAAGAAGAATATCGTTCGTAATAGATTTTAAATGATTTGAAAAGTTGGAAATCGTAATAAAGCGTATACATATACTTATATATACTTAGTATGGCCATAAATACGTCTTGGTTGGAAACGAACGTTTCGGACTTCATCAGAGCTGAAGACTGGCCGTGATCTAGTCCCGATCTTAATCTGCTGGATTATTATTTATGGTCAGTTTTAGAGAGTACGGCTTGCTCTAAACGCCATGATAATTTAGAGTCCCTAAAACAATCCTTACGATTGGCAGTGAAAAATTTTCCCATGGAAAGAGTGCGTGCTTCAATTGATAACTGGCCTCAACGTTTAAAGGACTGTATTGCAGCCAATGGAGACCACTTCGAATATGCTTTTTATACTTTAAATTGTTTTATATTTATATATTAACCTAATACACTGTAAAAGTAATAAATCTTATTCGCAATAGAATTTTTTTTATTTTTTATTGTAACAGTATTTATGGCCAGACTAAGTATATTAATAAATGCAATATTAAGCCGTGGAACGTGTTCGTGAACGTTTTTTTTTTAATCGAAGGAATGTCATCTACAACTTCTGTTACTTAGCCGCGTGACCTGATCGATAATGTTGGCAGACGTTTTGGAAATTTTCAGTTCCTTCAACTTTTGCTTCGAGTGGAGCAGTGACATGCAAAAGCATAACATCTTCGCTGTTTTTCTTAACAATTTAAAACAACCATATTATATACAATCACGTTTTCGTAATCTAGTTAATTCAGTTTTATTCCGTTCTTAATTAAAGCTTAGTTAATAATAAATAAGTAAATCTCAAATTAAAACACTGTATGGTAATCTTAGGAAGTAATTATACCATGAGACAAATAATCACAATGTCAATGAGCATTACCAAGGTCCCTGAGCACAATAAATCAAAACATTACGTACATGATACTCTTTATAAGTTTTGATTAATTACAAATAATTTCATCTTCACGCCTACATACTCATTGCTTTGACGTTCGTCACGAATTTCTCGATGGTGGGCCTTAATTTCACACCCGTAAAGAACATTTTTGATTGCTGTATAAAACGCGATTGTTCTCAAAGTAAGCTTGTTACATGGTACAGATCTAGTTCTACTTCAGTATATATAAAAATTATGTTTTAGAGACCTTTTGGTTTGTTGTTGATTATAAAATAATATCTACGTAAAGTTCGTAATTTTAATATTAACAAATATGATTAAAGCATCATCATATATGAGCCACAAGGCTACATATGTATTTGGCTCAGTAAACACATTTAATCACATATAATAACAATAATTACGATTTATAGGTATTTCATTACAGTAATCCGGGAATTGAAAAATAATGCTCCTATTCATTCTTTATTTTTTAACAGAGTGATTACACAGATTTCCGTCCATAATCTCGAAGAAACATATTTTGTATAGGAAGTTGTTTGGATATAACAAGCTATCCAAGTAGATCTCATTATCCCTATAACTTGGAAACAAATTAAGGTACATAAAGAAATGAAATATGTAACTTACAGAATTCGTTTAATTTTTCATTCTTAAATAATGATTTAAATCATATTATTATATATCTGGTTCCACTTCAAAATCCTCTTCGCTACCGGAGGTTGGCATAAATTTGTCTTTATCTGACGCCAACGAAACAGCTACACTATTACGGGGATATTCACCCACTCCCTAATGCTCCAAGTTTTTTTCATTTCTGGCTTGTCTCCTGTCTGCTATCTTGCTGGCGATGATTGTTTCAAGTAGTTCGTACCTACCGTTGAAGTACGTGCCCCATGTATCTTATTCTTGCCCTTATCGGATCGGCGAAGCAAATGCTCTTGCTGCATAGGGATGTGGTATGAATTTTACTACCGGCGGTCTGCCTAATGTCAACAATTCTTGGGTAGTATATCCATTGCAACCAACGTATGCCTATAAAAAAAACTTATTAATATTTTTAAGTCTTTGTGATTTCAAAATGGTTCTATTTGAATTATCATAGTTTTATACACTGTCCTAAAATCAAATACGATTTTTTTTTATCTTTCTCTCGATCTGTTTGATAATCTGAGTCAATATTGATAACGGCAAGATCCTGTCAAGTTGCTGCTAATAATATATTCGAAAATAACCTATTTTACTCCAAGATGTATTTATGGTACTTGCGTTAAAAAAAAAAGATCGAATTGAATGAGAAACGTTTAGTGTGCTTATATTTAAAATACTAAGTATTTATACTAAGTGATATACAGTTGAAATCCGCGTTACTTGTAAAGGAAAAAATTTACAACGTAATTTATCAACTCAACGCGTGTTTACTCAACATGTGAAATGGTAACGAAATCAAATTATAAAAAAAAATAAGGCATTCCTCAAGCCCCTACCTAGCTAGCTGACTATACCTCCGATCTTCTCACAAGGGCAATTTAAAATGGCCAAGACAGTCGATAAGTTGAAAATAAGGCTAATTGATATCCGGCCCTGCTTTCTAAGAAATAGAAACCAAAGGCAGCGAGACTAAGGGCTTGCACTAGTTGAGAAGCATTTTATTCGTTGTTTATAAAATATTATTTGTATAACGAAACGTCGCTGCATCAAACAAATTTATGTAGTTTTAATTGTAATTATATTTTTTGCACTACTCTTAAGACGCTCTTACTCACGTAATATTAAGTGATAGTTTAGCTATAGATAACACAACTTGAATGGAACCACACATCTTGAGATATGAGGTCAGTCTCAATGATACACCGTGCCAGCCAATGGAAGTCAAGCGTGAACATGTCTTAAGTACGTTATAGAAATATTTGGTACATGACCGCATTAAAAGAACCAAAAACTTATTTACAGAGCGTGTGTGTTTAAAACTAAAATTATACACATTATAATATCTCTCTGCATATTTTATTCCTTTTGTAAGCTCACAATTGAGTTCCCATGGACGTTAGGCAAATAAGCAAAGGTCCTCTACCAATTGGTACAATTAATGTGTCTAGATTATTCGTAGAAGAAACAATTTAAGAACACTCGTCTACCACTTGCTATTTTTAAATTAAAACAGCCGTGGGATTCCATTGAGTAATTGAACTTAGTTTTTTCGATTATTTTTGACTTTGAGCAAATTCGTCAATACATAGCAACTAAAAGTTAATATAAGCGTTGAAGTTAACTTAAGCGATGATTTGTAATGGAAACTTTAGCCGTCACAATAGAACAGTAGTAATCGTGTTCCATTGAGCAGCTATCAAATATTTCCCACGCGAAATACCTTACTGACAAATTAGGAGTGTCAAGACGCCGGCACATACTAACTTTTAGACGCGCTAATGACTTTGTTAGATTATTTCAAAATAAATAAAAACCATAGGTCGTAATATATTAGGCAGTTTAAAGTAGAATTGTTATTTAGTATTTTAACGTTTTGCGTATACTATAATATTGTAGTTGCTACCTTATAACTGTAATTTGAAGCTTTGAATTAAGGTGCGATACTAGGCTGCACTAAAAGTATCGGGAATGGAATATTTCCACTGTTCCTGTCATATTAAAATCTTTTTAATTGAAAACTCCTTGGTTTTAAAAATCGAATACCATTTATTTATTTAAAAAAAGATTCTCGGTCTTGTCACGAGGTTTTGTCAAACTTGTTTAGTAGTTGAGAAAATGGAATTGACTCGAGAAAATTCAAGACCGATGATTTATTATGACTTTCGAAGTGGTTTAACACAAAAACAGTGTGTTGACCGGATTATTTCTGCATTTGGTGATGAAGCCCCATCCAAAACCACAATTTATCGCTGGTTTGCTGAGTTTCAACGTGGACGTATCAAGCTCAGTGATGATCCCCGTCAAGGTCGTCCAAAAACTGCAGTCACCCAAGAAAACGTTGATGCTGTGCGCAAGCTGATTGAGGAAGATCGACATGTGACATACCGCGAAATTCAGGCAACTTTAGACATTGGCATGAGTCAAGTACAAATAATCTTGCATGAACAATTAGGTGTAAAAAAGTTGTTTTCCCTATGGATACCGCATTCGCTCTGTGAAGAGCAAAAAGCGGCTCGCGTTACTTGGTGCGTCAGAACTCTCGAAAGATTTCACGCAGGATCCTCAAATACTGTATACAACATTGTATCAGGTGACGAATCCTGGATATACGCGTACAAACCCGAAACAAAAAACCAGTCACGAGTTTGGGTGTTCGAAAATGAGTTAAAGCCAACAAAAATTGTTCGTTCACGGAGTGTTGCAAAAAAAAAGGTGGCCACGTTTGTCTCCAAAACCGGCCATGTTACGACTATTCCTCTTGAGGGACAAATAACGGTTAATGCAGAATGGTATGCTAGCATTTGTTTGCCACAGGTCGTTTCTGAACTCCGTAAAGAGAACTGCAACCGCCGCATCATCCTCCATCACGACAATGCGAGTTCTCACACCGCCCACAGACCAAAGAGTTTTTAGAGCAAGAAAACATAGAATTATTAAATCATCCGCCGTACAGCCCCGACCTAAGCCCTAATGATTTCTATACTTTCCCTAAAATAAATAATAAATTGCGTGGACAGAGATTTTCATCACCTGAAGAAGCTGTGGACGCCTACAGAACGGCCATTTTGGAGACCCCAACTTCCGAATGGAATGGTTGCTTCAATGATTGGTTCCATCGTATGGAAAAATGTGTCAAATTTCGCGGAGAATACTCCGAAAAGCAATAAATACATTTTTAAATAGTAATGATGTGTCACTTCGTTAATTCCCGAAATTTTCAGTGCCGCCCTCGTAGTGTAAATAGTATAATCTATACTATTATAATATATAAATCTACAGTAGTTTTTACGGATGTTCCGTTATAGCTACTGAACCGCGAATCCGATTGACTTGAAACTTGGTATCCGTGTAGAATATACATGTACTTAATGGATATTTATAGGAGTGTTGGAACTCCTAATAATAATGACAATAAATAATAATGTTATTTTTAAATGCCCAGCGAAGCGGGCAAGCACGGCTTGTAATATACATAGTTAAAAGCAATAGTAGTGTTTTTGCCATACGTAACATAACGTAAGTTTATTTTAACCGCATCTGGTATTTCCAAGCGGATTTCCTTGTAAACCTTATAACAAGTTTAAAAAAATTTTAGCTCAATTATGTAGGTTGTACGTTCAGGAAGAAATTAAAGGAACTACTGATTTGCAATTATAATTATTAACACAAATAAGTAGATCATTTCATCGCCCACGGTACAACGGAGAACTTAAACTAGCTCGGGTGCGTGTGGGCGGAGAACGTTGCACCCAGTACCTGACTAAGCCTTGACTTTTCAATAAAAATACTTGATACCGTTTTAGAGTATACCGTCGACTATGATATTTTTTTTGTGATTGAAAGGTTACTGGTGGCCCGGAGGCCTTTCCTGTTTCACCAGGACAGGTGGGCGAGCAAATGCTCAGCCAGGAGGGGTGGGATTTGCTAACAACTGCCCGAGTGCCTCCGAAGGACACCTAGCAACTCAAGAGCAATTGCTTCGCGAATGAATCTACTACCGGATCGGAATCGCGACCCGCTGAGAAGATCCGGCGAGAAACTCAGCGGGCTGATGCATGGGTTAGGTTACACGTCGATCTCTTTGTTGAGTTCGATTATGATGCTTATGTATGTGTGTTCACAACACAAAGGACATCAGAGAATACGAGTGAAAAAACACGTCATCCTGTTAGATGATTTCAAAATGTTTTCTTTTTCAATTGAGTTCACTATATCGGTACCTTAAGTTCGATTATCCAATAATATTGAGGTATTTCCTTATGTTAATCCTTATGTATAATATTTTCTTAAGAACTACTACTGCACATTTTGTGTATGTATTTACTCAACAAATGAACACCTTCCTGCGTATATCTTAGGGTTCAAAATATTATTAATTTAAAAAAATAATCTTAGTATTTTTTTGCACAAATGATAACAAAATTTAATTACGTTAATTGGACTATTTTGATAAATAATTCCATTACGCAAATTATTGGTCGATTAGAAATATTAAATATTAATAAAATTATAAAATATATATAAAATATTAATAAAATTATCTGGAAACAATTACCAATTCAATAGGTTTACTCCAATTAGTTCTCTCTTTAATTTTTAATATTACTTTATTATTCTCTATATATTTTGTACGCATGAAATAGCACTCACACATGACACGGTCTCTGAAACCATCCGTCTGTGCAGATTTTAAATTTCGGATTCCTTTTGTAGTGTCGGCGCTCACAAAAGTGGGTTTTACGTAAATCCTATCTAAAATGGATTTTTCACCTCCCAATGCGTACGTAAAAGGGCAACATATATTAAGCACAGAAAAACTCCCACGTTAAGCGCTTCTATTGAACTGTTGGTTCGTGAAAAAGAGAATGAGACAAGCAGCTTTATCCATAAGATATGGAAAATTTTGTGTTTTGTATGAATACATACCCGACCGAACGGTAAACAGTCGACGTCGCCCTAAGCACGTCATTACGTACCCACCAGATCCATTAACAGTGCTTTTAGATACCACAAGCACCGGTCACCGTCCTCGTCGAACCCGTCGCTTGCGAAGAAGGACACGACGAGTGAATTAACCCACAGACACAGCCCACTGAGTTTCTCGCCGGATCTTCTCAGTGGGTCGCGTTTCCGATCCGGCGGTAAATTCTGCGAAGCACTGCTCTTGCTAGGGCTAGTGTTAGCAACACTCTCGGTTTGAGCCCCGAGCTTACCTCACCACGTCAAGGAGAAGCTGAAATAGCCTCTTAAGGCTATCAGCATAGGTAGGAAAAAAACATGTATGAATAAAGAGTTTAACGCTGACGAGGCCGCGAATGAATGTCTAGTTTCATATAAATATATGGTGACCACACTGAAGCGGACAAGCAATGTGTATCGTTTGTTACTCAGAATACAGAAAAAAAGTTTTTTCTGTATTCTGAGGTTTGTTAGTCAGTCTGTCAATTTGGCAATCGCAAATAGACCATTTTCGTTTTTTTTTTCGTTTAAATAACAAAATAACTTTTAATTATTTTTAATTAATTAATTTAATGAAATATTTTTAAATACTGAAAATTTTAATACATTATTTAATTTTAAATTAAAAAATTAAAAAAACATTACAAATTTAAAACAAAGTAATACGACAGAGTAGAAACGCGTATTCCGAAACATTTTGAATTTTCTAAAATATATCATATATCCTATCATAATACTTTTTTATTCAAATTCTAAGAAGGCCGGTCATATATCCGCCCTCTCCGGGCATGGTCAGTGCACATGTGTAAAATTTTTTCAAGTATCCTTTTTTTTGAACATCACGACAGATTGATAGTTTGGGTTCGAGAGATGTATTAAGTAATGTATCAGACCTTAAAAAAATGGCCGACTTTTTAGGTTCGATGGCGTCAAAATTACCGGTAACGAGAAATATGAGGGCACATGCTTGTTTTTTTCCAAATTAACATTGACATCGACATGACTGAGGTCGATGTATCAATTGTATTGTACAAAGGCAATCCATCCTTCAAGACACAGCGCATGACTGCTTCTCGACATTAAAAGTCATGACAATAGCATGACAAAAGTCATGACAATAATGTACCTATATATATAGTGTAATAAACATGAAACCCGCAAAATTATAATTTGCGTAATTACTGGTGGTAGGACCTCTAGGCAGTCCGCGCAGGTGGGTACCACCACCCTGCCTATTTCTACCGTGAAGCAGTAATGCGTTTCGGTTTGAAGGGTGGGGCAGCCGTTGTAACTATACTTGAGACCTTAGAACTTATATCTCAAGGTGGGTGACGCATTTACGTCGTAAATGTCTATGGACTCCAGTAACCACTTAACACCAGGTGGGCTGTGACCTCGTCCACTCATCTAGCAATAAAAAAAAATGACAGTAATACCCATGCGTCCGGTTTCACATTACACTCCATCACTAGTTGCTTACTACCCGAATTTTTAAATTATGCGGGATTAATTTCTATAACGATCATAGTCCAAATATATTGATTTTACAACCTTGAATTCACTATGTTGTTTTTTCTAACCCTCCAAAAATAGAACATTGGAACATTGATCGTAACGAATATCTTTTGGAAAGGAACTCTACCGCCCAAAAATCCAACAGAGACTACTCTTTGTTGGATTTGGGAATGTTTTCCTCAACTGAAGTCCTTAACCCAATTAAGGTATACGCGTCGTGGGGCGTACCGACCCCCCACCCCTGTCCTCTTCACTTCCTGTCTATAGCCCTGGAGTGCATTAGCTAGACTACTTTGATCCTAAGATCGTATGAAAGCCTTCTCAAGCAATTTGTCTAATCTCGCAATCAATTTATAAATAAGTAAAAAGCTATTTCCATCATTTAACTATAATGATACATTTTTTTTGTAAATATATATTTAAAACTATTTTTACAGTTTGATCTCCCGTTCGGTCCGTGATCGCGTAAAACGTAAAGTATTGGAACGTCAGAGACAATAGAATGAGAGTAATAAACAAGACATTAATCCGTAAAAGTGGTTTTAAAATCTTATAGTACACGAGAAGCGAATAAAATATTTTTTATAGTTCAATGAAATATTTTCATATTGTATCGATGTCTTAAAAATCTTATTGTACCGGGTATTTAAAAAAAAATCGTTCGGATTTCATTGAAAATCCTTATAACTTGATTATAAATTATATGTAAATTTAAATTAAGCACATCGTGGTTTCTAGCATTTACTAATTCAATAAAATCTAACGGAGTACATTGCCTTTGATTGCTATACGATTAAAGGTGGTGGTTAATGTCGACATCTTAAGGTGCAGCTGAGCTCACGACGGTATTTCTACAGAAGTCACGCTTTCTGGTTTGAGCAGTTGAGTCCGTCTTGTCCGCCTTACAACATTCAAATGTGTTCCGTATATATTTGTCTTGTTAAAATAACGACCTAGGTATCTATATATTAATACGTGAAGCAAAAACTTTGTATCCCTTTTTACGAAAATTGCGCGGACGAAGGAGTATGAAATTTTCCACACTTATAGAGAATATAGAGAAGAAGTGCACAATGCTAATATTTTTTTAAGATAATGCATAAAAGATACCTTAAATCAATAAAGAAAACATTACACACACTATATACCATGTATTTGACGCACACACGCATGCATACTATTTATTGTCAAACTTTTGTTCTTGACGTCTGTGGTCAAATTGTGAATAGATTAAATATTGTTTGTCTTTATTAATATTTTTTATAGTGTAGCCTTGACGAAATTTGTGATTATAGAAGTATAAAATACAATCATAATAGTGTACAAACTTACAATTCCAATTAATTATAGTCGAATTTCGACTACTACGGGACCTCTAGTTTAAAGGAACAAACGAAAAAAAAGCAACAAGCTCAAAATATCGCCTCGAACACACATTCGCTATGTTCCTGGCCGACAGCCGGAACAAATCCAATTCGTCGCTAACGCGATAATATTTCGACATGTCTCCGAACGCAACAATAATAAACAATAAACGTATTACGATAAAAACAATTATTAAACAATAGCAACGTTGAAACGTTGCGAAAACAGATTCGATGCAGTACATAAAATTTTCTAGACTTGTCCCGACAAGCCGTTTTTCGCAATACGAAACTCAATTACGTTGGTATCAATTTATAAATTTTACTAACGAAATATTCATAAATTGATTTAAATTTCGGGTATTTTATGGAAAAAAAATTCGAAAATCTTGTTTACTATTCGACTTCCAATTTACAACAACAGCCGATAATACTAAATGCCTAAATAAAATGCCGTTTGCCACGGTTAATACAGAGTCAGCATTCACTGTGTTAATGCTAAGAACAGCACTAGCATTTTATCGCAATCCCTGTACTTACTGAAACGAAAATGTGACGACGGGGCAGCGGATGGAGTTTTGATCCTTGTTGAGTAAAACCTTTCCTCTGAAGAGTTTTTCTTTAGATAGCTTTAGATTTTCTATAAATAGATTTTTCCTAAATTCGAGGGAGAATTAAGGTAGTAAATTATGATGATAGGAAATTAATCAGTTTTCATTGTTGCCGAGGCTACGTTTACTTTTTTATGCTTAGTTGAATGAATGAGGTCACAGCCTTACCTGCTGTTAACTGGTCACCGGAGCCCATAGGCATCAACAGCCTAAAATCCAGCTTAGTCTTAGCTTTATATCACAACAGTTGTCCCACTCATCAAATCGAAACAAATTTCTGCTACACGTCTGAAATTGGCTATAATTATTGTCTGAATGACCGTTAAAGCTGGTCATCGTGGCTTAAAGGATAACACGTCTAGTGTACCTATTCGTATCAATTGATGCGACGTTACCGATGTTCAAATCCCGCAGGGAGGTGCCAATTTTTATTACAATTATTATACATACATTACTTATTACTATTACTACTACTTATACGTATTTATCACGTGTTCACAAAAAAAAAACATCCACAATGAAGAAATAACGTTGTGTAACAAAAATCAAAAAAGGATAATTTATGAATTAGCGTAATTAACGAAATAATTACACGGGTGTTTTTGTGTAACCGCAAATATTGTGTTGAACACAAAAATTCACGACAAAAACTACAAACGATGCTTGTCGACGTGCAGAACAAGTTTTAATTAAATTCAAATTAGAATGGAGTTAAACATTTTTGCATAGAAACAACTTGCAGAATCGCGACGTACATTTTTAGAGTGAAAAAGTTCAAATCGCGTAATATTGATAACCTGTCATTGCAAGAGTCCCATACGGCCGTAGCTGGAATAGTCCCTTAGTGAATAGGTAAGGAAAAAAGTAAGAGTGTAATCAGATACTGATACATAACGTATATTATGAAAATAGCAGTTGAGTTATTAAATATTTTTGCAACATTTACCATACTAGTTAGTGAACTACATTACATTCCATTACATCTGGTGGGTCAAATAACGACAGCACGTAAATATTAATGTTTAAAACTCACAATTAATTATCTAATAAAGTACTAAATGCTACATATATTATAATTATCAAACGTATTTTTTTTTGTCGATATTAAATTTTAAATAGTCGGTATGTTCGCATCACTATAAGCTTCCTATAAAGTTAGCCTCAAAGAGCTCGGCTTGAAACCAATCTTTAACCAATCACTCGTCCAGAAGCCAACACGATGTTAAAGGTTTAACGCCAATACTCTTTACAAGGTACTGTACGTTATTTTGCTTCCGATAAAAGTAATTCAAAGTGTGCGAACATAATTTAAAATCTATAGTAAATTTACATATTATATCCTGTTACAATTATTTAATAATGACATAATTTTACTTCTTAGGTTTTTCAAATTAGGTATTGACATGATAATTTTATCAAAGATATCTATCTATACGTGAAGCAAAAACTTTGTATCCCTTTTTACGAAAATTGCGCGGACGGAGGAGTATGAAATTTCCCACACTTATAGAGAATATAGAGAAGAAGTGCACAATGCTAATATTTTTTTAAAATAATGCATAAAAGATACATTAAATCAATAAAGAAAACATTACACACACAACATACCATGTATTTGACGCACACACGCATGCATACTATTTATTGTCAAACTTTTGTTCTTGACGTCGGTTGTCAAATTGAGAATAGATTAAATATTGTTTGTCTTTGTTAATATTTTTAATAGTGTAGTCTTGGCGAAATTTGTGATTATAGAAGTATAAAATACAATCATAATAGTGTACAAACTTACAATTCCAATTAATTATAGTCGAATTTCGACTACTGCGGGACCTCTAGTATTCAAAATTAAACAAGGAAACCTATTAGAGCATGTTTAATATTTCGATTTTCATTTATCGATTCGATCGATACTACTGGTGGTACGAACTCTTATGAGTCCGCACGGGTAGGTAACACCGCCCTACCTATTCCTGCCGTGAAGCAGTAATGCGTTTCGGTTTGAAGGGTGGGGCAGCCGTTGTATACTGAGACCTTACAACTCATGTCTCAAGGTGGGTGGCGGCATTCACGTTGTAGACGTCTATGGGCTCCGGTAACCACTTAACACCAGGTGGGCCGTGAGCTCGTCCACCAATCTAAGCAATAAAAAAAAACAGATTAAACACCAAAATTAAAGCATTTTACTCGGAGGTTCTTATTAGATATTCGATTTTCTTCCTGGATTTGATTTTGTAATCTCCTTTCAAACTGTTCGCATTGTGAGCCTACACTAGAGATACTGCTCCAGTTACTCCACCTGCTTTTATCAGAAAGCAGTAATACGTTCCGATTTAAAGGCTGGAGAAAGTCGTTATTAATACAAATGCGACTTTAACCACGCGTCTCAAGGTCTGTGGCGACATTAACGTTAGTTCTCGTTCAGCAGTCTATGCAATAAATTAACTACAAACAAACTCACTTTCGCATTTGCAATATGAGTATTGTTTGCTTATGAGCCACAGATAAAATTCACAACATTATAATATTGCCATTTAGTTTTATCGACTTTTACCGACGATTGATTTTAACTTATTGAGCCAAATTAATATTTTTTAAGTTACTTTTTAAGTCGTTGTAATGATGTTATATATAGATAAATCGTTGAAATTGAAACGGACTGGACACGCCTAATTACTAAAGGTAAAATACGACGCTAAATGCAAAACAAATTTTCAAGTGCACAATGACGTCACCGTTCAATAGACTTCGATAAACTACAAAGTGTAATAAATTTAAAAAGATTAAAATGTATTGTTCAAAAATTATATCGTTATAAATTTGGTTACTCAAATTTAAGTAGCGCTTGAGTAATGTTGTTCACCTGCCATAGTCTGCAACGCACACATGTTTCGATAGGTATGTAACATTTCCGGTTTAAAAACGAGGGGGACTATTGTGAGCTTGGCGTGAAGCTAAAACAAGAAATTAAAACAGCGCTATTAAAAAATAAATTAAGCACCTCGATTGAAGTTGGTATTTTTATTAGAGCACCAGAAGCTTTTTGGAATCATCGATCTTAATTGAATATAACATTTTCAAAAGAAAACGGTTTTGCGATTATTTTTATATTAAAGTTCAAGATAAAAAGTTATAAACATAAAGTTCGTAGAGCTTCTAAAAACATAAAGTTCTTAGAATTATTCGAGCAAAGCCCATAAAATTCTCAATTGATTTAAAGTAGTTTTTATACATTTTGGAAATACAGGAAATCAAGATTTACTGAGACCACATTAAGGTAGTGAATAAATGAAGCATTCAGAATTGCGACCACACATATTTATTTACAAAATGATCTTAACTATGTTTCCGTCGTAAAACTAGCCGATGGGACAAAAACCTCTAGCCGCAGCTCTCGTGGTCATAAATCAGTCGGCAAGTAATCTTTGATGACATCTGGATGAACTGTGCACTATTAAAGCCACCCTAAGAGGTTTATTTCAAAGGACATTTAAAAACAAAAATGTAAAATAATTATATGCTTCATTAATATTATTTTTCAATCATTCTTAAGTAGATTTACACGTGAGTTGTTTTTTTTTTTTGTAAATTCAATCAAATTACTTTTGTTTTTATCATTTGTTTTAAAGAGGAAAAATATCGACAATCTTAAAAAGTTTTTGCATCTATCTTAATAAACTGGATTTAGGCCTTCTGCTATATGAGTCAAGATCGGTGCAGAGACCATTGAAAAATCGACATATATTTCATAAATTTGTTAAACATAAAAATAGGTTCATCTTCTTGTCCATAATTATGGTCACCTTAGAAAGATCTTTCAAGGGACATGTGACGATGTTGAGGACTACGACACAAGATCCCATTGCCGATTCGTTCTTAGTTCAGTGAAATAGGTTAGTTATCTCAATTTACGACGAACGAAAGAACCGTGTGAGCTGTTTGTCCTTCAAGGTTGTTAGAACGAGCGTATGTTGCAAGTGTTACGAATTGGGTATGGGTTATTTGTATTAACTTGCGCGAAGAATAAATGGTACTAGAGGTCCCGCAGTAGTCGAAATTCGACTATAATTAATTGAAATTGTAAGTTTGTACACTATTATGATTGTAATTTATGCTTCTATAATCACAAATTTCGCCAAGACTACACTAAATATTAACAAAGGCAAACAATATTAAATCTATTCTCAATTTGACAACAGACGCCAAGAACATCAAATACATGGTATGTAGTGTGTGTAATGTTTTCTTTATTGATTTAATGTATCTTTTGTGCATTATTTTAAATAAATACTAGGTGACCCGGCAAACTTTGTTCCGCCTTAGAGGAAATAGATGAGCAGACTTTTGATTTTATCATGGTCAATTTATTATTTGGATAATTAATATAAATTAAAATAGCAAGTATTTTAATGATACTTTATTGGCCATGTATTTTAGCTGGTATTATTATTATTGTATTTTCTTGTTCTTCTTCAGTCCTTTCACTCGCAATGTTTCGAATCCTAGTTGCATTACGGTTTCGTCGGGAAAGATTTGATACTGCTGGTCGCGGCAAGGCTTTCTTAATGATTACCTATCTCGACACAATAAATAGAAATTCGAAACAAACACATCAACCGGTCAACTTCAAAATTCTACTATAATTAGCCATAGACTACATTACGTTTAGCTGTCAGTTGCATTTTGTAATTCCATATCAGTTGCGTTTTTTTATACCACGTTTTATGTCGCGTCCCACGGGAGCATGATAACAAGTATCCTATGTCCTTCTCCTGGTTCTAAGCTACCTCCCCAGCAATTTTCAGCCAAATCAGTTCAGCCGTTCTTGAGTTATAAATAGTGTAACTAACACGACTTTCTTTTATATATATAGATTACCATTGTGCACTTCTTCTCTACATTCTCTATAAGTGTGGAAAATTTCTTACTCCTCCGTCCGCGCAATTTTCGTAAAAAGGGATACAAAGTTTTTTTTCACGTATTAATATATAGATAAGGCGAAAAATAAGTAACGCCAATTCATGTGTTTAAAACAAAAACAAAGCATTGGTTTTAGAGGTCGAGAATCGACAATCCAATCATACCAAAAAAGCAACTATGGCTATTTGCATAGAGTGTAGTTTCACGAAATCGAGATAATACTGAGGGTGAAAGTGAATGTTATGTTGTTGCTGTTGTACCCATCTATTTTGTGAGGGGGTAATTTTCATTTGGGTGACGAAGCACCCGGGAATAACAGAAAGCTCATACGTCACTTCCAGACATAGGCACAACTGGAAATGAACAATATTGATTCGATTTTCATTTCTAAATTTTACAACACTGAAATGTTTGTAAAGTTTCACAGACGTGAAAATTAAAGCTTTCCCTATATTTTATTTCATTTTGTACCTTATACATCACGGGTAATAATAATACTGTTTTTAAAAAAAAAATAGTATGTAAATTAGTTGTACGATTATATTACGTAACAGATAATATTTAATATTGAAATTATGAAAGAGTGAAGGCGCTGTGGGAATGTATCGCAAAATCTCTCGCGTTTTAAGAACTGTGACGTCATTATCATATTAATCTCCTATTCTTTTGTTATGTGTTGATTACTCCCGCACCAACATTATAACTTATTTAACGTATTTAATAATTCATAATATTCAAAAATCAGTTTTATTTAATGTTACTTAGATAAATTGGCCTAATAGTCTATGCTTTTTATGGTGTTATTTCATAGCAGGAACGTAATTTCTTCCAAAAAATTACTTTTCTAATTTAACGAAAAACTTTTGTTTTCACAGGTAAAGATGCCATCGACAGTGATGTGAAGATCCACGGCGGTATAGTTTTACAATTTCAATGAGATATTCAATTTACCAGCACACCCATTAAGATGCCTTCTTCTCCATCGCTCCTTCATTGCTGAGGATCGTGACTCCGTTTTAGCTTGTCGACTGTCAGCCTCCATCGGTTCCGGTCAGTTGCCTGGTGTAGTGCAGCGCTAAGTGGTCCGCTGGTTTGCTCGGAGATCTGGTCGGACCAACGTTTGGGGCTCCGGCCTCTAGGACGTTTTCTTTCTACTTTCCCAGTGACCATCAGACGTCCCAAGTTGTCTACACCTCTGCTGGCAACGTGGCCAAAGTAGCGCATTATGCGTGGCAGACAGGTGGCAGACAGGCGTTGAGCGTTCTCCATTTTAAGCTGTTGTTTTTTAGATTTAAGACATTAAGACATTAAGATGTAATGTAGTCGTGAATTAATGCATGGCACAAATCAACAATACAGCGAAAATTGAATTTATTGTTTCTTAATTAAATTCGATTGGTTATATGAACGTAGCGATTCTCTAAAATCCACTATCTAGTGCGAATAGCTAAATACCTTGAAAAATAAATTCAAGTTTCAGTCGCAACGAGATAACTGCCTGTTTAAGAAGCGTCTCTATTTACATGAAAATTAAGTTGAAAGTTTAACGTCAGAGTAAAAATTCACAGTTTTTCCAAGCGCTATTAGAAAGATGCTTTGATTGTTTGCAGTATTTTCAAACAACGGATCACCTACTAAAATTTAGCGTTTATTTATATTCATACTATTTTTTGTCACTACCAATGAGCCGTTTTTAACGGATAAGACGTCCGGTGCATTCGTGTTGAGCGATGCACCGGTATTCGAATCTCAGACGGGTACCATTTTTTCTAATGAAATACGTACTCAACAAATGTTCACGATTGACTTCCACGGTGAAGGAATAACATCGTGTAATAAAAATGAAACCGGCAAATTTATAATTTGCGTAATTACTGGTGGTAGGAGGACCTCTTGTGGGTCCGCGCGGGTAGGTACCACCACCCTGCCTATTTATGCCGTGAAGCAGTAATGCGTTTCGTTGTAACTATACTTGAGACCTAGAGACTTAAGTTCTAGAGATCTGATTACTGATTATCGAATTTAGGTGAAATTATGTTCATTGGACGAACATCAGTTTCATTAAAATAACAAGATTATTTAATTACGGCTATTCACAACAGCCATACAATTAAATCAAATACCGGTAGTTAGTAATTATTGTTCATTTATCGCGAAAGAAAAAAAAAAACAATGAAAAATCTTATCCCGCGTTAGACATTAAATATGTTAAGTGTGTGAATTTTAATACAATGTGAGTTACGCCACCGTGAACAGCTGGCCTTGCTTAAGACTGACCTCTGAGGTATCTGGTCTGCAATGGTGATTACATGTAGGTACATAAAATAAATCACCTATTACTTGTACAACGGCTTTTTTTTTAATTTTTATTGCTTAGGTGGATGGACGAGCTCACAGCCCATCTAGTGTTAAGTGGTTACTGGAGCCCATAGACATCCACAACGTAAAAGAGTCACCTACCTTGAGATATAAGTTCTAAGGTCTCAAGTATAGTTACAACGGCTGCCCCACCCTTCAAACCGAAGCGCATTCCTGCTTCACGGCAGAAATAGGCAGGGTGGTGGTACCTGCCCGCGCGAACTCACAAGACGTCCTACCACCAGTAGGTACCAGTGTGTAGGTACATTATCGTAATAACAAAAAAGATAGTTCAAAAGTCATTCAGACACAAACTTGTTTTGCGTTACAATTGGTTTGTTTTCAATTTCAGACATTGTTTTTATGCTGGTACCCAACAAATAAGTAAGGATAAAAAATCTTCCGAAAAATTACACCCGTCCCATTATATCAAATCAGCGATAAATCAAATGCTAGCTCACTAAAAAATTCCCGTATTCGACATTGGTACACGAAAAGGAATACTGGGGTCCATTTCGAATGTCCATGAGTTACATTGTAGAATAGCAAATTAAACTGTTGATCTCGTTATTCAGCACGATTAAAACATTAAGCCAACGCTGTTATATCGTATATAAACTTTATAAGACATTAAATTACTATTTAGAATTTTCAAATTGATATCCAGTAGAAAGAAACGAGAAAAAGAAAGTTCCTTAAAGTCATATCCGCCGGAACTTCTCAGGCCGGCAGTTCCAACTTTTTCTGAGTTGCTCGTGCAACAATTTTTTTTTAACTGTTTTCAAAGTAGAAATACTTTTACTGTATACATTTTTTTCTTCTGATTTGTCTGCTGAACTTAATAAGCTATGAACATTTCCTCGGAAAGGAACTAAGATATTTTTTTTATTGCTTACGTGGGTGGACGAGCTCACAGCCGACCTGGTGTTAAGTGGTTACTGGAGCCCATAGACATCCACAACGTAAACGCGCCACCCAACTTGAGATACAAGTTCTAAGGTCTCAAGTATAGTTACAACGGCTGCCCCACCCTTCAAACCGAAACGCATTACTGCTTCACGGCAGAAATAGGCAGGGTGGTGGTACCCCCCTGCGCGGACTCACAAGAGGTCCTACCACCAGTAAATACGCAAATTATAATTTTGCGGGTTGCATTTTTATTACACGATGATCCTTCACCGTGGAAGTCAATCGTGAACATTTGTTGAGTACGTATTTCATTAGAAAAATTGGTACCCGCCTGCTGGATTCGAACACCGATGCATCGCTTCAACACGAATGCACCGGACGTCTTATCCGTTAGGCCACGACGACTACAAAAGATTAAAAAATAAACAAAATAAATAGATCTATTCTCTATTTTACTTTCTGGCAAACAGCTAACACTAACTACACAAATATTTATCAAGAAAAACAATTAAATACAAATATTTTTCCCAAACATATAGATAAACCTTTTTCATGTCATCTCTTATATTTTTCTGATTAAGTAAACAAGTCCTGTTCGCATGATTGGACGTTAAAATGATTGATAGTTATTGATGCTTCAAGCATAAATTTATAGCACAGTGAACTTACCGTCTCACCACGCGACGAATTTTGAAATGTTAGTCTATCATGCAAGATGTGCATTTATGTACAAAAGCAAACGATTATTTATTATTGTCTGGAAAAGTTTATTTTATGAGACCTCTATATACCTGTTTTAGGTCTGCAGGTGTCGGTAATCACCTGACACCAGGTAAGCTATGAGCTCAAAAATCTAAACAATAAAAATCCTTGACGTCACTATTTTCTTATTATGTCATAGCATGCCTCACTGTCGGAGCTAAATTTTGATTTCCTGCTAATATTTTACAATCTATCTTTATATTACAATCTATCTTTTATTTTATTATTTAATTGCTTTGGTGGGTGGACGAGCACACGGCCCACCCGGTGTTAAGCGGTTGCCGGAGCCCATAGACATCTACAATGTAAATGCCGCATTACTGCTTTACGGCAGAAACAGGCAGGGTAGTGGTACCTACCCGGGCGGACTCACAAGAGGTCCTACCACCAGTAAATACGCAAATTATAATTTTGCGGGTTTGGTTTTTACTACACGATGTTATTCCTTCACCGTGGGAGTCAGTCAATCGTGAACATTTGTTAAATACGTATTTCATTAAAAAAATACTTACTAAAAATAGGTACTTGCCAGCAGGATTCGAGCACCGGTGCATCGCTGGATATTAATGCATCGGACGTCTTATCCTTTAGGCCACGACGACTTCATAGAAGGAATAACAAGTTCAGTAATTGAAAAAATATTTATTATTTGTTTTTTTTTGAATAGACTGTCTTTATTTCTGAGTAGAGATGAGAACTCCCGTATACACACAAGCTTGTTGAATAATTCTAATTTACTTAGATAATACATAATTTAGGATTATATGACACAAAAGCGAAGCGTAAATATAGTAAAACATTTGTAGAAAGGTATTGCTTTTAAGTATGTTGCTTTATTGTAACAATATCTTACTCGGAGTGCTCTCGCATTGTGATTCTCAAGTCGCATTTGATAAAATTTCAAACCACTCTCATGTAGGGAGCTACGAATGATTCAAGGGTTCCGTGGAGTTTTCAAATAATTTAAACTTTAATTTTGTTGAAAGTTGCGGTGCCTTTTATGAACCTTAATTAGGATCGTACCTATTTCTATCGCATTCCAATGATGTATATTATATCAATACAATAACAAATCTATATATATATATATATATATATATATATATATATATATATATAAATGAATTGCTGTTCGTTAGTCTCGCTAAAACGCGAGAGCGGCTGGAACGATTTGGCTAATTTTGGTCTTGAACTATTTGTGGAAGTCCATAGAAGGTTTAAAAGGTAGATAAATATGAAAATGCTGGGAATTAAATTAAAATAACAATTTTGATTTTCCTTTGATGTGTCCCCCGTCGGACGGATTCCTTTTGTTTGTTTTAAGTTTATTTTATACAAAAATGTGGGTCTTTTATTTATCGATTGAGGCACTACGAAGTCTGCCGGGTCAGCTAGTCATTAATAAATTACATTCTATAAACGAATATTCCCAGTACTATAGGAGCCAACGACTGTTAATTATGCTTATACACATTTAACAATGTAAATATTAAACATATGTATAGACAGAGCAATGAAACCCGTTCATCACACGAATGTTAGCCGGAAGTGCGAATCGTCCACACGGCTCGGTGGTAGGGAAGTGAAACTTCCGCGCCAGTAAATCCCTAGACGAAATTAGTATTCTCAGGGTTGTCTAGCGGTGACTATTCAGAACAGAGAGCTCGAGTAAACGGGTTTTAATAAAATTATAAAAAAACTATCTGTACCCGTCCGCTTCACTGGGCATTTAAAATTAACATTATTATTTCTCACCCCCACAAAGATTCTCATCATTAACGCCCCCGCAACTGGTGTAGGGCGTCCAACACTTATATAAATGTTAGCCTATCCATTAAGTACATGTATTTTCTACATGGATACCAAGTTTCAAGTCAGTCGGATGCACGGTTCAGTAGTTATAACGGAACATCCGTAAAAACCACTGTAGATTTATATATTAGTATAGATTAGACCTATGTACCGTAAAAGAATAGTTACCTAAAACTGTTGTTTTTTTTCAAGTGGCAGCTCTATGACCTAGTTAATTACTACATATTTCACTAGGCTTCTTTTACCACAACCTATACCTAAACCTATTTATACTGTTTTGATTTTAAAATTTTAATTGATTCATTAATTTTGGTAACGAAAGTCGTTTGTGAATTCCCAGTGACAAAATCTAATTACTGGCTGTACAAATACATTGCCTAAAGAGTGTCAGTTGTGTCCGCCCGACGAGCTTGATAAACTACAGATCGTTCGAAAACGCTATCCCAAATTACATGACATAATATGTAACCACGACCCTCAATAATGTCCTATGAATCGTTTTCTACTAAATAACGACAAGTATTTAGGTAGCTATGCCAATGTCAATAACGATTAAAAAAGTTCAATTTGGATTAATTAGGCAGATGCTGTTTTATCAGACTTTCGATCGTTGCATCACGCTACCGCGTTATTGAATTCGCAGTAAGCTAAAACGGGATGGATGTGAGGCTGCAATCATCGATTAGCTCTAGGAACCAATGCAGCAGGAAATGGGTTTCCCTTTGTGCCGAGCTCTGAATAGAAGTAATTATGGCGCAGAAGACTTATCGGATGCATTCTACGGCAACTTCGACACCCGTTTTATTAGATCAACGGAAATTGTCATATACTATGTTGTGTCCATCGTACGATTTAAGCATAATACCTAAATATATATATTTTTTTGTTAAGTGGTTACTGGAGCCCTTAGGCATCTACAACGTAAATGCGCCACCCACCTCGAGATATGAGTTCTAAGGTCTCAGTATAGTTACAACGGCTACCCCACCCTTCGAACCGAAACGCATTACTGCTTCACGGCGGAAATAGGCGGGGTGGTGGTACCTACCCGTGCGGACCCACAAGAGGTCCTACCACCAGTGAAACTATAACGTATCTCTTGTTTATATCTGGCATATCTGATATTCGTCAGTAACATACTATTTTTAATAACCCTGCTAAATTTAGAGCGTTACAATAAAGAAAATTAAATTTTATAGACAATTTTTCCCTTTTTGAATATACCGCGTAACTATACTCGTGCTCTAGTCATAATTAGTTGTAATTAAAAACAGTATCAGACTGGCACTATCAGATAAATCAAATATTTCATTACGAAATAACCATTCGAATCGTAAAACGTATCAAAATACACTAAATACAGAATTTTAAAGAAAAAATTATAAACAAGAATGCTAGCACAAATTTAGCGGTCCGTATCAAATATTAATTAATTGCTTACTTCACTCAAGATCGCCGCAGCCCAAGCAGCGAGTCTAGTAAAGAAGCTTCAAAAAAAATTTACATTTAAGCACTCAGAAAAAAAATTATTACATTGATTACAACAATACAATAATAATATGTAAATGTTAATGACTGTAATAGGCCCGTTGCAAATTTCACATGAGAGTTTCACTTTATAAAATAGCCTACCCGATGACTTTCATACAAGGTCTCAAGATCGAGTGAAAACTTATTAATATGCTGTATATTTAAGCCAACTCTTACCCGTGGCTTTGGCTGTGTTTAAGAAACAGTCTCAGTGCATTTATCCGTGGAATTGAGATATATTTTTTATGGGTAACCTATATCTATCTCTTCATTTAATAATATCACTTAAAAAAAACAAAAAAAAAATATTATTGACCTCGTATCCCATGCTTCATGGTTGACCTCTTCGCCCTTTATCTTACATTACCATTTCCATATCCGTTCCTAGTCACATGCATCTCCTCTCTACGCACCACATATCCATACCACGCTAACCGTCCGCTCTTTAATTCATCAATCACCTTACTTTCACACTTCCTCTGAATAACTCATCCCTTATCTTGTCCATTCTTGTCACTCAACACATCCATCTCAACATTCGCATCTCTGTCGCATGCACTCCTCTTTCATGCTTTACTTTCGTTGCCCAACATCCAAACCCATATAGCACGACAGATCTAATGATTGTTTTGTAAATTTTCCCCTTAAGCTTAAGGGGAATTCCACGATCGCGTGCTGTTGCACAGACCTGTTGCCATTTCACCCAGCGTTTATTCGGCTCGCTATTTATATTGCATCACGCTAAATAAAAGTTTAATATAATTCATTGCACAACCGTAGTAATGCTTTTCAAAGTGGAACGCATGTTTCGTGGCAGAATTAAGCAGGACGATGGTACCTATCCGTGCGTGCTCACAACACGCCAATTACAATATTGTAATTACATTTCTTGTGTACACGTATTAAGTGAGTATTTATATTAGAATAACTGGTACGTAATTTCTGATTTTGTATCAATCCAGGATTGATAATTTAGTAGACAGAAAGACAAAATACTTTCATATCTATTCCGTCAGCAATGTAAGTAATTATGTCTTTACATAAAACACGATTCACGTGAGGAACAACAATTTAGATGTCGCTCAAATCGAGTTCAATAAACCGAACTGTTCCGTCTGTGTTTGTGCTTTCAGGAAATCTAGTGTGTTGTGTCATTTCATTGACTACCGCTTGCTGGCTCCGTATAAACTCATTACCTACTTACAACCTATACTATTGAACAGCAAGGGTACGGCCTAAGCCTTAAGAAGGTGAAGCGTTTTAAGTAGACCGCAAATTCTAATAGTAGCTATCAAAATTTTATCGGTACTTAAATATTCGTTTAAGTAACATTCTCGCTTCATCTATAGAGCTTGTGTTTTTAATTACATAAATTAATCTAGATTTTAATGGAAGCCGGATCCTGTTGAATTACGATTCTCATTATATTCTACTTCATACATAAATTCCTGTGCAAATTTTAACAACATTATTTTATAAACGCAAAACGTTTTTACAACGATAGTGTTCTCTCAGCTTATTTAATTACTTACAAACACGCATATTTCAGTAATCAAGCTATCAAAACATTTTCACTGCGATAGTGTTTTCTAAGCTTGTTATTTAATTACTTACGAACACGCATATTTCAGTAATCAAAGTTATTAGAACACATTTTTCTATAAATCGCTGCTAACTCATCACTTACGAAGTGAACAAGTAGGGCGCGCGTCTCCGCGTATAGGTTTTTGTGCCTAGAACAATCGTTCACCGTTAGTGGACGCTATCTCGAAAGTCGGCCCTTGGACGCATGTGTCAACTACAGATGTTCCGAAACAACCATTTTGCTACCCACATTGTGTATTTTGGGACGTGCTCGATGCTTTGTTTACAATCACTTGTATTTAACATTCAGCTTGAGTTCGCAATACGGGTTCTGTAATCGTGTACGTATGAGGGACACTTTTGATACACAATATGATGACAGTTTGTGCGCTGCTTATTACTAAGATGATTGATCGAGTTTATGATCGAACGTGCTTTATTGTGAGTTGTTTAAGAAGCAAAATAATACGAACTTGAATTTGATTTACAATAAATGCATTAAAAGGATGATTGTCATTTTATGCGATCTTTAAAACTGTAGCTAATAAAATTTAGAATGAACGAAATTTTATAGATCGATTTCCTTATTTGTAACTGCAAAATAATTATTGGTTTTCGGGTAACATTCCATTTTTTTTTTTTAAACTACACAGTCGCTGGTACTTTAAAGGGCTATTTTAGCTACTCACGGTACAGTAGGTGAGCTCACGAGCTTAATATAAGAGAGTTGCCAACAGTGGCTCTAGCTAGAGCTGTGCTTCGCAGAATCTACAACTGGATCCGAATAGCGACCCATTGAGAAGATCCGGCGAGAAGCTTACCGGGTTGTGTTTATTGGTTAGTTCGAACGTCGAACTCTTCAACGAGCTTGATGAGGACAGTGACCGATGCTAAAAAAGCCTGAAAGCACTGTGGGCTTATCCGGGAAATCAGACAAGACATTTTTAAGCGACAATGGTTTTAGGTTTTGCCGTCGCCTAGATCTGATATGTGATTTGCGGTAGCCACGATAAGAAAGTTTTCGTGTCGCGCCGCTTTTCCAAACTAGCATTCTGACGCTTCCTTAAAATACTTACATATCGGTGATAAATTTATGTCGTCGTGAAGATAGGCATTCCTCACGTACTAAGGTATAGCGACGGCTATCCTACAAAAACAGGATGACCTGGAGAGAGTTAATGCATGTACGAGTTGCGTGAGCGAACACCATACTAGTTTGGTACATGACGGAATGTATCCGTTACGTACCTACTAAGGGCCTACTTTACTTCGCTCACAAATCATCCAATATATTACCATGAATATGCTACATTCGTTTTGTAATATTATCGTGATGCCTATGTTAACTATTAATATGTTTGTTTAACCCCTTTAAATACCTAAGCGGTTCATCCAATTACGATGAACTTTGCCACCCCTAGGAAGGTTTCTGGCGTAGTACCATCGACATGCGAAAAATGGCAAATGAGTAGCTTAAAAATATTTTTTAAGTCGGAGCGCGACCCGAATAGTTTTAAAATAAAAATGAAACTCTAGGAGCTACTTCTACAAGATCACTCGTTCTCAGCTAACTTTATTTGTTACTAAGATTTGGTGAAGGCCACGGAGTCGATGGCGACCTCATTCTTCTGACGTTTTTGCGTGTCACAAATCATTTTCTTAACTGTGTCTCTTTTACATTACTGACAGCACCTGAACGAATCAATGGCGCGAGTAAGAAGCGCTTGTAACGTATTGTTGTAATGCAAATGATGTAAAAAATGTTGACAAGAACATGCGGCTAGGGATTTAACATAACACTAAATTTGCTGTCGTAATGGGATTTTTTGAGGATTTACTTATCTTACCTTAAATGATTTCAAAATACATATTATATTTTAAGCATAAGTTAAAAGATAAGAAATGTGAGCCTCGTAGTCTCCTTCTGGCGGTACCCATGCAGCTGTCCTGGTGAAACTGGGAAGGCATCTGAATCACCAGTAATCCTTCCTTCATAAAAGAAACTTGTAGTCTTTGTAAATCTCAAAATATTTGATGGATGAAAAACTAGCTTATAAATCCTGTCGGTGAAGTAAACAGGCGCGTTCTACCTACTACTCTTACATAATCATTTTGTTCTAAAATAAAATTAGTTTTCAATTAGTCCGTAATTTTTAAAAGAACATTCGATTTTTTCATTTCAGTTGGTTTACCACAATGCTGGATAGCGTATTGTCAATTCAAAGTTTTATTTGTGAGTTTATCTACTAGCTAACTAGGATCGCTACCGCAAATATGTGACTGGATGGATTTATATCCGTAATGGCCTAATAAACGAAGTTTAGCGGTTACATTTAAACGCTGTCACGGCATTAATCCTTTATTCTATAGAATATTTTCCGTCATTCTCATAAAATAAAAATAGTGATGAGAACTCTATTCATAAGTGTTTAATGTTAGCAACCTCCTTTTAACTTGTTTACTGTGCTAATTTATTAGTGACAAAAGTGAAGATTGTTATAGGTATGGCTTCTTACGATGCCATTATTACTAGTGTAGAGTTTACAAAAATCTTCAATTATTATATATGTATTAGAAAAATAGAAATTCTAACTAAATATTTATAACAACCTACCAGGTGGTTCTTTTTTTGTTAATTTCTAAAAGTCAACGAAAATCAATAATTAACTTAAGCTGTTTTGTAGTAGGTGAGTTAATCATTTGCGAAGTAGCTCCTCTTGAGTTGTTAGGTCTCCTTGGAGGCGCTCGGGCAGCTATTAGCAAATCCCACCCCTCCTGGCTGAGCCTTTACTCGCCCACCTGTTCTGGTGAAACTGGAAAGGCCTCCAGGCCACCAGTAATTCCTCAATCCTAAAAAAGTAGTCGAGTAATTCGGAAATATATTGATAAAATGCATTTTCCGGTGCACTTACTAGATCACCAAACAGAAGACAATAGTGTGAAACAATTGCAATAATGCAGGTAGTGTGTACGAACTAAAAAAAAACACGCTCTTTTTTTAACTTGTATTCAATATATGTAATAGTTTTTCTAACAAGGAAGCAATCAAAGAGTACATCGTCTGACTACAAATACTTGAGCCAAATACAGAGTTATGTAATTTTAACGTAACGATATAACGTTGTCTTTGTGATTTTCGTCGCGTCCGCATTGTGCAACGTACCCCAAACATTTTCTAATCTGAATTGAAAAACAGCTACTATTTCAAATTATGAGGAGACCTCTTTTTCTCTCCTTCTCTTTCTCTCTCCCTCTCTCCCTCTCTCTCTCTCTCTCTTCCTAGCTAAATATCCCACATGGGAATGGGTTCAGATTTCCTTATTTTCCTCTTCCACTTCGCTCTGTCTTCGACGTAATCGTTTGTAACATTACATTATCTCTTGTCCTATATTTATCGTAAACTGTTAAAGTATATTGAACTATTACAAAATATAATATGTACAACTCGATTATTTGACATTTTTCATCTCGCGAAAAACTAACGAGTTTTTACAATCCTGATTCATACATTATTGTCGTCTTAAAATTGCATCAAATGTGTACCTAAAATGAAACTGGTGTTTTGGTTTGAATTCCAAATACAACCAATATAACTAGGTAGTAGTAGCGGTAAGCAGCGGCTTGGCTCAGCGGTAGGCAGCGGCTTGGCTCTGCCCCTGGCATTGCTGAAGTCCATGGGCGACGGTAACCACTCACCATCAGGTGGGCCGTATACTCGTCTGTCTACAAGGGCAATAAAAAAAAAGTTAGTTTGTGTGTAGTATGTAACTTAGTATGTGGGAAAGTATATCAGTAATCGCTAGTATTAATCTTGAGAGTCGTAGCTAAGCGAGGTAGGAAAAGAAGCACAAAGTAATGCTTCACATAATATAAGGCTGGATCAAAATCACTCAATATTTCCATATTGAAATAATTCCAATACATCTCTCATAAAATATATCGTATGTTTCATTTCCAATTAATATTATTACTTATATTTAACAGTTCGCTACTAAACGATGTGCATTAAGAGGTGTTTGTTTCATAACGCATTCATACCGAATAAATCTCCCTATTACGACGAGTGCTGTGAACTTTTTTTTTCCACAATCGTTCCGTCGGTTTCTCCGCCAATTATCCAGCAGACAATCCCGCTTCGTAACACCATTAGCAGACGGCGACCGCATAATAATACGATTCATTCTCTTGGCTGGTCTTCGTGAGCTGTTTCAAAAAACTTCAATAGACTGCTAGAATGAGAAGTAATTATATTTAAAAAAAAGACGTGTGGCACTCGAGGACTTCCGCGGTAAAGCTATTGCAAATCATTTTTTATCAACTTATGTAATTACAATTAGACAATAATAATTTAATATTAAAACAATAATAAAAATAAGACCACGCTATATTTATAAACATTAACAAAAGCGAAACATGTCCCCTTCACACTCATAAGCTAGACCGCGTGAGAGAGAGATGGGCAGACTTTTCATGATGCTCATGCAGTGCGACGTCACGCCGCACGCATAATCGTGAATAATCACAAACACTACACCAGCGCAACGTGTGAATGTGTTGAACGCGAGCTACATAGTAGGCGTAGTGGGTGTGTCAGGTTATTTTCGTTATGGAATTTCTTGATTCAGTCGCCGCGCTCAAGGCCCGCGATAGAAGCAATGCAATAGCTTAAAACTTTTAACCCAATATCTCCTTGAGTTTTCGAGACTCGTATACAAAATGAAAACTGCTTTTACGGTGTTATCTTTCGTTTTCTTACAGTCATTTTGTTATATCTAACTGTTCCGAATACTATACGATTTACGTGGTCGCGGAAGTCTCATATTGTAAATGTCCCTTTCATTTTTATTTTATATATTATTATTATGTAATATTTGTTTTATTTGATTGCGTTATTAGTAAATTAGATTATTGATTAACTAAAAGCCCTATTCGTAAAATCCATCATGTGGTATTTTCTTGTCAGATTAGTAAATCTTTTTTTTATTGCTTAGATGTGTGGACGAGCCTACAGACCACCTGGTGTTAGGTAGTTACTGGAGCCCATAGACATCTACATCGTAAATGCGCCACCCACCTTGAGTTATAAGTTTTAAGGTCTCAGTATAATTACAACGGCTGCTCCACCCTTCAAACCGAAACGCATTACAGCTTAACGGCAGAAATAGGCAGGGTGGTGGCACCTACCCGTGCGGACTCACAAGAGGTCCTACCACCAGTAAATCTAAATAATAAATCGTTGTGTCCTTTGTATCAGTAGTACTTAGTAGTAGTAGTGATTCGGCTTACACGAATCGTAGACAAAGTTAATACCGCTTTTACGGTGTTACCTCGTGTTGTTTATGGTCAGCCGTGCGTGACCACGAAAACTGTAAAGCGTTAGAAATGTCCGATATAACATGTATATTGAAAAAACACGACACTATATACCGTTACCTTCGTATTCAAATAAAGATCGTATTCATAATTAATACATAAAATAAAAATCAATCTTAAGTTTGTTACTAAATAATTATTATGGTAGAATTCCTATCCTATTAGTAGAACGTTAGTATTTTAAAATTAGCTATATTTATAATCATAGCTTATGGGAAACATTTTTTTCAGATATCGAAATTTTAACGAAATTAAAATGTAATTAAAATTTAATTGGAAAGTGAAACTTGGCACCAGACCGGGAAAACACTAGAAAGAAGAAGACGAAAGAGATTAATTTTGAAAACTTCGATATCAAAGTCGCAATTTCAAAAATAGATTTTCCATTAGAAAATTACATTTCATTTCAAAAATATCTTTACAGAATATTTGTTTCGTATCGCCATCGTATCTTGGAATTCTCCATTGCTTTAAGAATATCAGTCTATGGTATTCACCAAATAAGAACAAAAATAAAACATATCTTGCTTTAAGCATCACCGCCGCAGACATGTGAAAAGTGTTGTCAACATTGAAGCTAGTTGTTTTTGTTTTCTTTTGATGGACAGAGAATTTCACGGCCCGCTGTTATTAAGTGATTACTTACTCGAGCCAACTCACAATACGCTCTCCCAGTGAAAGCGAAGCCCTTTCCTGAGAACAACTTTCGTAGTAAGCACAAGGAAACATCTAAGAGGTAAACTATTTTGGGCTTTAGTACACATCACAAGCATGACTAGTATATATTGAATAAAGAATATGTGCGTATTAAATTAATTTTCACTTTTTGTCATACACTTTAAATAGGGTTGGTGGCAGGACCTCTAGTGATCTAGTGACAAGATCTCTTGTGAGTTCGCGCGGGTAGGTACCACCGCCCGGCCTATTTCTGCCGTGAAGCAGTAATGCGTTTCGGTTTGAAGGGTGGGGCAGCCGTTGTAACTATACTTGAGACCTTAGAGCTTATATCTCAAGGTGGGTGGCGCATTTACGTCGTAGATGTCTATGGGCTCCAGTAACCACTTAAGACCAGATGGGCTATGGGTTCGTCCACCCATCTAAGCAATAAAAAAGGGTCAGTCTTCTTTTTAATGGGAAAATAATCTAAATCCAATTTTAAAATGTATCTTAAAAAAAAAAGCATTTGTTTTCATATTATAGTCTTTTTTAAATGTAAATAGATGTTATTACTGTTTATTTTCCTGTTAGTAAAGTGAAAATAAGATTGTTTAATGCCTGCAAAACGCTGATTCAAACATCTTCCTACGAAATAATGCAAGCAAAGCGTTGACCTAAATTCTATCTTAACTAGAAACATTCTTAATATTGTAGAAGCGCTCAATGGATAATCTCATAATAACAATGAAATATAATAACCTAAATTGATGAGGACAACTAAGAGCTAAATTTTGCTTTTACGAGAATTTTCTCAAACAGACTAGGATCTCGGTTGTGACTTCTTGAGAGATAAGGCTCGTGTTAATTAGAATGAAAAAAATGTTCGTTTTTTATTGTATATATGTGCGAATGAACTTACAGCCCACCCGGTGTTAAGTGGTGACCGAGGCCTATAAACATCACAACGTGAATGACGCCATCCGAATTAAAATAAAAGGTCAAAGTATCCAAACTGGAACACAAGACTATTTCGGGATAGAAATAGCATGCTGCTTACGAAGGTAATGCAAACACCCTACTACCTAATTACCGACTTGCAATAATATACACTACACTAGTAAATGTCAAATAAATGTTCCGTTCATTAATCAAGAAGATCTAATTACAGCATGTAGTGACTGACGGATTGTTAAAACCTACATGCGGAGTTCGAGTGTTTAATCTATGGCTGACACACAAAACCCGGCAAACATGAAACACATTTAAAATTGAATTCCGAAAATGTTTATTGTAATAAATGATATTGTAATTTTCCATTCAAACAACGTTATTGAATATTCGGCATCTATATATTAATACGTGAAGCAAAAACTTTGTATCCCTTTTTACGAAAATTGCGCGGACGGAGGAGTACGAAATTTTTCACACTTATAGAGAATATAGAGAAGAAGTGCACAATGCTAATATTTTTTTTAAATAATGCACAAAAGATCCATTAAATCAATAAAGAAAACATTACACACACTACATACCCTGTATTTGACGCACACACGCATGCATACTATTTATTATCAAACTTTTGTTCTTGACGTCTGTTGTCAAATTGAGAATAGATTAAATATTGTTTGTCTTTGTGAATATTTTTTATAGTGTAGTCTTGGCGGAATTTGTGATTATAGAAGTATAAAATACAATCATAATAGTGTACAAACTTACAACTCCAATTAATTATAGTCGAATTTCGACTACTGCGGGACCTCTAGTTTACTTTATATTATATGGACTCGTAAAATATTTCACAAGAGATTAAAACATACAGGTTGAGTACATGTTACAAATACAAAATTACTATTCAATCAAATTTACATTTAATTTTGTAGTATAATCAAGTAACTCGGCGAGTGATGGTTGATTAATTTTGTATAAACGCAGTCATACAATTACAAATTTAAATATTCAAATGCAATTAATGGTATACGTAAGCGCAAAAAATAGCCCCAATAAATGTACGAACATTATAAAAATTATTTTGTGTAGAAATATCACCTACCTTTCGAACAAATATGAATCTACTAGCTTTTGCCCGTGACTTCGTCCGCGTGGAATAGTTCACAAATAATGCTTTATTTTAGAACAAACTTGGTCAGCATAAAAAACGTTATAGTGAGCCATCCTTACCATATAGACATATGCTGTCGCGGACTTTTTTTTAGATCTTTTAAAGGGAAACAATTCTGTCATATATTATTTTAGCGAAACTTTAATCGTTTCTGCAGCGCACGCAGCGGAAGCTCTCAAAGGGTAAAAAACCCCGATTTTGAAACATTATTTATTAGTTCTCCGCTTGTATTAGTCTTAGCGTGATGTTATATAGCCTATAGCCTTCCTCGATAAATTGGCTATCTAACACTGAAAGAATTTTTCAAATCGGACCAGTAGTTCCTAAGATTAGCGCGTTCAAACAAACAAACTCTTCAGCTTTATAATATTAGTATAGATATATGATTTTTGCGTAGATTAGCAGATGAACATTATACACGTGCGGTGCTATGCGATGTAGTAAATTGAAGCACACTATATAAGTTTCTCGCCGGATCTTCTCAGTGGGTCGCGTTTCCGATCCGGTGCCAGATTCTG
Organism: Bombyx mandarina; assembly: GCF_030267445.1. NCBI lineage: Eukaryota > Metazoa > Arthropoda > Insecta > Lepidoptera > Bombycidae > Bombyx > Bombyx mandarina. Next base: position 3,805,667 of record NC_143208.1, read on the forward strand.
CGAAGCACGGCTCTTGCTAGGGTTCGTGTTAGCAACGTCATCAGGTTTGAGCCCCGTCAGCTCACTTACTCGCCTGGTCATTTTTTTTTTATTAGCTTAGATGGGTGGACGAGCTCACACGAAAACAAAAGAGCAAATTGTCATTAAAATGTGAATAATTAATACGTGAAGCAAACATTTTGTACCCCTTTTTACGAAAATTGGGTGGACGGGCGGAGTATGAAATTTCACACAATTTGATTCCTGAGACCCACAAAGAAAATTTATTAGTTCATATTAGCGTAACCTTTAAAAAAAAGTTGTCTTATAACTTTTCGAAGATCCGAAAAATAAGTCATTGTTTTACAAAACTGTAAAGTCTTTTAAAGTTCTTTATTTTTATTACCCTTGTAGGCAGACGGGCATACGGCCCACCTGATGGTGTGTAGTTATCGTCGCCCATGGACTTCAACAATACCAGGGGCAGATCCAAGCCTACCTGCAAGTTCACAGAAGTATAATAGTGAAAGTTTCATTTTAGACGTTTAGGGTATTTAACAGAATTAGGAAAATAGAAAAGAATTAAAAAAAACTATTCTATACAGTCCGTAACTCTGTGGGCACTCTACCGCTCGCCACTAGAAGCATGCAATGTAAATCATTGGAACACATTTGTACATATTCACGAAAGTATTTATCTCGTATTCACTTTCGCTATTGAAACTGTGACGATAATGAGCTCACACGCGGATAATTATGCGCGCGATTTTGCTTTCTATCTCTTATTACGTCTATGTGAATTTCATAAACACAAATATATTTACTTATATAAAGTCAGGTATATAATTATTAGTTACAAACTTTTATTCTAACTATACCGCTGATATCAGGTGCAACGAATAGACTGGTTTCCCAACTCATTACACATATTAAAATCGATTATTGTATTTTAAAAAAAAAAAAAATTAATATGGCATTCCCCACGCAGAAGCGTACATAATTTGCTTTATGATATTAGTTGATAACTGAAATTAATTTACCTTACCCATGCATCAGCCCGCTGAGTTTCTCGCCGGATCTTCTCAGTGGGTCGCGATTCCGATCCGGTAGTAGATTCATTCGCGAAGCATTGTTCTTGAGTTGTTAGGTCTCCTTCGGAGGCGCTCGGGCAGTTGTTAGTAACCACCCCTCCTGGCTGAGCCTTTGCTCGCCCACCTGTCCTGATGAAACTGGAAAGGCCTCCGGGCTACCAGTAATCTTTCAATCATAACCAAAAAAAAAATTAGCTTAACTATTAGCTATTAAATCTAGCTAAAATGATAGATTACTAGTACTAAGCACCTCTCTTATGTTAGAATGCAAAATGCTGCAGTCGTGGCGCATATATTTTCAATCATTTCGCTTAATACGCCAAATTTTTTTTTTTTATAAATAAAGGTGCGTTTTATTTGGTGTTATCATCGACAGTTCGATGTTTTTAATTGAACTTCAATTAAGTTTACTCCATTCAAATAGCTGAAGAAGTATTTTTGGCACGATATTTTTTCCAAAATTTAAAAATTTTAAATGTTTCTCCTGTAAAGTTGCAAAAATGTCGCTTAAGCGAATAGCCTTTCATCTCTCGATATATAGAATATATTTTTCCATTCCCGTAAATGTAACGCGCAATACGTAATAATGTAATGAATTCACAATAATTAAATCAGTTTTTATTTACTTAGTAATGAAATTAACAGAAGCTGCTACTATTCTGAACATATTGAATCTGCAAATGTATCAAATTTACTAAAACTAAACTGATAAATGCACATTAATAAAAAAAAAAAATTATGTCTAATGTCTTACTTTGTATCCCAGCAAATTGTCTAACTTTTCTTCACAACTGATTTCAACAAAACACCTTTTTTCGTCTTATTTTACTAAAAACTATGTCACGAAAATTTAGTTACACTAGCATGTCGCAATAAGAGAATGTTAATATGAATTATCTTAAAAGTTTGTCCGTGTACTATTGGCATGTTATTCTGCGGTCAAGTAAAATATTAAATGACAAAACAAAAAAATAATAATAAAAAAATGCATATCGACCGCGCTCTATTGTACAACGAATCCAATAAAGCCCAAACCACACCATTCAAACTTTCGAAATGAGCTCAGCTTGTATTTCACGTCAAAGCAACAAGCGACAGTTTCATTACGGTTTGTGTGTACAGAATGAACGTTATCAAAACTCTAGGTGCAGAATACGAGACAAAATATTGTTTTACCTATTCATTTGCGGAATTCGACGGCTTAGAAAATAGATATGACAGATAATGGAGAATTCAATTTAAAATTTATAAACTAGATTAACGTTTAAAAAAAAAAGAGGACTGAGCTTTACTGGTGGTAGGACCTCTTGTAAGTCCGCACGGGTAAATTCCACCAACACGCCTATTTCTGCCGTGAAGCAGTAATGCGTTTCGGTTTGAAGGGTGGGGCAGCTGTTGTAACTATACTGAGACCTTAGAACTGATATCCCAAGGTGGGCGGCGTATTTACTTTGTAGATGTCTATGGGCTCTAGTAACCATTTAACACCAGGTGGGCTGTGAGCCCGTCCACCCATCTCACCTATTTAAGCAATATAAAAAAATAGAAAATAAAAATTTGTATATATCGCTATGTCCTACTCTTTATTTTAAGGCTATAGCGTACTTACTTAATTCAGTTGTGATGGCGGTAGGCCATAATGTTTAGTAATCAAACAATATTACTGCTTAAAACGCAGAATCACGGAAACAATCACATTCAAGTAAATAAAATTGACGAGTCTGTTCGCTGCTGGAAGCTGATGAGCTTTTTACTAAAGTCATGTTAAAGTATATATAGCATTTTTTTTTATGTTTGTCTGGCTGTTTATTTCGACTAATCACCGAAGCGGCCGGACCAATTTTGATGGAATTTTTACTGAGGCTATATCAGCGTTACCCTAGCGTGTAGGTGGACGCCTCCCTGGGACCTAGCAGTGAAAGCGCTCGCTGCGGATTACGCGTGGCGATGCTATCTCCGCTCCAGGGGGGAGCCGCGTCCCGGCGCGGCGAAAGTTCGAGCGCAGAAGCTTCAATCCCAGCTAGCCGTGCTCGAGGCGTGGTCTCGCCGCCTGGCGGACGCCACCTACGGGCGACGGACCGTCGAGGCGATCCGCCCGGTCCTCTCGGACTGGGTGAATCGCGACCGAGGACGTCTCACCTTCCGAGCGACGCAGGTGCTCACGGGACACGGCTGTTTCGGTTGCTACCTGCACCTCGTCGCCCGGAGGGAGCCGACGTCGAAGTGCCACCACTGCAGTGGCTGCAACGAGGACACAGCGGAGCACACGCTCGTGTACTGCCCCGCTTTTGCGAAGCAACACCACGTCCTCATTGCAAAAATAGGACCGGACTAGTCGCTTCCGACCATCGTGGCTACGATGCTCGGCAGCGACCAGTCCTGGCAGGCGATACTCGACTTTTGCGAGTCCACCATCTCGCAGAAAGAGGCGGCGGAACGGGACCGCTCCCGTTCCGCCGCCTCCTCTTCTTCTCTCTTCTTCTGGAGGAGGGCGTTTGTCCAGCTCTGGCCCCTATGAGGAGGCATTCTCCATCCGGTGATAGTCACGGCGTGACCTAAGGGGTTGAGACTGCGCCGCACGCTACCGTCACTCTAACGTGCTGGCACCAGGAGAACGGGACGACGCGTCGGCGGCTGCGGACTGCGATGCAGTTCGCGTTTTCGTCGTCGCTGTCGTCACCGAACATACTGTGAAAAAGCAACCCGGTCGGCGATGTATCGCGTTCCGACCCGGCAGGCTGGTTCTGGCCAAGCGGGGTATCCCGGAACACTATGGCTATGGAATAAGCTCCCCTCCACGGTGTTTCCCAAGCGCTATGACATGTCCTTCTTCAAACGAGGCTTGTGGAGAGTATTAAACGGTAGGCAGCGGCTTGGCTCTGCCCCTGGCATTGCTGAAGTCCATGGGTGACGGTAACCGCTCACCATCAGGTGGGCCGTATGCTCGTCTGCCTACAAGGGCAATAAAAAAAAAAAAAAAAAGGTTCGGACCCCGAAACGAAAAAGAAAAAAAAATTCGCAGAATCTACCACCGGATCGAAAATGCGATCCTCTGAGAAGATTCGGCGAGAAACTCAGTGGGATGTGTCTATGAGTTAATTTAGGACGGTGACCGGTGCTTGAGGTTCCTAAAAGCACCGTTATAGATCGGGAAGATCCATAATGACGTGCTTAGGGCGACGTCGACTGTTTACCACCATTCGGTCAGCTAGTCAATTAATAAAATCAATGAAATTCTGAACTAAATCTACTTCAAATAAACTAGTAGGTATTATTAAAGTCTGACAAAGTTACAAAGCAAAGCGTGGTCGAGCTTCACTAGAAATATAACAGAATATTAAATATAAATCGAAATCTGGTGCCGCAATGTGTATAACTGAATTGAAACTTTCTCAATTAAGCCACAGCTCCACGGAGGATTGACTAGTGACTAGCGTTCCAGGCATGTGAAGTTAGATTCAAAGCGCTGAAACTAAATATGATAATTATTATACTCAACATAGCACAGAAACGACCGTGGCCACATACTAAATTTGTTTCTAAAATGAATCTGTTTTCATCGCAAAAGTTTCACATTACATGAATCATTTCTGTGGTTTGTAGAAGCTTGATTTTAAATCAAGTTAAAGTTTTATGAAACCGTTTTAGTGTAAAATTGCGTTAATATATTCTTTAAAAGCAATTCATCTGTCAACAATTTGATAATATTACTGTTTTCTTATTCGATACATGACTAACAGATGCTATCAAATATAGTTGATATCACAAGTAAATTGTTTGTAATTATTCAAATGTAACATATATAACGAACAAACATTATATTAGATAATAATAATATACTCAATATTCTCTTGATTCAATGACAAATGAGTGAACTTGTATAAGAAAAATATTTTTCAAACTAAAGAGGTTTTTTTTTTACATATATTAAATAAATTCTAGAATTTATTATTTCAATACATTGCTGTTATGAAATTTAAAACACCATCGGCGAAATAGATCAAGCGTTTACGAAAGAAGCAATTTATGAAATGTCAGAGCGTCCTTCACTAGATAACTACGAATAGTACTTTGATATTTAACATTAATAATGTTGCTTAACTCTCGCTTGACCCTTTGTTTTCTAAGAACACGGCATAATAATTCGAGATTTGTCATAGAAATGTGAAGGGATTGTATGTGAATTGAATTATAATAAATAATAATAATAATATATTTCCAAATATAAATTTCTCGGCAATTAGGAAACTTAACATGAAAATACTTTCAACGTTTTCTAGTAACTCAGATGCGCTAAGTTAAAGACTTTGCTGAAATAGTCTCTCATAAATCCATCTTTACCGCCCCGTAAGTCTTTTTTTTAGTTTTTTTATATATTTTTTAACTCTAGGGAATCTATTTATGGATACCCGGTCAAGGGTATAACATATATATAACCACCCCATAAGCCTACCAAAACTAAGCACGTACATCCTAAGTATAACCACAAAATATTCTCAAATCGCCATTTTAAATACAGATGCATTTTTCACATGCAAAACTTGAACCGCGTTGTGAAACAGTGGCGAAGAATTCTTTGAAACACTTTACGTGCTCTGGAAATAAAAGTAGACCGCCGCGTATTTGTAGAAAACGCAGTGTACAGTGAAACACTCTTACGATAAATAAAAATTGAGGTTAAATTTATTGAAAGTAATACAAACAACCCAACCCAAGACCGGGAGTACTATGAACTCATGCATATAAGAAGTAAATAACAAGTGACAATATATTTATTGTTTACATAGATTAACGAAAGGGCTCTAAACACGACTAATGCGTTAAACATTACTGGAGTCCATTCTCAAAGTAAATGCTGCTTTAATTAGCCAATTTTTTTTTTTCGCCGCAGGAAATCGCCGGATTTCCTCCTGACCACTTCCTCCTGACTTCCGCCCTCCACTGGGGATAGAGGGCGGAGCATGTCAGAGTCGAACTGACTAAAACCTCCTGTCGCTCAACAACCAACGTCCAAACCTCGCATGAGACAGAACTCATGAAGAGGCAAAGGGGGGAAAGTGAAGCGCTTAGTGCAGAGCACATCTCTCCCATCACCCTCCCCCTCGGGACGCCGGACCGGCGGTCGTCGGCGCCACGACCACCAGCCCTCTCGGTCGGCAGGCTATCCGAAGCCCGCCTAGATGGCGCCGGTTAGAGTGAGCTATCCTACGGAATACCCCGCTGGACCAGAACCAGCGTGGGTCGAGGATAGCCGGCCTTCCATCATCCGGATGCTCTTGCGTAAAACGCGTGCAGAGTACCTTGCACGTCGTCTTCTTAGGCCCCCCTCGCCGGTCCCCAGACCGACATGTGAGGAGGACCCGAAATACTTAGAGGGCCAGGGCTTGGGCGAGGTCCGCCTCCCTGGCCCCCAACTTTAATTAGCCTTGCCTTGTTTAGAAATAATACAAAGTAAAATATGCAATAAATAATAGTTTAAAAAAACTAACAATATACGCTTTCATAGAAAATCCAACTAAAATATAGAAACTAAATTTTCATAAATTTGAATTAAAAATAGTGTAAGAAAATATGATTTTATTGTAAAAAAAGCTAGGGGTGCTTTTCAGGATATTATTTAAATAACCCTTCTACTCATATCTGTTCATAAAATATTTATAACTACTGATACCATGCACCCCATAAATTTATTAAAATTTATTTTCTATTTTTTAGTTGTATTTTTTATAAAAGCGTATTTTGTTAGTTTTTTCAAACTATTATTTATTTTAATTTTTTAGTGGAATTTCAATCCTTTCAATATATTTTTTTTCAATATTTTTTTTAAATATTTAGTTGTCATCGGTCCTTAATAAGTATACCAAAATTCGAGTGAATCCGAAGTTTTGAAGGGGGTCAAAATCATGTCCAAAAATTCCGTTACAAACATACATACGTCTGAATCTAATAAAAGCATATTAAAAATAGAAGAAATCATCCTAGTATGGACTGAACAGAATGAGTCAACAATAGAAACACAAGCGATCATCTATAGGAGGGGTGGCCAGCCCGTAGATCGCGATCGACCGGTTGATCGTGGCTATAAGTTCAGTCGATCGTGGCAAGACAAAAAATATAAATACATAGAACAGACTACGCAACGTAATCACCAATTGCTGCACGCATCATCTTCATCTAGTATCATTTGTTAATAACCATTACGTCACATTATTTATCCTCTCTTCCACACAATAGTTTTCTTTTATTATATAATTTCAAGTTTATTTTAATATTTTTAATAAAAGAAAATATACCACTTATTTGTATACTAAACTTATTTGTATGCACATTGTTTCATTAAAATTTTAAGAAATGTCATTGGTAGAACGCAGTGTTTCGTCAGTAGACAATAGATCTTGGTTCTAATCAAGTTGGCCACCTGGTTGGTCATCTATAGATCCAGTGCGAGAGTAAATTGTTTACAAATTACGAGAATTCTCGTATTTAATTTCACATCTTCCTTCTGTTCTCGCAAAACAATACCGATTATATTGACTGTTACGTTTGTTTGTTATTTCTCTGTCTTGTTTTAGCTACGTACCTATTGAGAAATTGATATGATCATTATATATTAAAATCTATTCACTTAAAGCAGCGTTTCCCAAAGTGGGCGATAGCGCCCCCTTGTGGGCGCTGCAGGCCTAAAGAGGGGCGGTAAGAGACTCAGGAAAAAAATGGGGGGGTTGTGTAGAGGCTCTCAGGCTAGAGGCTGTCTCTCAAGACGATTTGTAATTTCATCTAGGAGGGCTCTTAGACTCCGACTGAGCTATCGCTATAGTAGTATTCAAGCAGATGAAAAAATGGGGGCGCTAAAAACATAATTTATTCTCAAAGTGGGCAGTAGACAAAATAAGTTTGGGAGCCCCTGACTTAAAGCCTGAGACTTCTTTAATATAGTTTTTGTTTTTCACAAATCGATTTCAAGCAGCACCTATACTAATTATTATTATTATAGTATGCGCTCGTGCATGGGTGCATACTACTATTTTTTTGACATATTTCCCGTCAAGGAAATGACTCTATAGAGCGACTTGTCGTTCAGGGCAAATTAGAAGGCACCAGACCGCGTGGAAGATTGCCCATGCGATAGACGGACCAAGTCAAGTCGACATTTGGCGGTTGTTTGCATGAGTATACCAGACTCATCTCAAACCGGGAGGTGTGGCGATTACTCGTGAGGCGCATAACATCTGCCCACAGCAATCATAGCGAATGACGACCACGACCGCTCTGACAAAAGTGATACGACAAAGAATATATACTAATTTATTTTAAGTTCTTTAACAACGAAACGACATTGAACTTCTGGGAATAGTTCGAAAATTTGTATGTGAAACTGTTATTGTCCGCCATAAATTTCTTTGCCGAGCTTTAAAAGTAATATATTATTGTAATAACTTCATCATACCTAAAAGGTCTAAGAGGATTTATTCGGTACTTTTTGGTATAATATATGTACAAACCAACATAGAACAGTGGAATGAAGAATAAAGAAATTATAATGAGTAAAGGACTAGCGCTAAAGACGCGAAGTGACGAATTAAAAGCATGGAACTACTTTTTTTTTCTTAAGATGGGTGGACGAGCTCACAACCCACCTGGTGTTAAGTGGTTACTGGAGCCCATAGACATCTACAACGTAAATTAGGCATTAAGTCCGCCAATGTAAATTTTACATGAAGTGTAATAAATAAATAAATAAATGCGCCACCCACATTGAGATATAAGTTTTAAGATCTCAGTATAGTTACAACGGCTGTTCCACCCTTCAAACCGAAACGCATTACTGCTTCACGGTAGAAATAAGCAGGGCGGTGGTACCTACCTGCGCGGACTCACAAGAGGTCCTACCACCAGTAATTACGCAAATTAGAATTTTTTGCGGGTTTGATTTTTATTACACGATGTTATTCCTTCACCGTGGAAGTCAATCGTGAGCATTTGTTGAGTACGTAATTGATTTGAAAAATTGGTACCCGCCTGGGATCGAACACTGGGAGCATCGCTCAACACAAGTGCACCGGACGTCTTCAACTTATAAATAATTCTTAAGTTGTCAAAATACTCTGACCATATGAATAAAATAAAAAAACTGAGTTGAATAAACTGAGTAATGCTCAAACCAATTTAATTCGAATAGAAGGCTGAATTAATAAAAACAAAAAAAAACTCTTTGTTCCTTGACTTATTCAAACTTACTTGCATATTTCGTTCAAAAATATAAAATTAAAGTAGTTTTGGCATTTGCGTCGACTGCAAACGAGAAAATGAGAAATAGCATAGTTTATATTTGCTACATATTATTTTATGTTGAACTTTTCCTCGGCTTTCGCTTATTGGCAGTATTGGCTTTAAGGAATCAACACAGTATGCTCTACAACATAGTATTTTGCTCTACCGCCGTAAATTAATGTCGGATACTCCTCTTATAGTTCGCCTTTATAGTATTAATAGTATTAGTCTTGATACTTGAGGAACCTGCATACAAGGAAAGCGCAAACTTTGAGAATTCATCCAAAACAAAAACAAATTAGGAAACCAAGTCTTCTCCAACAACGCTAGAATGTAAGGAAACTATAATAATACAACAATGTAGAACCCCGTGTAATGTAGCGTGTTCCGCATTCGAGATCAAATTGTATTAAGTCTTGCTTTGACTTCGTTATTGAGTTATTTCGAAGCGCTTGTTGGCGTTTCGGTTTATATAGAATTTATTTTTATTTTTATTCCATATCGGGGGTTGAATGAGCTCGCGATTTGTCTAGCGCTTAGTGGTTACTGGAGTCCATGGGCATAACAACGTAAATAGCGCAAAATACCTTGAGACATGAGTTCTGTGTATCAGTTAAATAGGCTGTCCGAGACTTCAAACAAACAATTGAGCACGAACAGAAAAGTAATATTATATTATACATATTATATTTTATCATATACTACTAGCTGACCACGCAAACGTTGTTTTGTAATATATAAGATTTCTAGGGAATTTCTAAAGTAGAAAAAAAAACGAAGTTATTGTAAGTGTGTAAGGATGAAGGCTATGCTCGACTTCTGCGAGTGCACCATCTCGCAGAAGGAGGCGGCGGGGCGAGTGAGGCAAAGCTCTCCTCACTACGCAGAAACCCGCCGCCGCCGAGCAGGGGGTCGGGACCGGGGTCGTATCCGTGACCTGGCCCCCTAAGAGCTAGGGGTCCCACCCGTTTTGTGCGGGGAGAGACCCAGACGTGGAAGCCGGGTGATGGTAGACCGCGTTCCCCCGACCGCTCTGGGGGAAGGTGTAACGCGGCGTCATCAAGGCGGGCTCTCGGCCCGCTGAACGAGGGAGCCGGTGGTCGTGTCGCTGGCGGCCGCCGGTCTGGCGTCCGTGGGACGGTGGGATGGATGTAATGTGCTCTGCGTCAACCCTGTCCCGCCGTCTCAATAGCCCCGACTGGGCTCCGGCCCGGTCCGAGGTAGGGCGCCGGTTGTGAGCGGCAGGAGTTTTTAGTGAGGTTCAACTCCCACATACCCTACCTGTCGCGCGGGTGGGGAGCCGGCGATTTTCTCCTGTGGAAAAAAAAAAAAAAAGTGTGTAAGGATGTGGTAAATGAGTGAAAGAGTCATGTAGCGCTGTGAAAGATGAGGAAATATAAAAATAACAAAACCTCATTCAGCCACATATTACCTTCTTACAACAAAAATAAAAATTGTCCAAAAAATAATAAATAAATGTTAGGGGTGGACAACCCCTATCATTTAGAGGTATAAAAAATAGATAGTAGCCGATTCTCAGAACTACTAAATATGCATATAAAATTTAACAAAAAATCGGGCAAACCGTTTCAAAGGAGTATGGTAACTAACATTGTGTGACACGAGAATTTTATATATAAGATAATAATAATATTTAAAAATTACGCTTTTTTTTTCATATTCAATATTTTTTCGTTGTTTCAGAGCGTCGCTGTGGTCATCCTGCGGTACCACCGAACGCAAGAGTATCAATACCCGATGAAGAAAACATCGTTGCTGGAACCATAGCCGTCTATGAATGCGACGAAGGATATGAACTGTTTGGAGCTCGCCAGAGGGAGTGCACCTTAAGAGGAGACTGGACCCTAGAACCGCCTTTCTGTGGTAAGACAGAATTCTCTATAAACATCTGACGTAATCATTCCAATGCTATACGTATCGTCTTCTCGCATTAAAACTGTATAATCTCAAAACTTACTAATTTTACAGGAGAGTGTTTTAAAGGTTTAACATGTGATATTTTCAATATTAATCATCTTTGCAACATTAATTTTTTATTTTTTACTAGTTACATTGTCTGTCTTTTAAAGTGAGATAAAATTATGTATTAATTTTGTTAATAGTAATCAAAACATAGGTAAACTAATAAATAAAAATTAAAACTAACTAAACTACGCTCTTTTGGCAGTATTTATGAGATAAATACCGAAAAATATAAGAAAGAAACCGGAGTAGAGTTCATCCATACTACCTGGAGCCACTGCGGTCATCCACAGTGCGTTTCCAGAGATCTTTTTCGCCACGTACCATCCGGCTATGGAATGAGCTCCTCCACGGTGTTTCCCGAGCGCTATGACATGTCCTTCTTCAAACGAGGCTTTTGGAGAGTATTAAGCGGTAGGCAGCGGCTTGGTTCTGCCCCTGGCATTGCTGAAGTCCATGGGCGACGGTAACCACTCACCATCAGGTGGGCCGTATGCTCGTCTGACTACAAGGGCAATAAAAAAAAAAAAAACTGGTGATGATACCAAATGATTCCGAATATTAACTCAATTTCGAATATTTTTGGAAATTGTACACTTTTAATGCGAAAAGGCGATATGTGGTAAGCCATGCTGTAAGCGTTCCTTTGAATTTTAGCAGAGAAAGTCGAACAAACTTAATCACTTTCGCTTACTAGCACTTCCTTTAATGATATGATTTAGGAGATTAACATGAATTGAGAATTTACAATTTTTTTACTAGTGGTAGGACCTCTTCTGAGTCCGCGCGGTTAGGTACTACCGCCCTGCCTATTTCTGCCGTGAAGCAGTAATGCGTTTCGGTCTAAAGGGTAGGGCAGCCGTTGTAACTATACTGAGATCTTACAACTTATATCTCAAGGTGGGTGGCGCATTTAAGTTGTAGATGTCTATGGGCTCTAGTAACCACTTAACACCAGGTGGGCTGTGAGCTCGTCCACCCATCTAAGCTATAAAAAAACAACGGAAAAAAACTGATCTGCGTGCGGTCTCGTAATGAAAAGTAAAAGAAAGCGACACTCTTAATCAATTTAACCTTCGATTTCATAACACAACGTTTTGAGGTAATCCAAAACACGGCTGCTGTATAATAGTTTCGCGCCTCATACCACACATATATTATGACTAATAACTTGTCTTACGACCGACAATCGGTGGTGATTTAAAAATGACATTGCATCAACCCCGATAGACGACAAACATCATTTAAATGCATGAAAACAGTTTGCATACAAAATTGATTCCAACGGAATGCTCTATTTATATTCAAATATGAATGAGCCAACTGAAAATCAATACGTGCTAACCTCATCAACGAGTATATAGCATTAACCCTGAAATAAAACTTTATCGTGCGTAAATTTTTCAGGAACGAATGTGGCCTTCAGGAAACCTGCCAATCAGTCTACAACGGTTCGAGGAGGTGCAGCAGCTAATGGCAACGATGGAGAGAAAACCACTGAGCATGACCGCAAGAGGTGCACGGAGACACAGCGAGAAGCGTCTCCGTGGTGGCAAGTTGATCTCCTCAGGCATTATGCTATCAAGGTCGTCAGGGTCACCACACGAGGCTGCTGTGGTAAGTCCAAACGATATAATAATAATAGGGATTTAAAAAGAAAAGGGCCAGTGCATGTCGAATTACGCATATTTGAAATTCAAAATTGACGTGTGCATATCCCGCCTATGATAATTACCGTTAACTAGATGTCCCGCAGTAGTCGAAATTCGACTATAACTAATTGGAATTGTATGTTTGTAGACTATTATGATTGTATTTTATACTTCTATAATCACAAATTTCACCACTATAAAAATATTAACAAAGACAAACAATATTTAATCTATTCTCAATTTGACAACAGACGCCAAGAACAAAAGTTTGACAATAAATAGTATGCATGCGTGTGTGCGTCAAATACATGGTATGTAGTGTGTGTAATGTTTTCTTTATTGATTTAATGTATCTTTTATGCATTATTTTGAAAAAATATTAGTATTGTGCACTTTTTCTCTATATTCTCTATAATTGTGAGAAATTTCATACTCCTCCGTCCGCGCAATTTTCGTAAAAAGGGGTACAAAGTTTTTGCTTCACGTATTATTACCGTTAATAACTGATCATAGGGGGCCGTAAGCATCGTAAAAATCACAATGAAACTAACTAATATGTATAATTTGAAAACTGTTAAAGCGTTCTTGTAAACCAAACTAGTTAGAAAAAAAATATTGTTTTAATTAACCGACCAAAGTATTATACATACTAATAATAATATTGTATCGTTATTGGTCCTTGATACGCGTGAGAATTTTCAAGGTAATTAATTGAAAGTTTTGAATTTGGTGAAGATTATATTAAAATATAGATCACGTTAACGGGATTGTGTTGTAAATACCTAAAGTCATATCTGTTAAAAACAATGGGTAATGAAAATTGTCAATTATATGAATTTGGGTGATAACTGATGCGAATATCGATGACGAAGATTTTTGTGATATCACGTAGCGCATTTATTGATATGTAACCTTGGTCACACTTTCTCTATAGATACCATATTTGTAGAATGATGACGTCATAGCGTAAGTCGCTAGCGTTGGTCATCTATATATTAATACGTGAAGCAAAAACTTTGTATCCCTTTGTACGAAGATTTCGCGGACGGAGGAGTGTGAAATTTTCCACACTTATAGAGAATATAGAGAAGAAATGCACAATGCTAATATTTTTTTTAAATAATGCATAAAAGATACATTAAATCAATAAAGAAAACATTACACACACTACATACCATGTATTTGACGCACACACGCATGCATACTATTATGCATATTATCAAACTTTTGTTCTTGACGTCTGTTGTCAAATTGAGATTAAATATTGTTTGTCTTTGTTAATATTTTTTATAGTGTAGTCTTGACAAAATTTGTGATTATAGAAGTTTATAATACAATCATAATAGTGTACAAACTTACCATTCCAATTAATTATAGTCGAATTTCGACTACTGCAGGACCACTAGTACCTACTAATAATTCGGTAAAGAAAATCATAAGGTATCGTTATGTTACTAAATAACAATTTGAACACAAGGGCTTTAATACATCTCGTGTAATGATGTATCTTTATCTACATAGCAACTAGCTGTCATACGCGACTTCACCCGCGCGGTCAAGGAAAAATGTTAATGTAGTTTCTAGTGGGAATACGATTTTTTTTTTCTGAATAAAAAGTAATCACATCAGTCTGTTGCTTCGTTTGAATATTACAGAAGGACAATTTTTTTTTATAGCTTAGATGAATGGACGCGCTCACAGCCCACCTGGTGTTAAGTGGTTACTGGAGCCCACAGACATCTACAATGTAAATGCGCCACTCATATTAATATATAAGTTCTACGGTCTCAGTATAGTTACAACGGCTGCCCCATCCTTCAAACCGAAACGCATTACTGCTTCACGGCAGAAATAGGCGGGGTAGTGGTACCTACCCGTGCGGACTCGCAAGAGGTCCCACCACCAGTAATTACGCAAATTATAATTTTGCGGGTTTGATTTTTATTACGTATTTCATTAGAAAAACTGGTACCCGCCTGCGGGATTTGAACACCGGTGCATCGCTAGATACGAATGTACCGGACGTCTTATCCTTAATGCCACGACGACCATCCTTTGGGCCACGACGACTATCCTTTAGGCCACGACGAATCATAAATCATATAGAGGTTACATACTTATGTAATTCCATTTGTAACGGTCGAATAGTCCGTCAGTGGTCAGTGATCACAGTTTGCCAACGTGCGTTTGTCGTGCCCCTTTCGCAACGAGAGTCGCTCTGCTGTGACTTACTTGTAACGGTTCGTTATTTCGATATCGTACGCTGTATGCACAGTGTTACTTTAATTTTCAGTGAAATGAATTATCCCGTATCTGACGTGTTAATACGTGACGAAAAAACTTTTTATCACTTTTTACGAAAATTGAAACATATGAAGGTGGGTGGCGCGTCTACGTTGTAGATGTCTATGGGCTCCAGTAACCACTTAACACCAGGTGGGCTGTGAGCACGTCCACCAATCAAAGCAATAAAAAAAAAACGTAAGAGCTGGTGAAGCCTTAAACTTTTACTGTGTATCGGTTACTGTGTATCGATATTTGAATTTGCAAGCCGCGATTGCAAGAGCACACTTTAAATACGCTGCTACATATAAGTACTGAACGCATAACAAAAATAATTAAATTAACAAAAACTAATTTCTAAAAAAACATATCTGGTACTATCCGATTTGGTTGACATCATCATCATCCTCATCATCATCATCAGCCTTTATCTGCCCACTGCTGGACATAGGCCTTCCCCAATGCCTTCCACATAATGCGATCCTTCCGCATCCAACGACTTCCCACTGTGCCATCATCGAGTCACATTTATTCAGAGATTTGTATTTAATATTATATCTATACTAATATTATAAAGAGGAAAGATTTGTTTGTTTGTTTGTTTGTATTGTATAGGCTCCGAAACTACTAAGCCGATTTGAAAAATTTCTTCACTGTTTGGAAGCTACACTATTGCCGAGTGACATAGGCTATAATATTTTTTGAAAAAATTTAGGGATCCTTACTAAAACTCTAATAACGTAACCCAAGGTGTAAAAAAATGATCTAAAATATTCTTTACATTGCGTGCCCTGCGAAAAGTATTGATGATAGAATAAAATAATGTACTACGACTTTGTAAAACACATTATTATTTACAAAACGTGTCGTGACAGCATATGTCTAACTATTATAGTTATGCCGCAATAAGCGTTATTTTATTGAAAAAAAATAAAACGTCAAATGTCATTAAAAATTTTGTTACGGACCCGAGCGGAGCCGGAGCGGGCCGCTAGTATTATACAAAGAGAAAATTACCAACATACAAACACTGTCCAGAAATGCTTGTTTGGAATACGAGAAATCTGAACCCGATATCTTTTAGCTATTTAGGAATACATACGTTCCTAAGCCATTCATTCGACTAAAATAAAACATGATACAGTTATTGCTCACACTCCTTAGAAGGTTACAAAGTACGGCTCACGTATCGAGGAATTAACAATAGATTGTGGAGCATGACCTGGTTTTTACTTGTACATTATATTTATAGCGCACAAACTACAAACAACTTCTGCTCCCAAATCGCCATTATTTACTAGAAAAACATAGAAAACGCTAAAACATTGAATTATTTCTTTCACAACATTCAAATAAGAGAACTCAAAATTAAGCCCTCTGTGAATTTTGTTTTAGTTGTACATATTTTTTTAATATAGAAAAATTTGAACAAATAGTTCCTTTGTCTAACCATATCATAATTTACAGGCCATCAACCTCTTCAAGAGTTGGAGATCAGAGTCGGAAACAGCAGTTCTGACCTCCAGCGGAACCCTCTATGTGCCTGGTTTCCTGGAACTATTGGTAAGTCATAAAATACAAATGAATATATAATATTATTCTTGAATTTTTTAATGACCAGACAGCCCTTATTGCTATCATCACATAATATCACAACGAGTTTCAGGGTAATTAATATAACAGCTGTTGCATATTTCTAAACAGAATACATGGCGCGCTTACGTTGTAGAAGTCTATGGGCTCCAGTAACTGGGGTATGAACTCATCCACCCATCTAAGCTATAAAAAAAAAGTACGTGTTTCATTAGGAAAATTGGTATCAGCCTACGGGATTCGAACACCGTTGCATTACTAGATACAAATGCACCGAAGGTCTTATCCTTCAGGCCACGACGACTTCAATACTACGTCTTTTTTTTAATATATCTTAATATATTTGTACTTATACATCTCGATATTTAGATCACGTCTCCCAGCCGAGCTGTCTTTACATCTCTAATTGAATGATTGCAGTAGGTTAATTGATATTGATTCATAGCAAAATCGATTAAAACAGAACAATTACGTTACGACAGTAACAAACGTATTGTTCGCAATTACATAATTACCTTATATTATGCATGTTTGCTGAACTAAGCTAAGTCAGTTGCAGGCAATAGTTTCAATCAAGCTGTGAATCGAGCAACAGCTATTCAATGAATTGCTTGAAACAATATTGAACTAGATATTCTATATCGAGTGTACCACACATTATAGTCCGAAGGTATTGGGTACTACATAACACCGTTTCCGATAATGTTATGTGAATGAAATATATTAATAACATATATTCCAATGAGTCTATTACAGCTATAAATTAGCCTTTTGATTCAAATTTAATAACAATACAAGCTTTTTGTTTGTATGATGCAATGGTGTATTTGCCAAATTAATTGAAGCATTGGTGTTGTGAGGTTTATATGAATACTTTGATTATTCCTAATTTAACGTATAGGTACCTGAAGAGTATTTTCTAGTCGTGATATGAAAAATGTTACTCTGTTCATAAACACAATTCACGGTCATAGAAATGAAGCAATTTTAGGATTCTCGTTTAACGATCATCGGTGACCATGGCCCGATACCCTATAAAAGTTCCAGAGAAACTGTAAACAATTATTGTTGCAAGATCTCAACTGGATTATTTTTATGGAGCTCTAATCTGGTGATGGTACTAACGAGATGTAAATCGATTGTGATCTAGTTTCTAGCTGATGCATACTACTTGCGTGTAATGTAAACATGGTTCAAATTTTAATCGGTTTCGTAATATAACTTCGCGCAAAGCTTTTGAATACAAACTTGTATAGTTTGATGTTTTCTTTGTTACATTTACAAAATAAAAAGGGACTTTGCGTGTTTTTATTGTATAGATCGGTCAAATGTTAAGTTGTTACCAGAGCCCCTGGTCATCACTCGAATGCGCGTTAACGAAACGCATTTACGAGGCACTATAAATACTTCTGTCACCAGTTGAGTTTTAGGAGTTGAGTTCAGCTTAGTTTAATTGCCGCAGGATTTTTAATCGCTCCCCACACGCATACTTTTTTTTTTTTTTTTACTACGTATGCTGATAGCCTTGAGAGGCTATTTCAGCTTCACCCTAACGTTAGTAGGTGAGCTCGCGGGGCTCAACCGGAGAGTTGCTAACACTGACCCTAGCAAGAGCAGTGCTTCGCAGAATCTACCACCGGATCGGAAACGCGACCCACTGAGAAGATCCGGCGAGAAACTCAGTGGGCTGTGTCTATGGGTAAACACACGCATACGGTTCACATATCAAGTTCATGCAAATATAATTTCTAGTATTGTCACTAATAAATGAGCCGTTTTTCTTTATAAGCCATTAAATAGTACCTAAGTAATTCAAACGACAACTATGCAAATATGTAGAGATATGTACTTAAACCTAAAGCGTACGACAACTTTCGAATGAATATTTATGTAAATAAAAACGGCCGGTATCCACATTTGTCGAAGCCGCGGAACGGTACGGGGCGTCGTTGTCGCGATTAAATGCATCTCCCTACCCGTTTCTGCATTAACAGTGTTACCACAACAATGTACGGAATTTATGGAAAATTTAACAAAAAAACAAAAATCACTCGTCCGGCAGAAAATGGGCTATTTTTAAAAATAACTCTTCTAAAAATTATTTAAATCTACACTACTAACTTAGCGTTCTTCTTACATATATAACTAGTCAGGTCATAAGTATTGTCACACAGTAAAAGCTTTTTTTTAGAATGCTGGCCACAAAAAAGTTTATTGAATTCGAATTGTTCATGAAAATAAAAATGTATACTTTTAGAATTTTACTCATTTTTAAATATGGAGTGGACGCTCAAAGAAGACCGTGTTGCAGTAATTGCGTTGCATCGTTGCGGTTACGCGCCAATTCAAATTTTTAACATACTGAAAAATTTGAATATAACCAAAAGATTCGTTTATCGTACCATAAAACGATACAATGAAGACTCTAGTGTAGATGACAGGTCAAGAAGTGGTCGCCCTCGGTCTGTTAGGTCTCCAGCAGTGATAAAAGCTGTGAAGGCGCGAATTCAAAGAAATCCCAAACGTAAGCAGAAACTGTTGGCCCTTCAGATGGGGTTAAGCAGAACCACGGTGAAAAGGGTGTTAAATGAAGACTTAGAGCTTCGGACATATCGAAGAAAAACAGGACATCGTTTGAATGCTTGTCTAATGGACCTGAGACTGAAGAGATGCCGCGCTTTGTTGAAGCGGTACGCGGGAAAAAAATATCGGGAAATTCTTTTTTCGGATGAAAAAATTTTTACCGTAGAAGAGAGCTACAACAAACAAAATGATAAGGTGTACGCACACAGTAGTGAAGAAGCGAGCAACCGTATTCCGCGTGTCCAACGAGGTCATTTTCCATCCTCGCTCATGGTATGGTTGGGAGTTTCTTATTGGGGCTTAACAGAGGTACATTTTTGTGAGAAAGGTGTAAAAACGAATGCAGTTGTGTATCGAAATACAGTTCTGACGAACCTTGTGGAACCTGTTTCTCATACCATGTTCAATAACAGGCACTGGGTATTCCAACAAGATGCGGCGCCAGCTCATAGAGCGAAGAGCACACAAGACTGGCTGGCGGCGCATGAAATTGACTTCATTCGGCACGAAGACTGGCCCTCCTCCAGTCCAGATTTGAATCCGTTAGATTACAAGATATGGCAACACTTGGAGAAAAAGGCGTGCTCAAAGCCTCATCCCAATTTGGAGTCACTCAAGACATCCTTGATTAAGGTAGCCGCCGATATTGACATGGACCTCGTTCGTGCTGCGATAGACGACTGGCCGCGCAGATTGAAGGCCTGTATTCAAAATCACGGAGGTCATTTTGAATAAACTTTAGTGTCATAAGAATCTATGGTTTATTAAGTTCATTTTGGTATAGAATGGTTTACATAATGAATAAACTTGTTTCAATTATTTTACATTAAACATGTGACAGAATTTATGACCTGACTAGGTAATTAAAATCGATTTGCCAGTGGCGTGAACTGAGAATTGAAGCAAAATTTTGAACTTAACATTGTTGGTTTACTTGATAACCGAACCTGGGAATGAGGTGTTTACTCTAGGCCATTTTGGTTTTTATAACTGAATCATTGATTTAAAATATTTAAAAAGAGCACATTACGTATGAAAAAGTCATCTTATAAACTAAGAATGCTAAAGAGACGATGCTCCCACCGGTTCTCAGGAACGCGACTCTATTCGAAATTAGAGGCACGACAATAATCTGAATGTTAATTATAGAATAGGCTTTCTCTCTCTTACTTGTAAAAAGCTTGTAATTACCTTACCATACTATCGACTTTGAAACGTCAGTAAGCAATAAAACGAAAACAAAGCCATAAAGTGTTTAAGTAATTTTGTTGAGGAGCTTTTATATGACATCGGCAACATTGTCGCTGAACGACCAACATTAGAAAGCATGTGAACAAACACGACACATTCAACACTTTCTTCTGATTGATGCACGCTATTTATACAACAACAACAACAAAAAATACAGCTTATAAAGCTGTGCACGTATACTACATCTAGTTTTGTATTTACCTTTAACAAATGTTTTGTTGTAAGCCCGCGCCGAAGTCATTTGAAGAAGCCATTTGTTTCGTTTTCAACCTTAATGCAACATGATTTAGATTTCAAAGTCATGTCACCAGATTTCAGTATTCATTTAAAATTTTTACTATATTATTTATTATTATTTACTTAAGGTTAATTAATCGTAAAAATACAATAATATTTCATTGTATTGTAGCCTAAACGAATTGTTAATTTATTTTTTATTACGCTTAAAACCTTACGGAAAATATTAATATTTTTAATTTGCTAAACAACAACAATAACGGATAAATTACCCAAAATTAAAGTAGTCGGTTTTCAATATGTCAAGATCAAAACACTTAAAGTAAAAAAGGAATGAAATTCCCGAAAAATTTAAACATCTTAACAAAGATTTAGAGGTAGATAAAATTAAAACTACGTTTACGAGTTAACGTCATATTTATTTTCGACTCTTCGACTACTTCGAGTTTTCATGGTAGCAGAAGATAAGTGTTCAATTCGTGAGCAATTGAATATTGTGCTGACCACCGCTAAGCTTAAAAAACATATTGTTAAGGATCTCTAAATCCCCCTCCAAACAAGTTTTTATTCTCGCCCACCACCGAGCTTCACTTCATCGAGCGATCGCGAACGCATATACATCTTTAACGATTACATTATCTACTACAATATTGCACTTCATTATTATTTGTTCTTCAGTTTTCATCTTTTAATAAGCCTGTAAATACGAGCCAAATCGTTTCATTGAAGAGAACAACAAGACATCCAGCACGGAACACATATTAACATTTATTATACATTTATTTTCATTCAGTATTCAAAGAACGAACAGTATCTCGAAAAAAAAAAACATTATCGGATATAATAAAATAATGTAAATCATAAACTTGACTTATGCCTTTAAGGTGATTTTGTTTAAAAGATACAGACTCCGCCTGAAAATACAGTTGGAGCTCCGTGGTGCTCGATCAAATGATTCGAAAAACTCGCATTATATAAACTAGAAATTTACATAATAATTACGTTTCATATTATCATAATTCACGAATAATTTTCCTAGCGTCACGGGCTTTGATCAATTAGTCCAAGAACTCTATTAAAATTGCGTAGCGAGTTTTAAATACAGTTTTTTTTTTTTTTTTCAAAAACGCCGGCTAAGAATAGTTTTATTCTATTTATATTTGGTAACGGGAGCCTTGTAATAAATACCTAATGATTGTGTTTAATTGCCAACGATAAAATCGCTTAGTTAGCATGCACCGACGTTCTTTATTTTATTTTGTTGTTGTTACATTTCGAACGTAAAATCAAATGTCCCTTATATACCGCCCTTCAAACACCAATGTACGACAGTATTTTTTTTTATTAGAGGGTTGGACGAGCTTACAGCCCACCTGGTGTTAAGTGGTTACCGGAGCTCATAGACATCTACATAAATGCGCCACCCACATTGAGATATAAGTTCTAAGATATCAGTATAGTTACAACGGCTGTCCCACCCTTCGAACCGAAACGCATTGCTGCTTCACGGCAGAAATAGCCAGGATGGTGGTATCTACCCGCGCGGATTCACATGAGGTCCTACCACCAGTACTGAAGTTATTTTTTATAAATTTTGTGTTTTCATTTTTATTACACGGTTTTACTTTTTATTACGGTGTTCGTTCATCGTGTAAACGGTGGAAACACGTGGTACGGACGTATTACATTGGTAGAAATGTCTGCGAGATTTGAACGCCGACACATGGGCGTCGGTAAATACGTGTGTCTATATCGGCTTTTTATCCTTTAAGCTACGGACGTTATTAAGTAACATTCAGCTTCTAGCTGCAGACAAAATGAAGTTCACATTACGCGCACATTGATTTGATTACGAATTCAGAAAAGGCTGCTTTTTATTGCTTACACGCATGAACGAGCTCACAGCCCACCTCGTGTAAAGTGGTTACCGGAGCACATAGATCTTAATAACGTGAATGCCGTCAACAATATTGAGACCTAGATTTATGTCTCAGTTTTTTAGCACAACTGATCTATCCTTCAAACCGAAACGCTTTACTGCTTCGCTTCAGAAATAGCCAGGGTGCTATTAGCTACCACGGACAAGCTCTTCTATATGTTTAATTACACTCGGTAGGCAGCGGCTTGGCTCTGCCCCTGGCATTGCTGACGTCCATGAGCGACGGTGATCACTTACCATCAGGTGGGCCGTATGCTCGTCAGTATACAATGGCAATAAAAAAATAAATAAACTTTTCGTTTGTACTACAAATTACACGCGAAACTGGCCCTACCTAGTGAGTTGGCTTTCATGAGTCACTCGGTAACCAAATGGAAGCTTCACAATGTTAGTCAAATAAAATAGCGAAAAGCGAAAAGTGGCTGGCAGCAAATGGATGAGAAAAATGAATACGTACGAACAAGAAGTGACGTAAATTGGGAGAGGACTGTGTCCAGTTGGACTGACTTATGTAATCTATATATTAATATGTGAAGCTGAAACTTTGTACCGCTTTTTACAAAAATTGCACGGACGGAGGAGTATGAAATTTTCCACACTTATAGAGAATATTGAGAAGAAGTGCACAATGAAAATTTTTTTTTTAAATAATGCATAAAAGATAGATTAAATAAATAAAGAAAACTTTACACACACTACCGTGTATTTTACACACACTAATATGTATACTTTATGTTTATTGTCAAACTTTTGTTGCTCTGTTAGTCTGTAGTCAAATTGAGAATAGATTAATATTGTTTATAGTGTAATCTTGGCAAAATCTGTGATTATAGAAGTATAATAGTTTTTGACAATAGAATCATAATAGTGTACAAACATTTGATTTCAATTAATTATAGTCGAAATTAGACTACCGGGGGCCCACTAGTGACAATGAAAATATTTAGCAGAATAGTGTTATTTTGAAAAAGTAACATCCACACTTAGTCGGCTCAGACGAACATATTATTCATGGTAATTTAATGAAGGCAAATACTCTCAAGTATTTTTCAATGACCATGACCAAATTCAGCATGACCAAATAGTATGTATGCGCCGCTAAAAATGTACACACTTCAACAGCATTGAATATTTACGCGTTACGAAATTCTCGATCCCCATTTCCAACGTTTAATAGGTAATTTTAATTGGCGTCGGATATGAAAGATACGATCCATTGTCTTAAAGTTATTATTGTTAAACAAACAAATGTCGAAAGTCACGGAGACTTGCACTTTCTAAAAGACAATTTAACATTATATTTGTACAATAGTTACAACCGTTCTCACGGCTGATAATAGCGTTGCGTATGCCGCGTTGATGGTCCAATCATTTATTCAAACTGTCATGTAATAATGACATTAGAATTCACGATTTGGGTTTTTAAATAAAAAAATAACTTTCAAAGCTAAATCTTCTGTGCGCATTTTTCTAATCACTTTATTCGAGAAAGCCCTTTTTACACGCTTTATATTAGCTTCACTTGTATGTATGTTTGTATGTTTTTTATTCAAAAATACCATATAAGTAAAAAATACCATAATACAATTTGAAGTCGTCGTGACCTAAATGATAAGACGTCCGGTGCATTTGTATCTAGCGATGCACCGGTGTTCGAATCCCACAGGCGGGTACCAATTTTTCTAATGAAACACGTACTTAACAAATGTTCACGATTGACTTCCACGGTGAAGGAATAACATCGTGTAATAAAAATCAAACCCGCAAAATTATAATTTGCGTAATTACTGGTGGTAGGACCTCTTGTGAGTCCGCACGGGTAGGTACCACCGCCCCGCCTATTTCTGCCGTGAAGCAGTAATGCGTTTCGGTTTGAAGGGTGGGGCAGCCGTTGTGACTGTACTGAGACCTTAGAACTTATATCTCAAGGTGTGTGACGCATTTACGTTGTAGATGTCTATGGGCTCCAGTAACCACTTAACATCAAGTGGGCTGTGAGGTCGTCAACACACCTAAGCAATAAAATATAATAAAAAAAACATTTAGAATTATTTACGTAATCTACATCTATATCTAAGAATACTTCATTTAAGTGATATTTATGTAAAGCAATTTAATAGCATCATTCGTTCGTAATTACTCTTCCCGGTACTGAAGCAAAAAAATGAAAAGACACCTACCTGCGCATCGATCGGTCTCTTTTGAGTTTATTGCTATTAGCTATGAATACCTTTCAGATACAATACGTAGCTACCTGCTGTTACGTAATCTAGGCACTCAACCGCAACATGCAAAAGGCTTGACGACAATCGCACGTTAATTCCATGAAAAAGAAAATTAACCCTTCACAGAGACGAGATATTTATATAAACTACTAGCTAACCCGGCAGACTTCGTAGTGCCTCAATCGATAAATAAAATACCTAAACTATTGTATAAAAAATAAACTTAAAACAAACAAAAGGAATCCGTCCGACGGAGGACATATCAAAGGAAAAACAAATTGTTATTTTTATTTAATTCCGAGCATTTTCATATTTATCTACCTTTTAAACCTTCTCTGGACTTCCACAAATAATTCAAGATCAAAATTAGCCAAATCCGTCCAGCTGTTCTCGAGTTTTAGCGAGACTAACGAACAGCAATTCATTTTTATATATATAGGTTAATACTATGATTTTATAATTGTGATACATTTTAACCATTCAATCTCCGGTTTTTTTCATTGTCATTGAATCATTGTCGACTGCTGATGAATGGAACAAAAGACAGAGTAAAGTGTTATGTAAAAATAAACTTTCATTGTTACTTCAAGAGAGGCTAATTACGCACTACGTACAAAATAGAGCGCAAGATAAATTAAAATAGATCCCACGTGAAAACATTGATTTAGTTTTCGATCATTACGTCTATATGAATGCCGTCGCCGCCTTATTCGTTAGGCAGCGGTAGGCAGCGGCTTGGCTCTGCCCCTGGCATTGCTGAAGTCCATGGGCGACGGTAATCACTCACCATCAGGTGGGCCGTATGCTCGTCTGCCTACAAGGGCAATAATAATAAAAAGCAGGTGAATCTCGTATATTCATAATTTTAAGCATAATTTGGGAAACGTGTATGCCTATTTAATGCTAAAACGCATTTTCTGACTAACAAACAGCGAGATATGACTTTCTTTTTCACCTAGTGTTAAATGGTTACTGGAGCCCATAGACATATACAAAGTAAATGCCGCCACCCGCCTTAAGATATGAGTTCTAAGGTCTCAATAAAGTTACAACGACTGCCCCACCCTTCAAACTGAAACGCATTACTGCTTCACGGCAGAAATTGGCAAGGTGATGATACCTATCCGTGCAGTCACAAAAGGTCCTACCACCAGTAATTACGCAAATAATAATTTTGCGGGTTTGATTTTTATTACACGATTTTATTCTTTCACCGTGGAAATCAATCGTGTGCATTTTTAAAGTACGGATTTCTTTAGAAAAATTGGTACCCGCCTCCGGGATTCGAACACCGGTGCATCGCTAGATACGAATGCACCGGACGTCTTATCCTTTAGGCCACGACGACTTCATAACGACTCTTTTTCTTTTATGTCCCCTAACCTAATGAATAAAACCTGTTTTATGTGTATACAATAAAAATCATCGTATCCGATTGTTTTAGACGAAGGCGTTACGAAAACGTTCACGTGCGCTCGACCTCTGATCGGGCAGCACGTGTTTCTGCAACTGGTCGGTGTCGAGGGCTCCTTATCGCTTTGCGAAGTTGAAGTTTTTACAACAGAAGGTAAAACTTGTTTTGAAGACATCAATATTGCTTCTTTCTTCAAAAGCAATCGCGAAAAATTAACCTTATTAATTAAATGTTTTTGCGGTTACGTATAGAAAATTCGTTTCGGTAATAGACTACATTTGAGATTTTGATCCAATGTCTCAACGGAAATTCGTTTACATTTCGATATATATAATTATATACCTAAATGTTTATTGATATGCGAAGCTAGTTAGCAAAGTAACTTCCTGGAATTCACAATTCAAAACAATAAATAAAAGTACTAACGTGTAAAACAACCTTAAAGACTTTAAAGATAATTTTTTAAATCCAGAATTTTCGAACGATCGATGCGCTCCGGCCGGCGCCCCCGCTGACATTGAATTGGCTGCGTTCTCCAGAAACTGTTACGAGTTCAATGTTGCCAGAGGGGGCTCGTTCGACGAAGCCAGGAAGCAATGTCAATCACATGGTGGCGATTTAATACACGGCTTTCAGGTAATTGTAACTTTAGTATACCTACTCATTTAGTTTACAGAATTCCAAATGCTCACCTTATTAGCCATAATCCCGAGAAACGACTTACACGTTAATTACCAATAAATAGAAAAAAAAAAAAAAACTTTTTTTATTGAATTACACCTTTTAGAAAATATATCACCGAGAAGCAAATTCAAATTGTCTCGGCTATAGATTATAGACAATATTGATTTTCGTGGACGTTCTTTACACATACATTTTGAATACATATTAGGTAAAATATGGTCCAAATTAAAATGGTATTTTTGGCCGTCTTGGGTTGTATTATAATGTCTTTCCAAACACAAATGGAGACAATAAAGTTTTTATTTAAGACGAACACAATATATAGAAAGAAGGAGAAAGTAACAAGAAATAGATAGTCCAAGCAACACAAGCAGTACACGAAACAAAAAGCAAAAATTATAAAAGGCGTAGAACAGAAAAGATAACACGGGATGCGCGCTCGCAAGTCAGATTTCGACTTGCGAGCGAGTGTCACCCACAGTATTTAAAACATTAAAATCATACCGAGGAATACGTGGAATACCCACCATAATTGTTGATATTTAGTAATAGACCCGAGTAAGAAATTGTTGAAAAGCTATTCCTCTCATCCAACATCAACGCGCGCATCTGCATGTGAAGAATGAGGTCGATGCTTTCATTCCTGAAAGCGATGCAAGGAAATGGGATCAATGAAACGATGAGTAATTATTGAAGATAAGTACGCTGTAAGAATACCAAAATTAAATTACATTCAACTTAATTGCAACTAATAGAAGGGGTTTGTAATACGGATACAATCGAAGTCTCGGCGTTGTATTGAAATATTATGACGTCAACTGTGGCTATTGACATATTTATTTATTTTATTTATTTTAATTCAATGTATAAACCATAACATTTTGTTGGTAAGTATTACTTAAAATCTATGTTAGTAACTTAAGAATCTAACCTAATAACTATTAGACTATTCATTAAAATGTTTGTTCCAAGTGCCTGCTGCAAAGACTATTAATTAGCAGTCCCTCGATCTTGCTCGATTACATTTTATATATATAACCGGTTATGCGTCGTTATATATATCTTTTTTTATCTCCTTTGTTGCATATTAGAATCGACAGAGTTTACATTACTGATTATTTGTTTGTCAGAGATGAAACAGTTTTAAAAAAACTATTTCAATTAAACAAAGATTCTGTAATTTTTACAACGAGCAAAAAATCTATCGAAAAGCTATCCTAATAAAATTAACTCATATTTATAAACTATGATAGAAGCGAGCAAGCGTCGTGCAAGCGTATAAACCCAAAAAAGCTCTAGTAAGTTTAAATACAGAAAACTATAAAATCACACAATTATTTTTACTGAATGAGTTGCACCTAAATGGTGTCAATTTCGGTTCGGATATGAAATTAAATTGGGTCACATGTGGCTTGGTTCGCTTTGTTGAAGTTGACAGAAAAATTGGTCTATTCTAAGCGAACGGAGGACAGGTACTGCAACATCCCAAATATCTAAAGAGTAAGAAGTACTTGTTAGTCGTCTGTAACCACGAAAACTTAAGTATTTTAAGCAACGTATAAAATTATGTAATCACAATAATAATGGCGAAATCAAATATTAAGCAATAATTTTAATTATAGCTCTATCTCGTGAAATTTTAAAGAATGCTATAAGTGCTTGTATATTAAAATAATTTAGAATAATTTCTATCGCAGAGCAGTCTTTCTTTCCGGTTTTGAAAATTGAGACAGTTGGTATATATACTATACAATTGAGACTTAAATCTCGCGTCTGAAGGTGGTGTTTGGTTTCTTATATTAAAGGTTTGTTAAGTGTTACATGCTACAGGTGTTTCTATGTTGTGGTGTCGGTTGGCTCTTATTGACTATTTTTTTTTATTGCTTAGCTGGTTAGTCGAGCTCTCAGCCCACCTGGTGTAAAGTGGTTACTGGAGCCCATAGACATCCACAACGTAAATGCGCCACCCACCTTGAGATATAAGTTCTAAGGTCTCAAGTATAGTTACAACGGCTGCTCCACCCTCAAACCGAAACGCATTACTGCTTCACGGCAGAAATGGCAGGGTGGTGGTACCCACCCGCGCGGACTCACAAGAGGTCCTACCACCAGTAATTACGCAAATTATAATTTTGCGGGTTTCATTTTTATTACACGATGTTATTCCTTCACCGTGGAAATCAATCGTGAACATTTGTTGAGTACGTATTTCATTAGAAAAATTGGTACCCGCCTGAGATTCGAACACCGGTGCATCGCTCGACACGAATGCACCGGACGTCTTATTTATACGTTAGGCCACGACGACTTCAAAGAGCCAAGCTAAGAGCACATCGATCTAGAATAATAATATGTATGTTGTTGTTTATCATGGCTATATAAGTTATAATAAAAATGTGATTTTAATTTATATTCGATGCTACCAAAATTAGTTGTAATATACTCGTATAGGGTTAGCATTCATTCAAATTGACGGTTGTTTCAGGGTGCCACGTCGAGTTTCCTCACTCAAGAACTGGAGCGTCGTAAAGCACAGTTAAAAACACAGTTGGTCTGGATCGGAGCCGAAAAGGAGCCGGGCCTCACATCTCGAACCTGGCAATGGGTGGATGGTGAGTTTTCTTTTAAATGTAGACACATACTCACCATAAACACCAGGTGGGCTGTGAGCTCGTCCATCTATCTACGCAAAAAAAAAAAAAAAAAAGAAAAAACAGCCTGGACTCGGAGAAATAAGCGCCTTTTTTCCTACATATGCTGATAGCCTTGAGAGGCTATTTCAGCTTCTCCTTGATGTGTAGTGAGCTCACAGGGCTCAAACCGGAAGTGTTGCTAACACTTGTCCTAGCATGAGCAGTGCTTCACAGAATCTACCACCGAATCGGAAACGCGACACACTGAGAAGATACGGCGAGAAACTTAGTGGGCTGTGTCTATAGGTCAATTCGCTCGTCGAGCCCTTCGTCGCAAGCGACTGGTTAAGCAAGGACGGTGACCGGTGCTTGTGGTACCTAAAAGCACCGTTAACGGATCGGGAAGATCCGTAATGACGAGTAAATAAGCGCCGGTGTTAATTTTTTATTTTATACGCAATAACATCAATGCTACCGCTCTCTGTGGAACGTGAATCCGATGAGCCAATTTTTTTCTTGGATCATTTTTTTATTACTTGGATGGTTGGACGAACTCACGGCCCACCTGATGTTACGCGGTTACTGGGCCCATACACATCTACAACGTAAATACCGCCACATACCACATAAACTGAAACATCTTGGTCTAGTTCCGAAAAATACACGTTATTTTACACGATAAAGAATTAATTCCAACTTTATATATTATAAGTACCTACCACTAAAAATTCCACATTATACATTGTATCAGACTACTGTCGTATTTACCTAGGAAACCTATTTTTTTCTTGAAGTTAAAGACCAATTCTATATAAGTTTCTTCTATTTAAAATTAGTTCTTAAAACTGTTTTTTATTCACATTATATATTTTGTTATTTCTAGGTATTTAGTTATAACGATTCCGTAAATAAAAACCTTTTTTTTTTAATCCTATAATACTCCTCAAAATATGACAACAAAGAAATATCTGTATGGAAATGACCATGTCTTCATTCTGAATACGTACGAAATAAGTAAATAAAGTACGAACATTATATGTATATTCGTGAAAGCATTTTGTATTCTGTTCGCTATTCAGTTTAAAATGTTTCACGCTGCATTCAGAGCGTAATCAGAGTAGAGCTACAGCTCTGTTTCTTGATAAATACCAGTTTCATTGTTCGTCTTTGTATTGTCTCGTCCAATAAAAAATAAATAACAGTTTTAAAAAAAACTAACAAAATACGCTTTTATAGAAAATCCAACTTAATAATAGAAAATAAATTTAAATTAAAAATAGTGTAAGAAAAAATTATTTTATTGTAAAAAAAAAGCGTGCGGTGCATGGCATCAGTAGTTATAAACATTTTTGTATATTATATTTTATATTTTATCGTCGTGGCCTTTATCCTTTAGGATAATACGTCCGGTGTATTCGTGTTGAGCGAATCTCAGGCGGGTACCAATTTTTCTAATGAAATACGTACTCAACAAATGTTCACAATTGACTTCCACGGTGAAGGATATTTTTAGTTGAATTTTCTATAAAAGCGTATTTTGTTAGTTTTTTTAAACTATTATCTATTTTTCATTTTTTAGTTTAATTTCAATTTTTTCAATTTTTTTTTCAATTTTTTTTTAAATATTGAATTGTCATCGATAAATGTATCTCTAGTGTACATTAATTTTTCATATGTACCGTCTTTTACAGATTAGATTAAGCCTTTTAAAGTTCAAATATCATTGCAAAGTATTTGCCAGCTTAGGAACACGAGAAAATTGAGGCATCTGATTTCAAATGCAATAGGATCTGTTCGATTTCCATTTGCTATTAGACTCCGGGTTGCTGGTAATCTGTTCAGGAAATTCAAATTGCCTAGTTAATCCCTAGGTCTGTGATAAATCGAAAAAATATTCTTTAGTTTCAATAAATGAAAGAGGTTTTCTTTTTTATCAAATTACATTTATTGCCAGGTTTCCGCTTAAATTTCTACTAGTTCCGACCTTCCTAGACCTTCCTATCCGATATTATATATTTTTTTTACTTTAATAAAATTTACGTGATAAGAATAGCTTTTTTTTTTTTTGGTCAGGAGGAAATCGCCGGACTTCCGCCCTCCACTGGGGATAGAGGGCGGAGCATGTCAGAGTCGAACTGACTAAAACCTCCTGTCGCTCAACAACCAACGTCCAAACCTCGCATGAGACAGAACTCATGAAGAGGCAAAGGGGGGAAAGTGAAGCGTTTAGTGCGGAGCACATCTCTCCCATCACCCTCCTCCTCGGGACGCCGGACCGGCGGTCGTCGGCGCCACGACCACCAGCCCTCTCGGTCGGCAGGCTATCCGAAGCCCGCCTAGATGGCGCCGGTTAGAGTGAGCTATCCTACGGAATACCCCGCTGTGAGGGGGGACCCGAAACACTTAGAGGGCCAGGGCTTGGGCGAGATCCGCCTCCCTGGCCCCCGCTCGACGGCGGCGGGATTGTGCGTCTCTCACGCGCCCCGCCGCCTCCTTCTGCGAGATGGTGCACTCGCAAAAGTCGAGCATCGCCTTCCACGACTTGTCGTCGCCGAGCATCGATGCCACAACACTCGGCAACGACAAGTCGTTTCCTACTTTTGCGACGAGGACACGGCGCCACCCCTCCCATGCGGGGCAGGCGACGAGCGTATGCTCTGCCGTGTCCAAGTCGCAATCACAATGGTGGCACTCTGCCGTCGGCTCGGCTCTGATCCGGTGCAGGAACTCACCGAAGCAACCATGCCCAGTGAGCACCTGCGTGAGCCGGAAAGTGAGGCGTCCTCTGTCACGATTCACCCAATCCACAAGGACCAGGCGAATCGCCTCGACGGCCCTACGACCGGCCGAAGGATCAGCCAGCCGTCTGGACCATGACTCCAGCACGGACCGCCGAGATTCGGCCCTCCGCGCTCTGACCACACTGTGGCTGGGACGCGCCACGCCCCGGGCGCGAAGATCAGCCCGCCACTGATAGTCAGCGGCGAGCGCCTCCGCTTCTAGAGCCCAAGGCGGCGTCCCAGCCAGTACACACGCCGCCTCAAAGGAGATGGTGCGATAACCACGGATGACCCTGACCGCGATGGTGCGACGTGATAAGAATAGCTTACCTATTATGACGGAAATTACAAATACATGCTTTAATCTGATCTATTTTTTACGTGTATATGACGTGTAATATATATACATATATCATTTAAGTCTACAGGCTTGTTAACAGTTATGGATAACAATAATTATTTTGAACGAGGTTTACATGTTTATTCCTTTAAATTTTTTAGATGATGTTGTTTTGAAAATGTTTAATTGTGATTTATATACTGTAACATACATAGATAGAGTACATCTATAGAATAGACATATGACATAAAATATATAGATATAGGACATAAATAGAATACCCAAAAATTACTTCATAATCGGAGTTAGGTGTTGAGAATAAGTCAGTGTTTTAGTTACAACATAATGGTACTCTAAAAACATGATCTTCCATATTGATAATAATTTTGTGAGAATTGGTAACGAAAGTATTTAATTACAGTTTCTGGATAAGACACATCTGGTGTAGGGAGTCCAACACTCATATAAATACTAGCCTATTCATTAAGTACATGTATTTTCTACATGGATACCAAGTTTGAAGCCAATCGGATGCACGGTTCAGTAGTTATAACGGAACATCCGTAAAAACCACTGTAAATTTATATATTAGTATAGATATATTAATGTAACTGTGATTTTTGTTCCAGGCGAATTAGTTTCGAAGCCGAGCTGGGGTAAAGACCAGCCTAATAATTACAACGGGGAACAGAACTGCGTTGTCCTGGACGGCGGGAGGGGCTGGTTGTGGAACGACGTTGGCTGCAACCTCGATTACTTGCACTGGATCTGCCAGTACCGTGAGTGTCCCATCCATAGGTACATATCACTTTATTCTGCTTGGCGAACGATCCTAGCGAAATTCAAAGCGAAACACAAGCGAATTATTGATTCTAAATAAAATGCGGTAAGTTAGTTGTTGGATATATGTACAAAAATAACATAAATATCAGAAGCATTACTTGCAGTAGGCAGTGACTTAGTATGCCCGCTAGCGTTGCTGATGTCCAAGAGCGGCGGGCTGTATTCTCATCTACTTACAAAGAAAAAGAAAACCAATGATATTTTATATGTAAAAAGAAGCAGATATGTTTCAAGCGCACGTCAAGTGAAGACTCGAAAACAGGCCAATTGGGACGTTCCGTCTTTAGTCGCGTCTAAACAAATGCAATAATAATATAACAAGTGCAATCGTTACAATTATAGCTATCTTTTTTACTCACGCGCTTATCCCATCTTTTGTACTTTTCATTAATGCTACTTGTCAACATGTGTGTATAGTGCATCGGTAGGTATGTAGATATATATGGCGCGATCAGATTTGAAGAGTCAGTTACTATGAAGATAACATATCTGTTGTATAAAAAATCACCAAAAAAAAAACAAACTACACTATGTCGTAACTTTAAAAAAAATTATTAACAAAGACAAAACTTTTTAAGCTTTTAAGCTTTAGTAATCATGATGAAAGAACTTAAGATAAAATTCGTTCTTTACCTGTGTGATCCGAAAGCTTTATTCATTATTAAAAGCACTTGAGATTGCCGATTCAAATAAATTTAAGTGTTTGTATTATTGTATTTTTGAGTCCGCGCGGGTAGGTACCACCGCCCTGCCTATTTCTGCCGTGAAGCAGTAATGCGTTTCGGTTTGAAGGGTGGGGCAGCCGTTGTAACTATACTGAGACCTTAGAACTTATATCTCAAGGTGGGTGGCGCATTTACATTGTAGATGTCTATGGGCTCCAGTAACCACTTAACACCAGGTGGGCTATGAGCTCATCCACCCACGATAACATTTTCAAATACCTAACGTATTAAATAATACATAAGACTTATTTACACAGCTACATTTATTTTCTTTACGAAATGTAGTAAGGGTTTAAATATTTATAAATATACAGTGAGTACGTAGAGCAGTGATTCTCAACTTTTTTTTTGTTGCGGCACATATTTAAAGATTTCAAAATTTGGAGGCACACAAAAAAAAAAAAAAATTATTTACTTACTACAACACACTGCATAAATAGTTTATCAAAAAATTTTAATATACGAAATAAACTAAAATATACTATAATTTTTTTTTGTGGATTTAAATTTATATTCATGTTTAAAATATTTTTCTTTTAAAATGATATAATTTAATAATATTAACATTATAATATATTCGCAAAATTTGGCGGCACACTTTTGAAATTTGGCGGCACACAAAAGTGCCGCGGAACAGTGGTTGAGAATCACTGACGTAGAGCATGTACGTACGTTCAGTGGGATATGTCTATAGGGACACCAACAATGTTTCTAACATCTTCTTTAATGTCTCAACTACAACTTTCAGTGTGGTGTAGTTTATAACCTCCACAAAGCTATGCGAAGTTACGATTCGGTTTTACCGGCTCGGTCTCTCAGGCACATTGCACTGTTTACTATGTTTCTAAATGCGACCGTCGTGATAGTGCTTACAATGTTTCAAAATAAGTTGCGACTTGGTGGTAATAATTCAACTTTAGAAACGAAACAACTTTTTGAAATAATTGCAAAAGACTGTAAATTTAAAAATGAGAGCATGGTTTGGAAACAGTTTTTTCTTTCTTAAGTTGCTTAGGTACTGTTGCTTACTGTACCAAATAAAGAAAAGTCATATCCGCCAATAAATTTCTTACACAAAAATTAGATTAACTTTTGATATATGAAAACAAATGTATATCGACGCTTGAAAGGCAAACGTGACTAGGCGACAATGCGTGAACTTTACAGTAGACTAATTTAAAGTTGAAATACCTGAAAACAAAAATTTATTTTATCGAATCTAGCTGTAGTAGAATCTAGCTAGTAGCTGTAGGATTGAAATGATTTTAATAGACCTAGAAATATATTTTTTTTTTTTGCGCATCGAATATGGTTATTGCCTATCATTTATGTACAAAGCAGTTATTATCGCTTAGTCATGTTTGGCGTTTAAGCGTCGATATACATTAAGCCGGATAAGCTATTCTTAATAATGAATAACACCGAGTTACTAGAATACGAATCAATGTTAACAGTTGCTTACTCATTTGAATTCCCGAAGCACGAATTCAAAAAGGACGAGGTTTGAAAATGCGGTAGCGATTCGGAAACCGGTCACGCACCGATGCGTTTTCAGTTATTTCTGAACACCATTTGTATGTCATGGCACATGAGTTCGCATGTGCGTGCAATTCGCACCCGGCGCATGTCATTGTTAATGGTTTTTAATATGTACAACCTATCACAAATCCGCTAACGCACGCTGACAATGTTATGGTTGTTTAAGAAAGATAAAATCTCTGTTGTGAGCGAAACATATTGGAGATATATTATGTCCTCAGGAAAATTTTATATTTTAAAGTTAAATAACCTTCTTTAATATTAAATGAGGTGCCTTATATTCTGTTATATTATGTTATGTTTGTCTCTTTGTTAACTCTTACGGTGTGACAGTCAGAGTCCAAAACCGAAAAATATGCTCTATATTGAAAACCTTAGAAGTCGGATAAATTCTCATTTTAAATTTTACATTATTTTAAAATAT
The DNA here is from genome assembly GCF_030267445.1 of Bombyx mandarina. Taxonomy (NCBI): domain Eukaryota; kingdom Metazoa; phylum Arthropoda; class Insecta; order Lepidoptera; family Bombycidae; genus Bombyx; species Bombyx mandarina. The sequence goes on from NC_143208.1 coordinate 3,842,136, forward strand.
CAGGCGGACTTTTTTCTTTCGTTTCGCTATTATTATTTGTAAGAGATTGCGTTCAATAGATTTTTATGATCACAATGCCTGTATAGCCTTCTACGTAATAAGCGCTTCTTTTAAGCATTTCTTTACTGTCAAATACTTGAATATATTAGAATAGTCGGTGCATAACTTCGTAACAAAATAAGATGCCTATCAGCTCTTCCGTCTTGTGCAATAAATAGGTTCAATTACAAGATTTTATGACAGTTAAGTTTTTATGACAGTTATTAGTTTAATTCGAACGGGAGTTCAGGATATAATTTGGCGGTAGATAGTAGAAAGGCTTGGCTATACTTCTGGCATTGGTGGCGTCCAGAGTAGCAGATTATTTATTTTGTTATAGACGTGTAAATTGACGGAGATGCAAGACCCTAATATATTTTTCAACATAATACTCGTATATATTTGAAATGAGTCGTACCCACGAAAACAGACATGTGCGTATATATTGTCTACGCTACGTAATTACATTCATACATTCACAATATCGCCTATCTTACTTAGCTTTCTGAATCATCATAAGTTTTACTATAAAATTGCATTTTGTTGCGAGATAAACTGCGAGCGCAACAAAAGATAGAATAATCCGCAAATAACGTACAATAAAATAAACTAGGATCAAATCAAACCTCGATTTGCTAAAAATCATTTTTCTAGTTTTCATACATGCTTAATAGTTTAACTTTAGTGCTTTAACATTACGAACATTATTGAAGAATAATTAAATTAAAATTAAGCTGCTATTAAATGTGAATCTTCCGGTTCTAAGCGAATGTTTATATGACAGCAACAGCGATACTTTAATTTCAATACGTCGATATTATTTTCACGAATCCTTACCAAATCCATTGTTGTTCCTCAGTGCCTCCCACGTGCGGCAGTCCAGATAAACTACTGAACACCACCATACTCGGAAACGATTATGATGTTGGATCAAGAATTGTCTACAAGTGCCCCGAGGGTCATATGTTGCTCGGCGACAAAAGCAGGCACTGCAAGAAAGACGGGTTCTGGTCTGGAGCACCTCCCAGCTGTAAATGTAAGTGCTTATGTAGAAGAATTCAGAAGAATTACTGGTGCTAGGACCTCTTGTGAGTCCGCGCGGGTAAGTACCACCACCCTGCCTATTTCTGCCGTGAAGCAGTAATGCGTTTCGGTTCGAAGGGCGGGGTAGCCGTTGTAACTATACTGAGACCTTAGAACTTATATCTCAAGGTGGGTGGCGCATTTACGTTGTAGATGTCTATGGGCTCCAGTAACCACTTAACACCAGGTGGGCTGTGAGCTCGTCCACTCATCTAAGCTATGAAAAAAAAGCTAATAACATCTTGCTCAGAACTATAATGTTAGGTTAACATTTTTATGAAGCTGAACTTTACTCTCATACACAGATGTAAATTGTGGGGGTCTAACGCCGATCGAAGACGGAGATGTGACTCTTATTGACAACAGAACAACCCACGGGGCTAGAGCTCTTTACTCCTGCCGCGAAAACTTCACCTTAGTCGGAAACCCTGAAAGAACCTGCGGTGATGAAGGTATTTGGGATGGAGAGGCTCCGAGATGCCTGTTCGACTGGTGCCCCGATCCTCCCGCCGTCTCCAACGCCTCGGTGACTGTCAATGGACACAAAGCGGGTTCTTTGGCTTCGTATACGTGTGAAAATGGCCATATTCTTTCCGGGTCAACGGTATGTATTAAATGTTTCAGTGTTCCAAACAAATACCTTATGTGTATTTATATATTTATTGCTTAGATAGGTGTACGAACTCATGGTCATAGCGTTATATGGTTGTCCGATATCATAAACAATATAACATACTAGTGGCCCCGCAGTAGTCGAAATTCGACTATAATTAATTGAAATTATAAGTTTAAACATTATTATGGTTGTATTGTCAAACACTATTATAATTCGATAATATAATCACAGTATTCGCCAAAACTGCGCTATAGATCAATAATAATAAAGACAAACAATATTAATCTATTTTCAATTCGACCACAGACTTTAAACAATAACAAAAGTTTCCCAAGTGACAGTAAACAAAGAGTATATTTTCATGTAGGTATGTGTTGTGTCAAATACATGGCAGTGTGTGTAATGTCTTCTTTATTGATTTTAAGTATATTTTATGCATTATTTAAAAAAAATATTAGCATTGTGCGCTCGTTCTCTATATTCTCTATAAGTGTGAGAAATTTCATACTCCTCCGTCCGCGCAATTTTCGTAAAAAGGGGTACAAGTATATACACGCATTAATACTTAATAGATATATACAATCCATCAAACCAAAACTCAGAACTGCTTAGCGACAGAAATAGGCAAAATTGATGAATCGCTTTATGCTTTATGAAATAATTGAGACATTTTCTAACAGGCTCTAAATTGTTTGTACTGTTTCTGGAAATTATTATTTTTTCGTTGATATTTCAGAGCGTCACTTGCACCCTCGGTGGTGCTTGGTCAGGAGTACCTCCGTCCTGTAAATACGTCAACTGTGGAAGCCCGACAATTCACAAGGGCTCTTTTGTACTCATCAACGGAACCACCACATACGGATCCATTGCCCAGTTCACATGCGAGCCCGACTACTGGTTGAACGGAGCTGAAGAGCTGGTTTGCAATAGGGACGGCAAGTGGTCGTATGACATCCCATCTTGTGAATGTATGTATCATTTATAGCAGTCCGATTTACTTTGGAGGGTAATTTTTAAAAAGGAAAAAAATAGGCCTTCATATTAACCAATCGTTGGATGCGGAAGGCGGAGGACCGCATTATGTGGAAGGCATTGGGGAAGGCCTATGTCCAGCAGTGGACAGATAAGGGCTGATGATGATGATGATATTAACCACCAACACCTCCGACCAACTCGACATTCAGAAGGTCTTACACGATCAACATGTATTGGGCCATGATAACAGAAGTCTTGAATGATCAGATCTACTATAGTTTTTCACCTCTCAATCGGAGTATCACTTACCGTAATTTACTATTAAATACTACCTTATCCAAAGAGAGTCCATTAGTCACTTTGACCAGATTCGATCTCACTCGTAAAATAACAAGAAAGATTAAATGAAAAAATGGCATTCTTTGAAACCATTTAGGTCTAGACCTAGAGTGTGGTATAATTACTATTAGATGTACAGAAACCAATTGACAGACGATCTGATGAAGCTCATTACACAACAGCTCATACAACAGTTGCTTCAGATCGCTCACTGCAATTGCTCCCTAATAATGACGTACTTTATGGCAGTGAATTTTGTTGAAGACGTAATTTAGTAGTTTAAATAGGTTTGAAACGATTTGTATTTCTACTTCCAGTGACATCGTGTCCAGAGCCAGAAGTACCTTCCGGCGGTTACATGGAGGCTTTCGATTACTACGTGCACTCAACGATAAACTTCCACTGCGAAGCGGGACATAAGCTGATAGGGGAACCCAATCTCGTTTGCCAGCAAGACGGGGAATGGTCAGGGGATTCGCCGACATGTGAATGTAAGAGATGTTTTCATTCGATAAAACTAGCAATTGTTTGCAATCAGTTCACACCACAGGTGACAGGATCCATGAATAAATAAATAAACGAGATAATCTATTTGAACTTTTAACTTTAAATTATGCACAAAAACTCAAGTGGAAATGGGCTGGTCACATCGCGAGGCTTAAGGATGAAAGATGGACCATAAAAATAACATATTGGAAAGGCCCACTAACTAAAAGGGACAGAGGTAGACTATTGATTCGTTGGGACGATGACATTATAAGGACAGCCGGTTCAAACTGAAAAAAAAGATCGCACAGGACAGAGACAATTGGGCATCTTTGGAGGAGGCCTTTACCGAATACGGGGTTTCTACATAAAACTACCAAAGTGTATTATATATTATACTGGTGGCAGGACCTTTTGTGAGTCCGCACGGGTAGGTACCCCGCCTATTTCTGCCGTGAAGCAGTAATGCATTTCGGCTTGAAGGGTGGGGCAGCCGTTGTAACTATATTGAGACCTTAGAACTTATATCTCAAGGTTGGTGGTACATTTACGTTGTAGATGTCTATGGGCTCCAGTAACCACTTAACACCAGGTGGGCTGTGAGCTCGTCCACACATCTATGCAATAAAAAAAAATTTAATTAGTTAAGCGATCATACTTGTTAATAGCTGTTAAGGTATTTAGTAGGAAATAAAAGGCTTATTATTATTATTTATTTGAACTTTAATTATCGATTAAAACGATTACAGATATCGATTGCGGGAAACTGCCAACATTGCCGTACGGCACAATGGAACTGTTAAACGGAACGACCCACCTGGGAAGCATCATTCAGTACTCATGCACGACCAACTACAGACTTGTTGGTCCAGTAAGGAGGACCTGCACCGAAGAATTTCAATGGAGCGATTCTTCGCCCAGATGTGAAGGTCGGTTTTGAACGACGAAACTATTCTGTTCACATATTTGCTGCCTGTTACAAAGTAAAAGCCGCTGCACACCCCAACACGTAGGATCTAAATATCGAAATTGCTACGTAACGTTTGTCTCTTCAAACCAGAACGCACGACTGTTTCTCAGCAGAGCTAGACAGGGTTGTGGATCCTACCCGGACGGACCTATAGTACGCCCTACCGCCAATAAATGACGGTCGTGTAGTTTACTTAGAACTGTATTGCAATTAATTTTGACTAAAATACGCAAATAAGAGTTAAGAAAATTTTAATTTCCCCTCTGTATCTTAGGAACGTAGGGGTAGGTACCATAAAATTGAAAAAATCCCGTAAAAACTGAATAGCTTTAACGAAATTCACTTATTAAGTTTGCATAGGCCCAAACAGCATACACTAACAGCACTAACACTCGCTCGTTAAAAGATCTTTCTTAGCCATACCCTACCAACGTGTTTCTACTTCCAGAAATCCGATGTTCCGATCCGATAGTGGCCGAGAAGAGCATCGTATCCGTGACCGGTAACGATAGGAGCCATGGGCACACGCTGATCAGGACGTCTGACAACAGAGACGTCGGAAACACTTACCGTATTGGAGCACTTGTGAAGTACAGATGTGAGAAAGGATACAAAGTGATCGGAGAGAGCTTATCGACTTGTGAAGATAATGGACAGTGGAGTGGAACAACGCCAACCTGCCAATGTAAGCTATTTTCGGTACACCAGGTACTATACGAATAGGAATGAGGAATGACGTCGCTAGGGAATACCATAGGGAATCACATAGAGAATACCAGTAACTTTCAGTACTGAGCTCCAAGTTTTGATCAAGTATGTTATGGCGACTGTCGCACTCTGTAAATTAGAACATACTTACTGTTGACTTAATTTGTCTTAATAGAATTTACTTATTGGTAAGATTTGAAATAACCTCGTGTGATGTTGCGACGTAAATCACGTGCTTAGGCTCGTGAATACCAAAGAAATACCGTTTTTGATTCAAATATAATGGAATATACTTTTATTTGTTCAGACGTCGACTGCGGCAATCCAGGACGAATCGAGAATGGCAAAGTGACTCTTCCATCGAACGCCACATTCTATGGGGCCACCGCTTTCTACCAATGTGATGAAAACTGGGAGTTGGAGGGCGTGATCAGGAGAATGTGCCAAGAGAATGGGACTTGGAGTTTGGAGCCTCCCATTTGCAAAGGTAATATTACCACTGTATCCAGAAAATCCAAGGTTGGACTATGAATTACAGAATTATGAAAAGTTTTTCACATTAACTAAGACGGTTACCGTTTTATAAGCCGCTTGTTGAAATTATGACGAAGGAGAGGAACTTAAACCACTAGTACTCATTAGAATATTCATTTGAAGAAAATCAACAATTTTATGTATGTATCTATATTTGTTTATCCTTCATACGTTCCTAACTTCATCTAATTGTGATGAAACTTATGGGAGTTGTTATCGGCACTAAGGAAGATCTCTGTTATAGAACCCATTGTATACAATTGATGGCGCGCTAGTAGTTCCAATAAATCCAAGTTCTTAATCGACATTAAACTTTCATTTTCGTAATATCACGCGTGCTTAGTTAGGGCTTCAATTACTTGTGCTCCGAAATATTACCACTCCACACGATCTGATTACAAATAAACGAATAATATCTTTGTCACTTTTACAAATCTAATGGTTATATTTTACTTGAACAAGCAATGAAGTTTTTCGATTTAAAGCGACCTAAAGAATAAGACGCACGGAGTTGGTACTCTTATCAAGCGATGCGACCGTGCCGGTATTCATATCTCGCAGGCAGGTACTGATTCTAATGAAATACGTAACTAAAATATCACGTACGAATTTGACGATGAAGAAATATCATCGAGTAATAAAAATCAATACCGCAAAACATATATTAATGAGAGTAATTATTAAGCAGTTGAGACACAGATCTCAAGTCTTAATGTGAATGATGGTATTCGCTTTGTGGCATGTATGAGCTCCGGTACCTACTTAACTCCAGATTATGAACGAAGATATGAAGATTATAAATATATGAAGGTCGTTCACACGTCTAAACAATAAGAAATAAAACAAAAAACCGTCATACCCCTGTTTATACCACAATTTTAACAATTCTACATTCGTTCATTACAGAGATCACCTGCCCGGACCCATCGGCCCAAATCAAGGCCGGATCTGGTCTGTTAGTTGTTACGTCGACCCTCAGCATTGGGGGAGAGGCCCATTACCAGTGCGAGAGGGGTTACAACCTCAAAGGTCACCAGACGAGAACCTGCATATCGAAAGGACAGTGGAATGGAACTGTGCCTGTTTGCATACGTAAGTTAGACATTTGACCTACGACATGTTATCTAGATATTTTCAAATGGTACAATAATAGTAGGCGTTCGTAATTTAGTAATTTTTTTATTTAGTTTCAAAATTTCTAGTGAATCCTATATTTTCAGCAATCGACTGCAGGTCACCGGGAAATATAGAGAACGGTAAAATCGTCATCTCTAACGGCTCCACGCTGTTCGGAAGCTCCGTCGAATATTACTGTCTATCCCAATACCAGCGCGTTGGACCTTTCTTGAGAAAGTGTCTGGATGACGGTCGCTGGTCCGGTGAAGAGCCAAGCTGTGAACTAGCGACCAACGAGGCTGTGGACAGTGGAACTCTGCCCCTAAGTGTTGGGGTCGGGTGTGGAGTGGTCCTGTTCCTACTGATGCTTCTAGGAATCGTTTATCTGAGGCTGTAAGCATTACTTAACATTTACTTTTTCCCAGTATTCCCAGTATTCAGATTAGCTACATACACGTCCTTACGATCGATCAGATCCAATAACTCTTGCATTAGATACCTTCAGCTCTAACACTAGGAGCAGGCTGAGGAACCCCGGTAATGGTACTCGTCAAACTCGACAAAGAGGTCGACGTGCAACCTAACCCATGCATCAGCTCGCTGAGTTTCTCGCCGGATCTTCTCAGCGGGTCGCTATTCCGATCCGGTAGTAGATTCATTCGCGAAGCAGTTGCTCTTGAGTTTTTAGGTCTCCTTCGGAGGCGCTCGGGCAGCTGTTATCAAATCCCACCCCTTCTGGACCTTTTCTCGCCCACCTGTCCTGGTGAAACTGGAAAGGCCTCCGGGCCACCAATAATACATCAGTAAAATAAAAAAAATTGATACATCAAATTACGAATAAAATTTATTTCATTAACAGGCGGAAAGCAACGCCTGTCAAGAACACGGAAAACATCGAGGGCGCCGAGCGGAAAGAAGATCAGAGTGCGGCGGTGATGAGCTACGCCACGTTGCACGACGCCAGCGGACGTCACATCTACGACCACGTTTCTGACAACGTGTACGACTCGCCTTACAGCGAACAGATAACTGACAACGTCGCGTACGGCAGACGAGGCGACACCGACTCCGCCTACGAACCAGAGCCGACCGGACCCAATGCTGTCATCACCATCAACGGAGTCGCGGTGCGTTGATCCTCAATTGATACAACAATAATCGATTATTAAAAGGTGTTCCAGACGTTTCTGAATCGATGTGGGTCACGATTAAATCGGTGAGGTTACAGGTGTGTTTTGTTTTAAGTGTTAGCTCGTTTTGCCGAAACGTCACGCGTGTGGCTTCTCGATACTAATGATAAATCGATTTTCGTTGTTTAAATTGACTCGAAGCGTCGCATAGTGATAACCAACCTTTACTAGATATTGAGCCAAAGATGTAAATGTGTTGGATTTACGTGTGGAAATGATTTAAGACTGTACTTCGTTGACTTTCAAACTGATTCTTGCATCGAATGATGTTTTTGTACAAACCACATTTTTATTTTCAATGCGGAAAAGCGATGCAGTCTTAAATCGGTACATAGCTGTATGAATATGTATTTAAAAGTAGCTTTCGATAGGATTTACTTTTTGTATATTTAATTATTAATTAAATTTTAAGTCAATAAATGTGTAATTTATTTTATGTCGACAAATCGTTACAATTTTGATGCCAAAATAACCGCTTTCGTTTATATGTTCTATATTTATATTATTGAATAAACATAGCGATTTCATTGAAGTCTTGTTATTCAGAGGTAATATTTTTCATGAAAGGTTGGTGTTTATGTAAGTACTATTATGTGCCTTTTCCTAATTGAACGTTTTTGCTTTTAACCGCGCTTGGTTATTGTACATATTATCATAGTATATTAAGTTTAATATAGTAATTAATTTTTATATTTTCGTTATAAGAATGATACTGCCTTATTTCTACGACGATCCTATTCGACTTCTTTTTTTATTATTAAAATAAATTTTACTACTTGAAACTGACATGTTGTTTTCGATGTCTAAATAAATAAATTGTGATCGAACTAAACTGATTATACTCGTAATAGTTATGTATTAAATAAACACTCGTTTAATCTACTTTAAGCGTATGTATACATCACATTAGCTATTTTTGTTATGTATTTGTTTGTACTTACAGGAAGTACATTAATAAATATTTTTCAAAGTTTTTAAATGTAGTTTCCATTTCGTAAACAAAAACATTTATTATCTGCTATAGATTTCGTTCTTATAAACAAGCTGTATCGGTCCGCTTCGCTGGACTGAATTTCAAATTAACATTATTATTTCTCACCCCCACAAAGATTCTCATCATTAACGCCCCCGCAACTGGTGTAGGCAGTCCAACACTCATATAAATATTAGCCTATCCATTAAGTACATGTATTTTCTACATGGATACCAGGTTTCAAGTCAATCGTATGCATAGTTCAGTAGTTATAACGGAACATCCGTAAAAACCACTAGATTTATATATTAGTATAGATCTAAAGTAGGTAACGTCTGTCATTTACTTTTTTATCTTTAATCTCTGTTTTTATCATGCTTTTATTCTACTTATATTAATACGTGAAGCAAAAACTTTGTATCCCTTTTTACGAAAATTGCGCGGACGGAGGAGTATAACATTTTCCACACTTATAGAGAATATAGAGAAGAAGTGCACAATGCTAATATTTTTTTTAAATAATGCATAAAAGATACATTAAATCGATAAAGAAAATATTACACACACTACATACCATGTATTTGACGCACACACGCATGCATACTATTTATTCTCAAACTATTGTTCTTGGCGTCTGTTGTCAAATTAAGAATAGATTAAATATTGTTTGCCTTTGTTAATATTTTGTATAGTATAGTCTTGGCGTAATTTGTGATTATAGAAGTATAAAATACAATCATAATAGTGTACAAACTTACAATTCCAATTAATTATAGTCGAATTTCGACTACTGCGGGACCTCTAGTTCAACTTACTACCTACTATGCTTAATCTGTATATTCGCAACGGAATCTTTCGCCGTAATTTTCGTAGACTTCAAGACCTTCATCGCGCTTCAAGCGCTTCATCAATGATTTTCGTGTATTGCTTGCTTCTTGCTATTAAGGTGTTTTATTTTAATTTTTTAGTGGTGATCTATTCGGGGCGCATGTTTTTTGTGGGTTTATTTCTATACACACAACAGTAAATTTTTACAACATTTCCGGTCAACAAACAACATATATATGTATATAACGTTGATCGATTGGGCATTAACGTACGTTTGTGTTTCTTGACTAAAAATTGTGATCATTTTATAGAAAATATTAGGGTAATGTTTGAGCCGAAAACAATATACGAAGACACCATAAAATCTATGTATCAGCAATCAAAAATCGCTTTTAAACGTATACATTGACGTCGCTGGTATTTTTGGCTTTTACTCAAACTCTTCACTAACAATCCATCTATCCGTATTCTTCTTACCTATATTCTAGAGAATTATATTCTTGTATTTATTACCAGAATGTATTTTGATAGATAGTGGGGTAGATAAACTATTCAGCAATTAAGTAATACAATTTATTTCGTATATAAATTTGACAAAACATCAAGAACACAACAAACAACATAACATAGTGGAACTTGGATAATAATGAAAGGCAGGAAATAAATTTCGTTTTTATCCATTATCTAACATATATAGTGATAAAAATAATCAACATAAGATAGTACTTAATTTCCTATTAGGAATAATGAATCGTTGTGTATTTTTATTGAAAATATGCGTAAATTTTCAGTTGTCGTATTGTCTTTCAATAAACGTCTCCTTTAAAGTGGATTTTAAGGACAGATTCACCTTTGTTACAAAATTTTAATCAATGTACCCGTTTTTTATACACTTTTTCTTTTATCTGGATAATATATCCGTTTACGAAGATTATTGTCGATAGCCTTACAAGACAATGACAGACTGTTGATATTTAATAGCTCACATTAGATTGATACATACTGAATCTATCTATATACAGCAGGAATGGTGACGTCTGTAAAAAACTGCAAGGAAAAATTATTGTCATTTCGAAAAGAACACAAAACTTTAGCTACTGCTTATTATTGAAAACGCGAGTTCGCACACATTTTTGATTACGTTTTTTGTCACTTTCAATCACGATTGAAGCTGAATATCGGAGAAAAATATATCTATTGTTTGCAACGCGTAGTTACATAAGTAGTCATTACAAATTATCGTTAATTTCAAACGTAAGCGTAATTATCAAAAATAAAATGTATTAGCACAAAAAAATAACATTTTTAAACAAGGTTTACGTAATATTGAATATCATCTAAACATTTCTTTAATACCTACTTATTATAAACACATTGAGATGATAGACTAAGTAAATTCTTTTACCAAAATTCTTATAAAGTTTTTTTCGCGAAAGATTTTAATTAATTTTCTGGAATATTCCGTCAGACTTAATTGAACCACGTTTCGAAATCTTTCGTTTTCAAAACATTGGTTTTTGATCCACAATTTTACGAATCTAATAACCTAAGGACTTACTTATTCAACACTACATCTTAATGACATACACCATTAAGTTTTTACGAAGGACTGACATATCACCTCACATTGAATGATGTATTAACACACATTTCTAATCTAACATTTAATCTTATCTATAAATTTGCAAATACACAATGATAATATTTAAATACAATCCCAGCAAACAAGTATATGATATAATTAATATAGAATAATTTGCTTTATATTTGCATATTGTTTTCCGACAAAATTTAAATTAAAAATTCCAGAATTTCTTAATTTCATGTTGTCGTTGTCTTTTGAAATTATTTAGAGTTCAGTTGTGCAGAAATACTGTCATATTATTACAAAAAAAATTAACTACCTAGATATTATTCTGTAAGCCACTGTTATGGGATTTGATTAAAATTACGGATATTAAGAGATATTAAAGTTATATTTCTAATATTTATGTGAAGATTTATTTAGAGGATTCATGATTATCTTATATAAACAATAAATTATATTATAGCGTATTGATGGGTTAGCGGCGGTTTCTTTAATGTTATTGTCCTAAAATATTACTAGAATGTAATGTATAGATATAACAGTTTACATTTAGGCGATAAATTCAATAGTTACGGTATATCGTTACGAGAAACTTTAAATAATTTTTGACAATAATAATATTGTTCTTAAATGGATCTGTAAGTTTTTAATTATTAACACTTTAGGATCAAACACTGAATCCGCATACATTCTTATAGTAACAGATGTGTGAAATTTCCGAATATTGTAGAATAATATAGTTTTAGATACCTACGTAATTCTAAGTCTAATTTTACTTAATAGCTAGGTTTTGATTAAAATCTTTACGGTCTTCGCTCGCTTTTATATTTACATTTTATTCGCGAACTTTTTATTAAATCGAAACCTAGTGTTATTTTATATCAACAAAATATTTCAAACTAAAACAATCTTAGCTATTCATTCCACGCCCTTAAGTGTTAAATAACCCACAGACACAGCCCACTGAGTTTCTCGCCGGATCTTCTCAGTGGGTCGCGTTTCCGATCCGGTAGTAGATTCTGCGAAGCACTGCTCTTGCTAGGGTCAGTGTTAGCAATTCTCCGGTTTGAGCCCCGTGAGCTCACTTACAAATGTTAGGGTGAAGCTGAAATAGCCTCTCAAGGCAATCAACATAGGTAGGAGAAAAAATTTGTTAAATATTAAATAAAGATGTTAAAATATTATTAATACAGAGATATAAAAGAAGCCAGAACTTTAAAATATTTGTGAAAGTTCCCAAACTTAGCTGAATAAGCAAAGTCGTTCCGTTCGTAGTCGTTCGTTCGAAATATAATTTGGTTAAGCATTTTTCATATATCATTACCACCATTACTAAAGTAAAAAATTAAGCAGACCCTGACTCTCAGTGTATAATCTTGATAACAGAGATCGTAGTACAAGAGTGTGCAAATTGAATGAAATTAACAGAAATTATATTTAAATACAAGCTAATTTTCAAAATCGAATTTTAAAAAGTGTTTTAAGTTTTATTGAGCACAAATTCAAAATAAATTGTAGGTACATAATAATATGTAAATTAAGGACATTATTGGTTCATATTCATATATATAGGATATCAAGTCTGTAAAATTTTAATCGTATTCGGGTCTAGAACTGTATTAAAAAATTTAAAATGTTTACGAAATGCATTATACATTTTTTACGAATTAACTATGCTTGTCTACTGATTTCTTAACTAAATGTATATGTACAATAGTAGTCATATTCAGCAATCACTGATACTTAAGTCTAACGCTACATATTATACAAGAGTTTATATGTGCCGCTTTCAGCAATTGTCACTTATCGCTAATATGGTATATCCCCTTACGCACTATCGATTAAATATTCCGACCATTTAATCTACTAACATCATAGAAATGTAGGAAAACTACAGAAGTACACAAAATATATTAGATATAGAAAGTATACATATATATATTTTACAAAATACAATGACTTTACTTATCAATAAATATACCAGAAACAGGCTTTCAAATGATTACAATACAGTCCATAGACAGTCGCTCTTAGCGTTTTCTAGAACATCATGAAATGAAAACACCTTGTGGATTTTTTTCGTTAAAAATTTTCAACAAAGCAGTACTTCCACTTTCTATTATTAAATCGTTAAGTCTTTGAATGCGTATTTAATTAAACAGTTTTAATTACAGATCTTCGTTTACAATTCATTCAGGTTCTTATCAATTTCGAATATTGGTCTGAAGCTAAGTATCAATAACGGCTATCTGATGAGATCGAAACTTAGATACATAACCCAAAAATAGCACAGAGAGGGCGTCAGCTGGTATTTTGTTACATAAAGCACACTGCAAGTTTAATAAAATATTGATTTTTTTCAAAGAATATCTTGTGTTATTGTCGAATCACCTGTATACAACTGCCGATCTTCCTCTTCTTTCATCGACCTAATATTCGGTTTTCCATCTATATTTTGTGTTCAGTTATATACGATTCTGTAACTTATTAGCATATGTTTTCGATACAAAACACCCTCGACCATAACGCTGAATATTTTTATTTGTATCAATTTTCATTGTAACTTTGAAAATTATCTTGATTCATTCCGCAAAATAATGTGAAAGAAATATTGTTTGATCTACACATGTTTGCATTGGTGCGTATCAAATCTATGGATCAACTGTGTTGTGTGTCACACATTACCTAACTAATAAATATATTATATTTATTGAAGAAATGAATTATATACAAAAGATTAAGGTAGACACGTGCTCACAACTTCAACGAATTAAAACAGAATCTGAGGCATGAAGTCCAAGCTTCATTTGCACTAGAAATTCTTTCTTTATATTTGAAATAATTCGAGATTAATGTTATTAACGTTTCAAAATCTTGATGAAGTATCTTAATGATGTAAAGCATATTAGATATACAGTTAAACCATTCCTCAAGTTGCGTACACGTCTTTACCAAGAGATATTCAAGATATTTACAAATACAGACAGAAGACTTCGCTAAGGGATATCAGTGGGATAGGTCGGATACGTCTGGTGGGCGTGCTTGAGCCTCACCGACAAAACTACTATTTTTAAGACACTGCGTGAATTGCCCATTTCCTTCTAATGTACAACGACTGCTGGATCTAATCGTTTGATGATATGCAATGAAATCACGATCCCGCATTCAACGCTTTAAGTGGCATTATTGCTATTCGAATCAGTCAATGATACTGGAAACTTTCAAATTTAAAAACCATGAAACATTAACCGAATTCCCGGAGAAAAAATAAGCTTTAATACAATATTTTAAAGGAACTCTGACCAGGTATATGTCATACAGGTGATGATTAATGATTATGAAATATTATACTTACTTTCAACGTAGTATTATGTAATTTGAAAAATATTTTATCGATACCAATATTATCCAAGTTCAGGTTTAATCTTGTAACTTTTAATCTAAACGTCACTTCCAAGTTGGACTGTTCATGGACGTTAATTCTAAAACGGTAGATTCGGTAGATATTATTCGAAATCAAAGTAGTTTTAAGCTTTAGCACCATCAACATAAGGTTCCTGGCGCGCGATTGCTTTCAATAAAAACACGTATTTATATATTAGTGTTACTCTATTCGGAAAGTGAGGGGTTCGAGTGATCCTTAAAAAATAATGCTCCACTTAAAGAAAACGTTACCGAATCATGACATTATTACATCACACCAACCGCCATGTAGACCAGATTGTAGCCGCATAAATTATAGCTAATTATTACGTGTTCCAAATGCTGTTAGGTATAATGAGATCGTCTTAGAACAACGTTTAAGTATCCTTATTTACAAAAGTACAAAATTTTTACAATGATCACTTAACATTTTGGTAGTGGGGGCAATTAGTATTGCAAAAAAAACCAATAGACACAGCCCATTGAGTTTTTATTCGGATCTTCTCATTGGGATCGCGTTTCCGATCCGGTGGTAATCTGAGAAGCACTGCTCTTGCTATGGCCAGTGTTAGCAACACCTCCGGTTTGAGCCCAGAGAGCTCACCTATACGCTAGGATAAGGCCATGTAGCATCTCAAGGCTATCAACATAGGTAGGATTTTTTTTTGTCGTATATTCGATAAGTAAACGACACTATATGCTATTCACGATTGCGAGTACACTGGCGATCAATATCTACGGCCACGTTGAGCGTTTCCCGATTTTCTTGTTGCTTAGGATACCCATCCTAATCACCTAATCCTCGTTCACCCGAATGAGCTCACAGCCGATCCGCTATTAACTGATCGTCGAAGTCCATACATGGAAACGTGGTTGCCGCCACCTAATTGAGACATGAGGTCGAAGACTCAATTATATTATAAAACGGCTATCCTACCCTTATAACCGAAATCATCGACTGCTTCGCGACAGAGCAGACAGGATAGTGGTACCTACCCATGCGGGCTTATAATACACCTTCCTAAGAGTTAAAAATACAGTCGAATTGGAATTCAAAGGATTCGTTTGAGACAATATTAGGGGAGGCAGTTACCGACCTCGCTTGCATTACGCGCTTTACACACGGCCGTAGTAGACAAACTTTTAAATATTTCCTTTTTCCCCAATATAGTGATAGCGGATTCTGGAATGCGAGGCTGTCGAAGAACAAAGTTATAAGACCTGTTCAAATTTTTACGTTACGCTTTCATTTCGATCACAGGGTAGACAGCGGCGACTTAACATAAGATACAAGTCAATTAAATTAGACTTACAGGTTCCTTAAATGTCACGTATCATATGAATTGGTAATAGTGTACCATGTGAACTTTATTACAAATCGTCACGTACCGATGCGTATAAGCATAAACGTTCTAATTGATAACAGCCGAAGTCAAACGAAAAACGTCCTAACAGCATTTGTAACTGATACTACGAAGTAACTTACTTTAGTTGGAAGCCCGTTTCTAACATTAAAACTATCACTCATTGACCTCGCACCATATTTTCAAACAATAATAGTAAAAAAACTAAAAAGAAAACAACTTAATAAATCAATAGTGGGCAGCTTTCTACGATCTGATTAAATTACGAAGCCATAACTCTCAAATATTGTTTCCGAATATGAAGCTGTCAAAAGCATGTTCTTTGACTAGAAAAAAGCGGGATCAACAAAATGAAACGAAAAGTAGGAAGGGACAACAAAACAAAACAAAAATAAAAATTAATGAAGAAATGTATTTTATTTAACTCTTATCTCTGGAAATAAATAAAAAAAAACTTTAATGAACAAAAAATCAGAACCGCAACATAAAAAAGGGGGGAAGGATAAAAAATTCTATCAATTACAAAACGTTATTCAGTAGATTCCTATCACCTTTTTTTTTTCAATACAGTTCTCAACGCTTAGCCAACTAAATACATAATATTTTACTTTTTAAATTTCGAATTTCGAGATTATGAAACTAAAACCAATCATAACATAGATTACTGCACTGACACTAAAATGCTTTAACACAGCGAAGATTATTCGAATCGAAGCGAAATTTCAAAATTTTGAATTTGTCGAACTTTTTTTTTTAATTGTTATCGATGGCAATCGGCCCTCCTTAGACAAAAGTCAATTGTTTTAGTTTTCTTGATACTATTATCCAAATTGTTCAAATAAACTTGTAGATAGAATCGCTTTAAAGCATTTCAGTGTCACTTTAGGACAAACATTTATAATTCTAAAAGCATTAACACAGACTCGAATTTGGTTCGAACGGACCACGAATTTGGTTCGCTTCTGAAACCAATCTACCATCTATAGAGTAGTCCTGCGAACAAAATTATCATATTACTAATTAATTTCGGCTCGACCCGCTAATTTTCACATCGGATATGGTTTGCTCCGTACCGAATCCGGACGTGTGGACATAATGACATAATGGAAGAAATCGTTAACGAAAGCGATGTATTAATTAAAGTTGTTCAATTTTACAAAGATTTTCCATGTTTGTGTAATACATTCCACGAATTTTATTGCAACACAGATGTTCGAAAGCAAATATTTACAATACTTAGAGTGTTTGTTAGTCAAAATTTGAAAAGTTCGCCACCGTGGAAATTTAAAGAAGAAATTATAAAAATTGTGAGCGGCGTACAAACGAGGAAGAAGAAAACATTCGGAGAATAAGTATATACTTGAACTAAATAAACTTCAATTCTGGAAATTCTCTTTCTGATGCAAAGACACTTTAATATGCTAATAAGTCGCTCTTCCGTAGAAACGGAGTTGCTTATATCAGTATATTTTATCTTGATCAGAGGTTTAACTAAAATGATGACAACCGTGTGCACTTGAAGGCGTACGTGAAGCAACTGTCCGATCCGGGCGTCTGACAACGGATTTGGTCTCATGGACCAAATTCGAGCGTGTGTTAAGGCTCTAAACGAAAATTGTAACATTCAAATTATCCACATTTAATCGTAGCGCAATTGATATACCAAGTGTGGCTAGCAGCAATCGCGTATCGATAACAAATTAATTACTATTTTTGTTTAAATATGTCCACTGACTTATGGCGGAGACTTGTGGTCGGTGGACTACGATCTTATATTTATATTACTGCTAACTACAGACTAGTTGAAAATCAATAGTAGTAGTACATTCGCCTTAGTAAAATAAACACTTGTATGTAATGGCCGATTTTGACAAAGGGAGTTACTCGAATAAGAGTAGGTGAGATTATCGCGATCGTCTAAGCCTTCAAACTTTTGTGAGGAAAAAACACATTTTCCGAGCGGAAAATTGTTAACCTTACAAGGTAATTTACAAGAGCCAAGAACATTAATACCTGATAAGCTTACCTGCTCGTAATCGACTCTCCATCTGTATTGACATACGACTGCGAAATATATACTATTTTTCAATCACTCATTTACTTCATTGATTTATGTATGAATATTGTCCGCATACATCCGAGGCACGTACCTGTGTACTGTAGGTAATAAATAGCACAACGCAGCAGAACGGCCTGTATGTATGTATATTATCAACAAAAGAACAGTTGAATAGCATAGTACGGATAGCAAAAAAAAAACGATCTAATTTTATAACACATGAGTGGCGCACAAAACCGATATCACATTCCAATCCTCGCCGACTGATTCTTAACAAGATTCTACATAATACAATAATTACATGCATGCATCGTGTATAAATATATTTATATTAGTAATTTGAGATATAATTTAATCGCAGGAATTCCGACGGTTCACAGTTTAAAACACGCAAATAAATAAATAAAATTCTGGTAACGAATTCATGCTTCGTTTTAATTATTATTTCCTATTTTTTACTTCAAAGGATCAATTTTATTTTCTGTACAAGTATCTGAATTTCATTATCTAATTTGGTCGGACTCGCGTTTGCTGTACAAAAGTGTGGTGACGACAAAATTCCCGCAACACACAAGACTACGAATACGGGGGAGAGGGGGTCATGTTAACCTCACCCCCCACCGCCCCCCAAAAAGGTTCACAATTAAAACTAACCTATTATAACACTTACGTACCTCAATTTAGGAATACATCGATAACTATCAACACGAATATGGATACTTCTAGAACGATTGCATATGAACGTTTACGTTTAAGCTACATTATTTCATATGATTAAGAACTACGAATTTAAATCGATTTTGGGGCCGCCGACAAATCGTTTTTGTCGATCGATCATTCCCTTATTCTTATTATTATCGACGTCACCGATTACAAAGTGCCCGTAATACATATAATATAAAATAAGTACACAATAAATATTTCAAACTGTTGACAAAAAATAAACGTAAGAAAGCGCATCAAATTTAAATAAACGAATCGTAAAACTATCGATATTTTTCATTGTTAATAACAACTACATGCATTAAATACAAAATGGGATACCGAAAAACCATCCGTATTGTGTATGTATACTTATTTGTACATGTAACAAGTGCATGTAGAACAGTGAATTATAATATAATTTTTTTTTTCAAGCAAAAAAAAAAAATAAACAATAATTGCAAAGATTCAATTTTAAATACAAATCCATACATATACAAAGCGGTTAATTATTTCGCACAAAAATAATAAAATTGTAATTGTAAAATTAATAAGTATACCATTTCGATTACTAGAACTTACACGTTTGCTTCGTATCTTACGCGATTTTAATATTAAAGTTTATATAGATTGCATTTTTTTTTTATTATAAATAAATTATCGTTAAACAAAATTCGTAATCATTATGCATAATCCACACTGTATAAAGGGGGCCGTTCCAGTAAATTCATCTTCGGAACTTTGCTAATAGCAGGAACTATGTTTTAGGCACAAATCATTATAATTAGTATAGACAACGAAGAAATAAAACGCATTAGCAGGAAGTAATATCGATACGCACACGTGTTCATACGCCGCAACTTGATTCCAATACCGATTACATGTGCGATCATAATATAGTATATATAATAACAATACGACAATAATATAAAGTTTGTAAAACCTTCGAAATTTTAAGAATATGTAAAATTCACAATATACGATAAAAGTTACAGTTTGCAATGTTCCGAGGGGATGCGATCAGAGACGTACATATATATTTATTACATATCCGAATGAATTCGAAAAAGAATCGATGTTATGTACAATGGTGTCGATCACTCGTAATATATGAAGTTTATGGTTTCACGCACTTGTTTCGTATTTCGCGTGTAAGTAAATGTCCTAAACGTTCGGATTGATTTTGTCTAATAGCGGCGTTGTTTGTGAGGGAGGTCAGTTTGTCCGCGAACATTGGCTCAGCGAGCTCGAGATTCATTTGGACAGCTTACTGATGACTCTGATCAACGCCCCGTTCTCGTCCTTCAGCCGCTGGTTTTCGGCCTGCAGTGCCTGTTGATACTGAAAACGTCCATTGTATAATCAATTGCTAGTAACAAAATGTTTAACAGAAAAATAAAAAAAAAAAAAAAAAACGATAAAAAAATCGTCACCTATTTATAAGAATCGATAATTCAATATAATATATTTACATGAATTTATAGTTTTGAAAAGGTGATCTTCTCAAAAAAATGGATTTCAAACGAAATTAAATTCGAATATTTTATTGTAAAATAATACAAGATTAAAAACTAAAAGCTAAAACACAGTATGTACATGATGCGCTACGCTTCGGTTAGGAATGTGTACCAAACTTTATAGTAATAAAATTAAATCATTAATCAGGTGTGATGTGTGTGCGTATTAAGTGTTCAACCCTCGTGATCAGAGTGTCGATGTGTACTTCGTTCGTTAGGTCGATTGACGTTTTAATTTTAATAAAAAATAACTATTTTAAAGTACTTATGTACGTACATTATTCGATACGTTTAGAATCTGGGAAATTATTTGATTCGTCAACAATTACGGGAACATTTCATGCAACACACGCTAGCTCGTTGCACTACGTTGTGTTTCATTTCAATTTGTAAATGAGGTAATAAATACCACAAGAACCTATTTATTACCTTTCATCACCCCTACTGTTTTGCTTGAATCACATTACAAAACAATTATCCCTCACCGACAGTAATAGTACTAAACATTTAACGTACAATCAAAACTAAATTTGAGACGATTTAACAAACCCTTACGTAGTATATAATATTATATGTATATACGTTAACAAAACAGATATAATAAAACACAACGCATCCGACTTCGTCTACGTTATTGGCTTGAATGCGAACCGAATAGCGCATCCGGGAACACGCGTTAGTTAAGACAGACACGTACGAAAGCATGCTCGCCATATCACACGGTTAATTCACATCGTTATATGACGTAGTGGGGATCGCGACAGGTACGGTCCACGGACCACGTGTACGAAACTAGAGGACGACATCTCGCTTGCAACCACCCGATCCTAGAGTTAGTGTATACGTCTCCTAACCTAACATGACCTTAGTATCAATCATATATCTTGAAGAAATATTAAAGCAGTTAGAATTTACGGTCGTCACTTGCCTTTTCAGATTTAGCAAAACAGCCTTCGAAAACTAAATATTTAAATATATGTATATATAATTCTGTTAGAAGAAAGGGAAAGAGAGAGAGAGAGAGAGAGAGAGAGAAAGAGAGATGGGGGAGAGGGGGGTAGAAGCGGAGGAGGGAGGGGATAGAGGGGGGAGGGAGGGGAGAGAGAGAGGGAGGGGGAGATCGGGAGGTGAGAGAGGGAGGGGGAGAGGGGGATATTAAAGAAAAAATTGAGTGTTTCAAAACTAAGTGTATTTATAAATGACGCAAGAATTATTCTGGTAGGATTGCAAGCGAGATGTTTGTAGGTGATACCGAAACAAGCCGTGCGGCGTCGCCACTGGAGCGGGCGCTCAACAAACGTACACAGTTACCTATTTGGCGGCAGAGTTGGTCAATTTGCTGACGACACGCGTCAGTGCACGGTTCTCTGCCCTCAGCCTTTCGTTCTCGGCTTTTAGTTTTTGCAATTGCTATAAAACATCAACATTGATTATTGTTATCTGCGGCTGATGTGCGGCGCCATCTTGACGAACGCCAATTTTTGCAACTCTAACCTACATATATATATTTATAATGTGTGGTGTAGGAGCAGTGTTCGATATCGTTCGAAAACAGTTATTTTGTAATTCGTTACCTTCAGCTCTTCTTCCATTTCCGATAGTTTTCTTTCCATCGCTCTCTTTTCCCGTTTCTCGATTTCAGATAATGAATTCTGATTCTGAGAACAAAACAAAATTTCATATTATCAAATCACATTAATACTGTGAATCGGGAACCCGTAGATTGAAAATAATATGACCTTCGCTTCGAAATAACAGCATTAATTAGACACATTTCAGAAAGTGAATCAGTACTTTGTAATATGCCTTATGTAAATATCTACCTACAAAATATACTAATTGCATCAGCTTCGTTAATGAACGCCGAATATATCTTGCAATACATTTTAATAATCATTTTATTAAATAATTCGACAGCTATTGTTACGGTCATTGCATACTCGTGCAATTTACGATTGGGCAATTAATTACATTCTGCATAACATTAAAGAATTTAATTTTTTTTTTTATATATTGCACAATTTGTTTACAAGTTGACGTTTCGAAATGAAACATCACGATAAATTCAATTAAATTTTTACGAGTATTGAAAATCAAATTTTATTTAATGATTAATCAAATTTGTGATACGTAAATACTGCAGCATATAATGCATCGAGCAGATATCGGATATTAAAAAAAAAAGTGACCTTGAATGGTCTTCAGTAATTGGAATATATTATATCCAAATTAATTGCTCATATAAGTAGTGATTCACGTCTAAAACGATAACTCCTCTCTCGTTAAATGATAGACAGCTGCGGGTGCGTATTCGCAATGCGCATCATGCATCCATGCTGTGTCTATGTATCGCCGGGGCAAAACATCTAAAATTTACAATGTACCTACGCAAATGCAAAAGGCGCGGCTGCCAAGTTGTCATCTACCTTAAGCCGATAATTACTTACGAAAATCACGCCGCACTACATACACAAACACAAACCACACTAGGTATTTATTATATTCGGGTCCGTGTTCCAATCTTCTTCTTTTGTCTAAAGCTGATGACAACATCGTAATGATAACACACAAATCTACGACCAATACTAACACAATAAACAAAAGCAAGTTCGCAAGTTGCAGCAGTAGGTCTTGAAAGGGTGGTTTGTGCACTACGCATTTATCGTAAGATACAGACTACAAAATAAAACAATTGAAAAGTAAATTCTATTTGAAACAAAACAGGGATTCTAAAGCGCTGCGAATTTCATTCGTACGTTCCAATTCTAGTTTTGAGTCAACGATAGTATTCGTGTGAAAGTTACTTTAATCTAAGTATTTTATCGTAAATCTTACTCAAAGTATGACTGCCCTTTAGACAGTTGCGGATATACATGAAATGGTTTTACAAAGAAACTTTGATCGGAATATTTAAATACAGGCATTTTAGCAAGATTTTAAATCTCAAAAATATTTAGACAGGATTTCAAATTTTAAACTAAATTATGAAGTTACAATTCGAAACAAAAATTTGTAATTAGCCGCTCGGAAATTGCAATTCTTTTGAACCCTCCAGTATTCTACGGGATTGTATGTAATCATTATTGAACGCAAATCACAGAGCAGGCGAATGAAACAATCATGCACACCGACATCAAAGTACATGTCATACCACTTGCGTGAGCCTTGCGATGGTGGCGCGGGCCTCGCGTAGCTGTTGCTCTGAAGTCGTGAGCAGTGACCGTAGACGCCGCACCTCGCTGGCAGACGCTTCATAAAGTGCTTTGTAATCTCGCTCTTCGCCTTCCTCGGTACGTTCGCTTCCAGACTAAAACAATAAATAAATAAAATCGTTGAGTATGGTACGATGGTAGGACCTCTTGTGAGTCCGCGCGGTTACGTACCACCGCCCTGCCTATTTCTGCCGTGAAGCAGTAATGCGTTTCGGTCTTAAGGGTAGGGCAGCCGTTGTAACTATACTGAGATCTTAGAACTTATATCTCAAGGTGGGTGGCGCATTTACGTGGAAGACGTCTATGGGCCCCAGTAACCACTTAACACCAGGTGAGTTGTGAGCTCATCCACCCATCTAAGCAATAAAAATAATAATGTGTATATAATTTTGAAGTCGTTCAATTTGTTCGACATTGTTACACACATGGATACGGTTATAACTTGAATGCCGTCTCACTTCTGAGACATACATATGTGGCTCGAGGTCTGAATGGCGACACTTTACTTCTACGAATTCACGTATGGTAAGATACGAGAGTTTGACAGTCAGAACAATTCCCTTTTTGCATGAATAGCCTTTATCGAGTTGGATGTGGGACAAGTATTTCACACGCTCCACAACCCTTAACGTCTTTCGGGCCTATTGAATGTTTGATTAGAGACCAGTGAAGGATGTTAGAAGACAACGTGGTGGTCGTCTACGACCGCTGATCGAGTTTACGAAACTTGCGTTACCCTCTCTTGTCCTGTCACAATTCCACCTCAGCAGATAAGCAGAAGCGGGGGCCAAAAACCAAGAGTGGGGTTTTTAAATGGGCTTCAACTTCGTCAATTCAATCTCACGGCAAAAAAATCGTAAGTTAAACTCTTATATTAATCTGAAAATCCATGTATATCATATTATACGAAATATTCATCATATATCCAGTAACTAATCCCGTTAGAAAATAATTAACTTGACATTAATAAGTCATTGATATGACCTAAATGTTTCTAGAGACAGACGCTAATCTAATATGAAAGACTAATTCGAATACCCCGCCGTCTCGCACGGTATTAGCCTTGAACGTATGTGTAGTTAAATGAATTAGTTAGTTAATAAACGTAGCTAGAAATTCTGATCCGAATATCAATAGTGGTTGTGTGAAATAATTTTGTTTACTTTCAATTTCTCCTATATTATGGACACTAGAAATACGTACGAGATATGAATAACGACACCCGAACGCCGAGTATCAAATATACTTTGCAGAGATACTGGTTCTGACGGAGAATCCAAACGAAACACCGTTGTACAATAGTGAGTCACTCGAGAAACGAGCCGATTTCTGTGAATATACTGTAAATTCCGTAGATAGGTACATAAATACAAGCCACTCCAAACTCCATCGATAATTAGAAGACCATCTTCAGTAGTGGAACAACTGAGCCTCGGGATGAGCGCTTTGTTAGCCTAGCCTGGAGCCCGAGTAGAAAATGATATATGATAGCCATATTATGATAATACGATCAAATACATAACCTCATCACGACTACTTTCATTCTCAGGTAGCATATAGCCACGACCACAATCAGCCCTAACACCGAATGTAGCGCATGAGATAGGAATTAGCAGGGTAAAATAAACACTGAAAACAAACAGAGAGTTTGAATTTATTTCCCGAGTATATTAAATGTAACCGGCATTTAGACAGCTGATGAGCTGGGCAGCTGAAGTCAACAAAGAGGCCTTCGAGAGAACAGACAAACATTACTGACTAGAGGCTACAATTTTGACTACGTGGCATAAGGTGCGTCGTACGTCGACGTACCCCAAAACACGTCATTTCGGATCACAGACACAGCCCACGGATCTTCTCAGTTTCACGTATTTGGTTCCTTCTGCGGCAGGCGAAATTGCGGTGCAGGTGGGACTGTTAAGATGCTAGAGGCCACTTATAAACGACCCCTGGAATTTCGCCCGAATGTCCGATCCCCGCCCGAAACAGAGCCCGGGAGAAGTAAGATATTACCACAGTCAATACTACGGCCATACCCGCGACTCACACCAAGTATCCCAAAAGATGCAGTCCTCGAGACGAATTGATGTCTTCGCCGGCCTCATAGTACGGCAGAGGCCCCGCGGTGCCGCTGGTGTTATAGAATACTCCAATGAACCAGAGTCGCGAAACACAGCCAATAAGTCGGTCTTCATAACTAGTATAGCGCGCTAGTACTAGTAGCCTCCCGGTCGCTCCATGGTCTTAAGCACCGGGAGAGGCCGCCTCCTTCAGGGTCTGGGACTGTGCAAAATCCCTCCTCCTTCTTCGGAAAACATCGTAACATCGTCGCTCCCAACGGAGACACGGAGGAGGTATCGGTCGAAACAAAATATTGCAGTAGCTTGTCCAACGTTTGTTGCAATTCAAGATGCTTCCATTAAATTATTTTACAACTCAAACCGGTAGCTCGAGTCTTATTGATTTATTTTTTTAATGGATAATATAATTTTATGATTGCATAGTAAGTGTCCAATCATTACTGGTCCTAAGCCACGAGTCTAGTTAAAAAAACGAAATAATTCAAATTCTTTACATCATTTTATTCATGATGTTGTTTAATGTTCCGACTAGTAATAGATTGATACTTTGTCTTTTGTCATAATTATATGTATCGATGCTATACAAATATCGATGCGTGTTATTAATACGATAATCATTGTAATAAAATAAAACAACACTGGTGTATGAATTTATAAATTTTAACTATTTAACCAGCTAAGGACATACCACATAAATATTCACCCGCCTTCGCAAAACATGATGGATTGGAGATTTAAAAACTCATGTATACGTGTTTCGTGGAAAAGTGTATATTTCGCTATAGGGTAATTTGTTTAGGAGATTTGCGAGTTCTTTGATGTGTGTCTAGAAAAAAAACCTTTTTTTATTTGTACTTCTGGAAAAAACCATTTTCTCTTTTGCTACAAAAGAAATGGAGTTCATTGTGTTTGATATACATATGTTAATTATTTTATTTTTAAGTTCGTTACACCCTTATTCGCCTACACAGTTTCAGTTACATTGTTCTCAAAATACTTTTAAGCTTTATTTGCGTTATTTGCTTCTTCGTTTTATAGTTTTCGAAGTTTTCAACGGTTAACGGTTGTCGTGGTCGTAAGAAGAGTGCTGCACATGTCGGCGCGAGGGCGGTATCGAGTTACAATGAAACTCTTTGATATAAAACTCTTGGAAATAGAACTTTACCACGATGTTGCCGTTTCACAATACCGACCATTTGAAACGTATTTTTTTTATGTCTGATAATAAATTCTAAGCTCAAATGACATTTATGTTAAAAATATGGAATTCTATTTTCTAATTAAATCTTTTTTTATTGATTAGTGTTTCGTTTTCGACACGATAAAAATACGACTAATTATGCTATAAAAGTTCTGTTGCGGTAGCAATACCACATAAGCGGTTTACAAAATTAATAACATGAGCGCTATAAACGAACGCACGACACATTATTGGTTTGAAGGCTTCCGACATGGAAAGGACAATGCCCAAAAGGGGGCCAACTTCATGACAAAACTATTTGTACTTGAAAAACTATGCCTTATTTTTTCATGTTGTTTAGTTTATGTATCAACATTTCTTTCACCCTGGCATTGTTTTACAAAAAAATAAATTACCTAATTGATAACATCCCAAAACTGAGTGCCATAGTTTTTAAATTCGCCAATAGACAAAGGGCAAATTAGCCCATACAGCCTTATAGTAAACCTATATGCTGACAAACGAAAGAGCTGTCTGTGACTAGAACAACAAATTAAAAAAATAGCTAATGGTTATAATTCACAGACTTTTTACTTTATTGTTGTTCAATTCAATATTTATGTATTGTAATAATAATTATTACTTAACACCATGAATTATTCAATATTTTTAGATATTAATGATTCCATTAGTAAATCAATGGCCTACCATTACTCTATTCTTATTATATATTATGATCAGAGTTTTGGCAGCAACCCGAGTGAAGCTTCACTTGAAGTTTTATTTTAATGTCTTTTTAATAGTTTATTGTGATGTATAATATAGAAATTGGGTGTTGTTTTGTGTATTAAACGTCAATAATTGGAATAAAACTGTGGCTAGCATAGCAGTGACCGTTTTTTTTTTTTTCAAGATAAAAGGTTGCGGAAATTCACGCTCACTCAATGTGTTATTCATCGAGTTGACGTCAAAACTCCCAAAAAGCAATAAAAAGAGATACACCGGCTTTTTATTAACATAAAAAAATATAAAAAATATAACTACGACAGACTAGGCTGTATAGGCTACGCTCTTTGCCTGCTTGTTGGCGAATTTAAAAACAACAACAACAATATCGTTGCCGGCTTCCGGATTTCATTTCATTTTATTATTATTATGAGGATATAATAATAACGTAAGGGCTTATTTCTAGCAACATTAACTACAATTAACTTATTTAATACTGTAAATAATTATGAGAGCGATTATTGATTTCGAAGAAAACAATTATCTACTTAATTTTAGCTGCAGAAAAAAACAGATTTCTCTTAAACCTGGGTGAGAATATAAAAATCGTTTTCTGCATATGAAACGATATTTCTTTGTCTATCAAATTAAGTTAAAATCATCATCACTCGACAACTTTTTTAGGGGCCCAAACGCCCATAGAAAATGGGCATTGTCCTTTGATTTAAATAAGAATCCCGTGGTCACGCGAAAACTAAAGTCAACAATGACGAATTAATGGTGATAGTGACAACTGACGATAGTCAATCTATCGCTGAACTAACCCAACTAAGAATAGCAGCTTTCAACATCAAGTTAGCATCAAAACCATATTGTTTCATCTGCATTGTCACTTGATTATGAGAAATGGATTCATTTTGATAGTCGTAATCGTAACGTCTGTCTGGTTCAGCACCTAGGAAATGCCTCAAACGAAAACTTAACCCTAAAAAGTCATGGTCACTGTTTGGTGGTCTAGTGCCGTTATATTTCATCACAGCTTTTTACCAAATAGCACCAACATTACTGTGGGTGTGTAATATGAGGAATTGGACACAATTATGGAGAAGCTCGCTCGATCGAAAAAAGTTAATATAAAATTTGTTATTTTTATAACGGCTTATTTCTTTTTTGATAATTCAATCGATGAAAAATCGATTATTTCTTCTCTTTACAACCCAAATAAATAAAGCTATGTTCAATGTCGGTTAAAACATCATAGAGATTTAACGTTGCTGACGGCACACGCTCGATAAATTCACGAGTCACTAATAAAATAGGTTTATAGAACTTTTCTTGATGAATTAGTTCACTTCACATAGAACGTTCCGACCATTTTCATCTTTCTACAAGATGATTTCACCTAGTTTACGAAATAAATTCAACGCGCTCGCGTGTAAACAAATCGTATAAATGTAATCGCGGCTGGGTAAAATATTTGAGAATCCATGGCGTGGGGCCAGTTAGATACTTGGATTTCGGTGATAATTTACTTGCGTTCTTTATAATATTATTTCGTAATCATAGATAAAATATTGTAGTCCTAGTTAGTTAATTTCTAAAAGTACATACGCAATATCCATCTGAAGCTAATGAGTTGAGACTCAATGACCGAGATCCGACGCCTCCGACAGTCTCTAGAGAGCCAAGGGATCGAGACTTCTCCTTGTCGAGTGCGGTGGCAGGCTTGTTGGCGCGGGGTTTCCGTTCAGGTCGTACCGGTGGTATCTCCGGAACGGGCTCTTCAGGCGCTGATTCAGTCACTTTAGCTGGCAGTACTGGTTTTGGCTTGAAATTCTTTTGGCTGGCCAATAACTTTTTGTCCAATTTTTTTAACACCGGAGTCATTAAGTTCAGAGATCCTAAAGTCGCGCCACTCAAATACACCCCGCCGTAACCCGAACTTGTCCCTCCATAAATACTGAGATTTGAAGCCGGACGACCCAACCCCACACTGTAAGGGTTGTAGTTTCTGTACGTACTCGGAGTATAATTCGAATAATTATTCGCGTATGGGCTGTATTGACCACTTAGGACTGAGCCAAGCATACTAGGCGAAGAGCCATAATGAGAGGTCAGGCTGCGTGGCCGCGATGTGTATCTATCCTGTTTTCGACTCATCCTCGATCACATTTCAACGTGGAATAGGACCGAGATGCGACGACCGCCCGGCGCGGCTTGTGGAAAGAGACTAAATGTTTCCCCGACCGAACCGTGTCTGAGTGAAAATGTTGTTAACTCCCACGCGGAGCGACGGCAAGATCGCGCGTGTGCGACTCGTTGACGCATCACTGGGCGACGGTAGCACGTGAGCCTGCCATCACCTGTAAAATTAAATATAAAGAGGTCGTCGGCCGCCGGGCCAGGTATGATCCTCTGAGACTTCTCACTGATTGATTTTATCTCCTATTGGTAAGCGCGACGCCTCATCAATCAGTTATCGGTGTCTATCAGTATTGACAAGACATTCGGTGTCCCCCTCCTCGTGAAGGTACGCATGTGCCGAACTTAACATATACTCCATTTTCTTCTTAAATCAACACATTGTACATTAGGCATATATTATTTGTAAAAATATTAAGGGATAACTTTTTTTTTTCGAAATAATTATATAATAATAATATGAAGCAATGAATACTTATATGCAGCATAATAGATGCGATTGTTAACACTTATTTTACGTTGAATATAAAATCTATTTTCAAGTCTATGTGTCCCTGTTTCGAAAAGCTCTGACCCAAATACTGTCGTCTTCGGATAGTACTGATGTGTTTTGTTTGACTTGAATTTTCCAACCGTTGACGTCACGATAGTGGCCATGAAGTCAACGATATATTAAAAATAGTATTACTGTATTAATCACTTGACATACAGGAAACAAAATTTCACTAGGAATTTATTTTTATAATGAACAGGTACCGTAAATACTGATATTAACACGAAAAACAGTTTTATTCGTTTTTATTTTTATAGTGAAGTAATCATCTGAAATGAAAGACGCAAACGGAAACAAATTCGAATGAAAATGACAGAAAAAAGTATGGTTATATAAAAAAGTACAATTTTTTTCGACACTCATATTATTTCATTTATCTCACACAAATTCACAAATCCTTTCCGTCTCCGGCGTAAGGAAACATGTCCCCATTTCAGCTTCTAACAAGGTTTACGCGTCGCACGCACGGCTTCTCTGCAATCGTTTTTCAAAATTACGTAATTTACACGATAAAACTATTTGGAACGTCCATATCTCGCGAATAGCTGTGTTAATAGCTACGTTTCACGTGGGCGCTAATTGAGTTCCACCGACAACGCAGTCTGGCCTAAATCGTGGACGTTGACAAAGCACTAATAATTTAATTTCAAACCATTGTAAAATTTATATTCTTTTCGGACTCTCATTGCAGTTTACGCACACAGCACGGAAATAAAGCTGTGTTCGGACTCACGTCTACACAAAATAACTGAAGCTAAAATTAATTGAAATCGCTGCACGGTCGAGACCATGCCGGTATGTTTGGATAGGTCAGGTATTGTCGTGGTACAATACCGGAGAACCCTTTGTTAGAGTCGAACACAAAGCTGGCCGTATTTAATTAATTCCAAAACCAATCGTCCGATATTAATTTTGTATACGTAGCGTGCTCTGTGTCATAGTGAGAGATAATCTACGCACATGAATGAAAATTAATATTTGTTAGCATTGCGCTCGACGCGTTCCTAAATTATTGGTTACGTTTGTGATGAAGTTTTTTACAGTTTTTCTTGGCGCTCCAAGTAAAGTTTCTGTCATGTAAACGTGCAATAGGTTGCACGTTAATAGTTACAAAAAATCGATAGTTTTCATACGATTAGCCACATAGCGAAGAGTTTTTCCGATTATAATATTGCAAACATAAATCTACATCATTACTTACGCATCAGAAACATGATATGATTTCAGCAAAAATAATTCATACCCACATCACCCATAGTTATTAGACCAGATGCTAAGGAAAACTTGTAATTAATATGTTATGTAATTAAAAAAAAGAACATCCTCGTGTCTAAAGACTAGATATGCACGAGGTCCATTTTACATTTGAATCATTAAAGGAAGGAATGTCTTTGACATTTTTAATTACAGGACTTAACCAGCATTTTATGTTCGCAGCAGTTTTTTTGCTCAATAACGACGACAGCACTTAGTAGATGTCTAACATCATTCATATTTATGGATTTTTATGTAAATCAAACTTTTACCCAGGGCTTGTTTATTTTCTCGAAAACCATTAGCTGTCCAATTAAACTGCTCATCGAATTTGCATGCCGCGCGATACCTGTTTATTTTTCAAAATAGATCAGGCCTTTTAAAATATTTTTAATGGTGAAAATTTGTTTTACCGCTATTACGTATTCCAGACAAAAGGAATCGCTTTCCATATATTTTGTACTCTTTCCCATATCTCGATAAGCACTTTTCTGCTTTATTTGTAAAGTATTGGATTATTTTAATAAACGTATCTTCTGGATCGAAGTCACCTTAGAAACGGTATTGCAGCGCAACCCCCCATGGGGTATGTCGGCGCTAAGCCCACCCCAGACAGGTTTAACCACGTCGCTAAATAGAGATATTTAATGAAACATACATACATAATTCTAGATTTCGATTTCAGGCACTGTATTTTTGGATTAAAGCACAACTAGACCATAAGAAATGTAACAGAGAAAGAAACCAGGTCATTTGTAAAGTAAAGCCATTTGGTCACTGTTCTAAACTTCAGCTTCAATATTACAGTCACAATAAATTAAAAAAACATTACATCGCATAAAGTTCTTCTTCAAACGTTTTCAAAACAGTCCTGAGCGGCAGGGGTAGCGGCTTAGCTACTAAGATTCCTAATATTAAGGTTCCAATATCCGTTTGCCTCCGGTTATAAAAACTTAAATTAATATGCCCAAAAATACTACTGTTTCAAAAATAGAAAACTACTACATTTTTCTTCGGCAAAACGCGGCTCCGGCTCAAAACCACTCACTCTCCTTCAATAACTCGTAGCACCCGGTATTCAAATATCACAATTATCGGGATTTTTACGAACTCTTCTTCGTAATGATCGCAAACGTGAAAATATTGTTACATAAGCTGTGAGAATACGACGCTCCTGTGTCGGAATTCAATTTCATATGTAAAAATATAAATAAAGGGGTAGTGTTCAACGAAGTCTGCACGGCATTTCAAAGGATATCTGGGCCTCAAGATTTTTTAATAAGTTCATATTTCATCGAGCATTCTCTCTCACTTCGAACGTAAAGCATTCTTAAAATATTTCAGTTTTCGAACGTGGGATTATATTAAGAGAGGTAAAATAAATTTATAAGAATATACGTATGTTGTACAGACTTCCTATTTATGTACGACGACGTCACACAGCCATGTGCAACAGCTACCGGCCATCCAGAGAACAGCTAAAAATACTGAAACCACTAAACTTAAAACACACCATCGATATCGTTGCTTTTTCTCAAATCCAGTTTTAATCGGTGACTATAACACGTTCGCGAAATGAAAACAATATTGCCTTAATATCTAGTTTAAAGTTTTTACCCTAGTTACGGGGCTGCCATAGCTAAGACTTTTTACTGTATTTGCGTGGTTGATACAGGCGATCTTCAGACTCAGCTATATTAATTGGTCACCGAGGTCGACAAACAGAACAAAGAGAATAGTATTCAATGCTAAGCTTGTATTATGAAGTTTGTCTTATTTCATACGTGATAGAAAGCACTTTGGCATAGAAATCACACTAGGTGTGCACACTAGGATATCAGTATCAATCAGACAGCTTATAAATGCGTTTCGTAAATAATGCATGAAATTCAATTTTCAAAGCCGCAGACATTTTAATATCAGTCAGCACTACAGCGTTGCTCTGTAGAATCCACGATACGAAATTCCATGGATATTTGGGAGCTGGATTCATGCATATTTCACAGTCGTATTACTTTTTTGTATATATATTTTTTTAGTAAAAATGAATATTAAAATATACAAATTTACTCAAAACGTGTAAACGAATAGCAATTAAGAAAATGTTTACTTGTTTATCTAGACAAGCTTCGTTGAAGGCTGCTTTGCTCGCAACAATATTGTTTTTGAAACTTTATTAATTATAGTAGTTCATGTTTAATATAGAAACTGAGAAACGGTTATGGTGAAATTCAGATAGATAAGACAAAAAGACGCAGCAACGAAAAAATATTGTGGCAAAAATATAATTTATAGAAAAACAAAATTTTGTGAAGGCAATTGAATCTGAAAGAGCAACGGCACGATCAAAAACCCCACACGCAATATTCGACTACGGGTAAAATCATGATTTTCACAATTTCCTCTGACGTCACAGAACCTTCACTATTTACGAATATAAGATTGTCAATTTCTCTAACAAATATTCTGGATTGTAAAAGCATTTTTAATTTACCCTTTTTTAAGTTCATGTTTGAATGCGTGTGTGTGTGTGTGTGTGTGTGTGTGTGTGTGTGTGTGTGTTGTCGAAGAGAGTAACATATTTTTTTCTATACAAATTTCATCATATCAAACGAAAGAACAGAGGGAAATTGTGCTCCTATTGTTATAACGGTAACAATTTTATTTTGAATTTATTATTGCCCGTGTAATCATAAATTATGTTCACGTTCGTGAAGAATACTATATGTTTTAGAAGAAATTTCAGTCTACTCTAATTTAATGCTCATTTATAAACTGGATTAAAGCCAGTATTGTCGTGGTTTCGCTATTTATTGTTGTTCTTAAAACAATCGAAACAGTCGTTTTTAAATGTAGCGCTTTATTTATGAGACTTTTATAAATAGTTGATGATGAAACGAGTCGATCTATTTATACGTAACTGATTAATTTTTGCAAGGTTTAATAAATAAATAAAACAGACTTTTTACACAGATTGAAGTGAAGTGAAAACTTTTTACACAGAGTGGTTAAAACATTGAAGATGAACGAACGTATTTTACTTCTCACTCATGAAAAAAGATACAATTGTTTTATTTATTTATTTTACCAATACCAATTGGACCACTGACAATATTTACATGCCGCAAACAATTTAGGTACCGGTCGGCTTGAGGCTGGTTTCTGAGCCACGGCGGACCTTACCAAGGTACGAGCCGCATCTAGATAGGGTTGGTATGGTCGAAAGCTCTAGCGCCATTAGGGGTCAATATGCAGTACCTAGTCATGGGAGTGGTGAAGCTGCTACAAACGCCACACCGTGCTGTCGAACCATACTGCACTATCTCCTTCAAGACGTCACGCGTATGAGTGAGGATAACGCCCTGGAACCTGGAGGCGGGGGCACTCGATACTGATTGTCAGTGGAGAGCAAATCCACGTATCCGGAGCAGAAACGACGTTAAAGCTATTCTACACTCAGGTAACCTGCCGACCGTGGCGTTGGGGTCCAGTTGCACGGCAATGTCTAGCGATATCTTCCAGACCCAAACAAAACCTTGGATCCGCTAACGGTGGAAGGTTTATTTATTTATTTGCTACTCGATAATTTGCACACGCCGGTCGTGCTTCAATTAAAACCTATCCAAATTAGAGCTTACATTAAGAAAAATGAATTCCACGGTAGCTTGTTTAAGTGTTACTTACTTGTCACGAGAGAAATTTTAGAGCACGTTAAAATTGAACCTAATAGTATTGGCGTTAAAATTGAAATTACATGAATACAGTCTATTATTGATTTACGGGAACGTGTCTCGCAGTCGCTTCGTCTGCAGCAAGGGTTCAAAATACTTTAGTGACGCGAGGGCGTGTAAAAGTTCCTCGAATAATTCATGATAAACTTTGATCTTTTCAATTTATAATTAGATTTATTGAGACAGAACAAACTTTTTTAGATTTGTTCAGAAAATGATAAACAAATATGATAGAGTAAAATAAATTAGTAAATGTAATACAGCATTAAAATACTAACTAAAAAGCGATATCATTGTAATATGCAAATTATATGTAATTTTTAAAATATTTATTTGCATAGATGGGTGAATAAGCTCACGGTCCACGACGTAATTCTGCCACCTCGAGACATGAGGTCTATATCGCAATTGTATAGTATGACGGCTGACCCGTCAAACTGAAACGCATTACTGTATCTCGTTAAAAATAAGTAGGGCGGCGCTTTGTACCCGTGCGGGCTCAAACGACGCCGATGTGCTCAAATTTTCTAAAATTTGCCTGTTCAATTTTTATAAGACCGTTGTCTACGTCTTTCCTCCATCGTAGAAGTCATTCGTGAATATTTCGAAAAAATTGCACCTACCTGCGCTATACTACATACCGACATAATCGAATCGAAAACAAATATTACTCGCACTTTACTAAAGTTATTTAATGAAGTTTGAATTACAAAGAAATACCTTTTAACTATTTGTTTATACTTTTAGTAGTCTCCAGTGGAATAATAAACTGATCCTTTAGCCAGTGTAAGAACTTATTTTCGTTACAAAAATTCATTAGTTTTTTTTAGTTCAAATTTGTCGATCGTATCGCTCTACCTACAGAGTCGATTACTGTGTAACACAACTTCAACAACAACAAATACTAGTGCTCCCGCAGTCGAAATTCGACTATAGTTAATTGAAATTATAAGTTTGAACACTTCTATAATCAGATATTTCGCCAAAACTACACTATAGACAAATAATATTAAAGATAAACAACATTAACATATTCTCAATTTGACCACAGACTTTAAGCCATAACAAAAGTTTGACAATAAACAAAGAGTTTTTATATATGTGTGTATGTGTGTATTAAATACATGGGTGTGTGTGATGTTTTTTTTATTGATTTAATGTATTATTAATGGATAATTAAAAAAAATATATTAACATTCTGTACTCTTTCTCTATATGAGAATATAGAGAAAGAGAGAGAATATAGATATAAATGTGGGAAATTTCATACTCCTCCGTCCGCGCAATTTTCGTAAAAAGGGTTAAAAAGTTTTTGCTTCACGTATTAATATGTAGATATTTTACCAAAGAACAAGCTGATTTCGTGTATTTCTAAATACGTATCAGTTCGACCTTGGAAGCAGCCACACAAATAAGCTTCTCATGTCACTCAATGATATCGGCAGTGAATCACCCGCTAGGAGCGTTCGTGCGGAAATACGCAGATAGTGAACAGTCAACCAATTTACACTAATGATCGCGTGAAAACTATGACAAATAACAATTGATTTATTACATCTGTATTTATCATTAATTTTAGAAAAAAATTATCTGTTGATTGTTTGTGAATATATATCAAAACAGAGTGCAATCTCTGAGACAGAAGCCTGTCCTTGCCCAGTCCAGGATGGCCTATTCTTAATTGTATTTTCCTGCCACCAAATTTTCCAATCTAGTGCAAATACTTTTTTTTATTGCTTAGTTGGGTGAACGAGCTCACAGCCCACCCGGTGTTAACTGGTTTCTGGAGTCCATAGACATCTACAACGTAAATGGGCCACCCACCTTGAGATTGAAGTTCTAAGGTCTTACTATAGTTACAACAGCTGCCCTACCCTTCAAACCGAAACGTATTACTGCTTCACGGCAGAAATAGGCGGGGTGGTGATACCTACACAATACTCACAAGATGTCCAATCACCAGTATGATAAGATAAACTTAAATACGATAATAATTCAATATTAAAAAACTAACTTTCTTAGATTCGTCTTGAGTATCCCATTATTAATACGCCCTTTTAATATCACGTAAATAAATACGTCAGGAGTACTAACTGCATCGTCAGACAAACTTAATGTACACGAACAGAATCTGAATCGTTCGTTATCTATGGATCAAGTATAAATCGAGGGTTATATGAACTAAATTAAGCGTAACTTCAGAACTTTATAATTGAAACGTAGACGGATAAGTTCTCCGGCCGCCTGCGAGCTCGTCCCGGCAGCTTGTTTGTGTTTGCTTGCTACTCGTATAAATTTGAAATCACTCATACAATTTTAGACTAGCAAAATGGTACTGATTCACGGATTAATTGGACGAATAACATGCTACCGATTGAGAATTCCTTTTCCTTTTTCACGTGTTTTTACTGGTAGGACCTCTTGTGAGTCCGCGCGGGTAGGTACCACCGCCCTGCTTATTTCTGCCGTGAAGCAGTAATGCGTTTCGGTCTGAAGGGTAGGGCAGCCGTTGTGACTATACTGAGATCTTAGAACTTATATCTCAAGGTGGGTGGCGCATTTACGTTGTAGATGTCTATGGGCTCCAGTAATCACTTAACACCACATGGGCTGTGAGCTCGTTCACCCATCTAAGCAATAAAATAAAAACGTGTAAATTTATTGCCAAAACCATACATAGCGTATTTTACTTGCACCGACTTTTATCAATGGTCTCTCGATGGCATTTCGATTCATTCGGTTTTTTAATAAATTCAGTGAATTGAAATAACACATAAATTTTAAAACAGCCAAATTGGTAACGATACTTTCTGATTTACTTTTAGTAATACTTTATGTTACTACACTGCGTTTTTTAAAACACTTTTTCTTATTTAGTTGCAAATTAGTTTTTAAGTCTTTAAAGACATCCCATTATCGTATACAAATATAATATCGACAATTGCACAAGTATTGAAGACCGATGACAACGAAGTAATTTTATTTCTGTCTGCCTGATATCCTTAACCAGGATCATCAGAATGAATAATTTATTTTCCTAATTTGCTTTGCCTAATTTCCTACTTGCAATTAAAGCATTTCTTAACATATTTTTATTTTTAATACGTATTTTATTACCAATACCGAAAACACGAATGGATCGCGTAATTCGATTCTACGTCGGATACGGCATAAGGGAATTACAGACAGAAATAAATCAAAACAAAAATCTGACATCTCTTGCGTCCTGTACGTCTGCAACTAATAAATACAAACAATAATAAAAACAGTATGGAACCTAGTCAGATGATTGTGAAAGTTTAATTGCATGGGAGTCTGCAGAGGAAACACGGATAGATAGATCAATAAAGCCACAGACATATATTGCTTTTGATGCAGAGAAAACTTGACCGTTACGTGAATGCAGTATTTCAATGGGTACAGTATTAACAAGATGTCGTCTGCAATACGCTCATATGAATATTATTTTTATTCATTTCTTTATACAGAGTGCCTTTGAGTGAGTCTTTTGGTTAATTAGATACAAAGGGCCTAGATAGATAATTTCAGTTATTTTTTTCTCTAGATTGAAAGGAATGCCTTTATATTGATACCACCGCCCTAGTTGCGTTGAGTGGTAGTAGAGGTCAAAGATAATACACATGTGGGGATCTGTAGACACCACAAAGTGCACAGTCGACTTGCTTCGAGATAATCGGTAGGCAGCGGCTTGGCTCTGCACCTGGCATTGCTGAAGTCCATGGGCGACGGTAACCACTCACCATCAGGTGGGCCGTATGCTCGTCTGCCTACAGGGGCAATAAAAAAAAAGAAAAGATAAGGTAGTGGTTTCAATTATTTTACATGTTTGCATTTTTCTGTGTTTTTAAGTGTTAAAAATTGTTTTTGAGTCCATTCTAAATTCTCTCCTTGAAGGTATCATTATTTTATGTTTTATTTTGTGATATTAGTCAACTAATAAGATAATATAAATACTTTTTAGCCCTGAAAACTTCAAAGCGTGTCTAAATTTACACTTTACTGATGCACCGTATTATTTTTAGTGCATTTTACGTCTTATTTGCGTGTTCCGCAACACTGAATGTCGTTTGATGATGGAAAAATGTGTTTTGGCAAGAACATATTTCATGTTTTTTAGAGAGATCATTTCACGAAAAGCTTTTTAGTGTGAGTCAACACTGACTCAAAATGTGCACAATAAACAAGCGAATCGAAGGTATACCTAACAAATGCGTAAACTAAAAGAACTTACATATCTCATCTTTTATGAATGATAATTGTATGCCTGATATGTATTTTTTTATGAACATATCCAAGTTGATGTTAAAAAATCATTACACAATACAAAAATATATGTGAATTTAACAGAAAATATCTGTCAAATGAATTTAGACGTTCTGTCACAACAAGACTTCGGCAGTGGGAAAAGATATACACTAAAATGACCGAATTGTAGATAAAATGACAGTCCTTAGTCCGTTTGACCGTGTAAAATCATATTTCGTAGGAGATTACCAATACTAAACCAATTTTATTCCAGATTCGACCGCCACTTATTCCTAACAATGTTATTTCTATAACAGTCTGGATGGGTGTTCCCAAGTTAAAGGAATTGAAAATTGAATTTCAACCGTCTGTAGAGATGGTTAAATTGACATTATTATTGATAACATTATTGAATTTACGTTCAAGTAAAATTATAC
Organism: Bombyx mandarina; assembly: GCF_030267445.1. NCBI lineage: Eukaryota > Metazoa > Arthropoda > Insecta > Lepidoptera > Bombycidae > Bombyx > Bombyx mandarina. Next base: position 3,882,288 of record NC_143208.1, read on the forward strand.
AAGATATTTTGAAAAGTTCGCATTTTAATACGCTTTTATTAGCTTCAGACGTATGTTTGTAACGGAATCTTTGAACATGATTTTGACCCATTCAAAGCGTCGGATTAACTCGACATTTGGTATACTTATTAAGGACCGATGATAATTCAATATTAAAAAAATTAAAAATATATATTGAAAATATTGAAAATCAACTAAAAAATTAAAAATAAATAATAGTTTAAAAAAACTAACAAAATACGCTTTTTATGGAAAATCCAACTAAAAAAGTAGAAAATAAATTTTAATTAATTTGAATTAAAAATAGTGTAAGAATAAATGATTTTATTGTAAAAAAAGCGTGGGTGCATGGTATCAGTAGTTATAAATATTTTATGAACATGAATTATATGAGTAGAAGGGTTATTTTGACAATATCCTGAAAAGCACCCATGCTTTTTTTACAATAAAATCATTTATTCTTACAATATTTTTAATTTAAACCTAAATCGCATAGCAAACGTTCTTCTCTCACGAAATTCATAATATACAATAAAATTTATTTTATTTTAGTGTTGTAGTGTTACGAGTGAAAACGAAGGTAATCTTTCAGCAGTGTTTCACGTCGTGGTGTAAATCGCTATTTAATTCGGCGGTCGGTTTGTCAAACGCGGTCAGTATGACGGATCGGTGGCGGTCAACGACTAAAATACTCACAGAGCATTGTTCGCTTACGTCAATAAGACGTACGGTCAGAGCTGTAAAATGGCGACGGATTTAATTAAACGTCTCTATGTTTGGCTATCAGCGGCGGATGTCGCTTGGTTATTAATTTCGAGGTGTGAGAAATAATAATTGGTGTATTAAATAGTGGAAAATATGGGTCTCTTGATATTATTATTACTATTCTATTTCCTAGATGGGTAAACGAGCATAAGAATCACATGATGTTAAGTGGTAGGTGAAGCCCATAGACGTCACAAATGCCACACTCGAGACACAAGTATCAATTGTATTGTATAACAGCTGCCCCACCATTCAAATCGAAACGCATAAATGCTTCGCAGCAGAAACACAATAGATAGGTATATAGATAGGATTACTCCACGTACCGATGCGAACTTACATTTTTATTACATTATATGGTCAGCATTTATGTTTCATAAATTCATCATAAATACTGTACAATCATATTTTTAAACTATTCGTAATCGTTTTTTAAACTCGCAAAACAAAATTTTCGAAAACACAGCATAATATTATTGAAGGAACGTTTTAGCGGCCAAAATATGAGGCGAAGCGAGACGCGTTACAGAATGATTAATTGGAAAGTTTACGGGAGCGTCGCCCGAATCAATCATCACAATTAATGTGTCAATAGTTTTTTAAAAACAAATCAATGTCAAACAAACTATATAGTATTATATTCTATGAAATAAGTGCTTGAAGATTTCCACGAGCCGATAACAAGCGTACCTTGAAATGAAATAAAACGAATACCGAAAGTGAATCAATTAAAACATTTAAAAAAGCATTTTATTTTTATGAATACTAGTGGTCCCGCAGTAGTCGAAATTCGACTATAATTAATTGTAATTATAAGTTTGAACATTATTATGGGTTACATTGTCAAAGACAATTATACTTATATAATCACATATTTCGCCAAGACTACACTATAGACAAATAATATTAAAGATAAACAATATTAACCTATTTTCAATTTGACCACAGACTTTAAGCATTAACTAAAGTTTGACAATAAGCAAAGAGTATATATATATATATACATATGTGTGTGTGTGTCAAATACATGGCGGTGTGTGTAATGTTTTCTTTATTGATTTAATGTATCTTATATGCAATATTTTTTAAAAATATTAGCATTGTGCACTCCTTCTCTATACTCTCTTTATGTGTGAGAAATTTCATACTTCTCCGTCCGCGCAATTTTCGTAATGAAGGGTACAAAGTTTTTGCTTCACGTATTAATATATAGATTTCTTTACAATTGAATAAGTCGAAATGTAGCAAGAGTTCCCGGTTCATGTGCTCAATATTACGTTTACATATTAGAGCGCAGCACTGATATATAAAGCTAATCCGGCTCAGCACTTGCACAAATTACCAAATTACATAATGGACCCGCATCGGAGTATATGGACCTGCTAACAATAAATATCGATGGGGTTGGATGTTCGGAACTCCGTCATCGAGAATAGCAAACAAGCATTAAGTGGCGAGTAATTATTCGGTCTAGTAGACAGGGCATAGACGTACGCGATGTTTGGTTCAGTTATACAAGTATTCAAATCATAATCTGATTTAGATGATTAAAGCATCAAATCCCGATATGTGTTATAAAAATATGAAGCGTTTGATTAATTCACGTAAAAATAAACACCACAACACTAGGAGCCTCCATAATATTCAAGATTATTTGTTTAACTTTGAAATACTGGAGAAGTATTTTAGGGGTGCTGTATATTAAAGATTTTTTTATTTGCAATTTATTATTGTAATCACTCATTGATAGAACTTATACTAAAAATGGAAAGGTATTAAACAATCAACTTCGAAGCTAAAAAAGTAAGAATTTAGATAGATATGTTATTCACTATCAAAATTATTGTTCTCGTTTAGTTATTGTGAGAGCTAGTATAAAAATTATAGCTGCTTGACTATATGTATAAATTATTGACTGTCTGTATTGTTGTAAATGAGAAAAGGCGGGTGTGCGATCTCAACTTTCCATTCCCACTACCTCCACCTATATATAATCTTTGTGCATCTGATAACTCATTATAGAGAAGACCAAAAAAGTTTTAACATGGAATTAGTTTGTTAAGTTAAAACAATTAAATACAATAGTGAAGCGAAAAACAAAACAATTGTAATTAAAATTGTTTTTATTTATTTTCGCAGTACAATTGACTGCGAAAATACATATCCGACATATTTTGACAATAAACATACGTTTGACATCAAACCGGGTCGCTGACGGCGTCTCTGACACGTTTATTAGGAAAAATGTCTAGACAGTAAATGATTAACGACTTCAGTCAATGAACGAATTCACTTCTGTACCGTGAAATGAATTCGATACTTCTCGGAAGATCACTTTTCTACGGATTCGTTTTTTTTTTTTACTCTTTCCATTAGTTATCTGGACTAAAAATATAAAATACATTAGAAGCAATAACACTTTGAATAGCTGATAAAATCGATATCCGATCGTATGACTTTTATGTCGTAACTTATCAAAATCACCTAAGTAAATGACGGCAATGAACAACTTTGTTAAGGGAATAAAGTTATAACAGATGCACAATATAGTCTTAGCTTCGTTAACAAATATATAAATTTATTAGCACGCTATAAATTAAAACGGTATGGTTTTCAATTTGAGCGTTTGAAATTAATCAAAGAGCATGTTAGTATCGTAATAACATTACTGTACATTACTTACGACATGAAAAGCGCTATTAAAAGCAGCGATGTTTCGAAAGTTTCGTGCATCAAAGTTCGAACATCCATTAATGTTTCCTTTGAAAGCGACAAAATAATTGAGGATGCAGTCGACTGAAAACCGCAGTTTCATACAAGCCAATCGAATTTCGTTCGAGGTAAATGCAAAACAAATTTGATTTCGTTACAGTGGCCAAAAATCCAGGTTTTATTTGGATTTTTTTTTATTTATTGAGCGGAGTGATATTTTTGAAGGTAAAATATTCATTTCAGGTTTCATTTATAAATCATAAAAGGAAGCGTACATGAATATTGTAACGAATATCGGTTGTAATGAGAATAAACAATTTTGCTTTATGTGAATATTCGATAATTAAATATTAATTAAAAGAAGCGTCTATATTTATAATGAAAATATAATGGGTTTTTTGAATAATACGTTCTTGGTGATTGCCGGATTGCGGTGCGACGCCGGTGACTCGTTGACAGGAGACTTTTTATTTTCATAGGGTGACTCCGTTAATGACGCCTCCCCTCTATCTTCTTTATACAAATATAAGAAAGAGCCCAATGGGAAATTCAGTTGAAAGCCTCGTGTAACCCTAGGCAATTCTGATATTCAATCCGGCTTAAATGTTTGTAAAATAACCGTTAAGCCTTACTGGTGGGCACCGGTAAATTAGGGAAACTTAGCTCTAATTATTACATTAATACGTGAAGCAAAACTTTGACCCCTTTTTACGAAAATTGCGCCGACGGAGGAGTATGAAATTCCTCTCACTTATAGAGAACATAGAGGAGTGCAGAATGTCAATATTTTTTTTTAAATTCTGCATAAAACTACTGCATAACTTATACTTCAAGGTGGGTGGCGCATTTACGTTGTGGATGTCTATGGGCTCCAGTAACCACTTAACACCAGGTGGGCTGTGAGCTCGTCCACCCATCTAAGCAATAAAAAAAAATACACTAAACCAATAAAAAAATAATTACACACACTGCCATGTATTTAACACACACACACGAATGCATACTATTTTTTATTGTCAAGCTTTTCTTATTGCTTATAGTCTGTGGTCAAATTGAGAAAAGATTAGATATTGTTTGTCTTTATTAATATTTGTCTAATCGTGTATATTTCCAATTTTTTAGTTGGATTTTCTATAAAAGCGTATTTGGTTAGTTTTTATTAAACTATTATTTACTTAAACATTAAATTGTTTGAGTTTTCTTAGTTACTTCCTATTGACTTTTCATAGTCTTTTACTTTTCATTTTTACATCTTTTTCGCTGCTGCACTCGTCGTATATCTATCTATTAAATCGCTCAATAATATGCCCGTTTCGGCTGTGAATCCTCAACAGTGCACGGTTTAATTTTGGTGCGTGCCTCCCGATTTACATATTCATTAAAACTAAGCCTGAGCACTCTCCGGTCTGGGGCCTAGGGGGAGGTTAGGTTCGAACAAACATGCTTTATCACAGCGATCGTGCCGAAGCGGTGGACTGCTAAGTAAACACATTGGTCTATGTTGATTTACTAAAGCAGAAAACGTTTTAAAATACGGGCTCTTCGGAAATTTAGTAGACTTTTTTGACGTTAATTATCAACTGCTGTCAACATATTTAATAACGTAGCTTGATAAGCATATGTTTTAAAAATGTAAAAATAAATCGAATTGAGATGAACAATAGCCGATGTAATTTCTGTTATTATTATATTGAGTCGGAACGTTAGTATACATATTTTTTTACAGAGGACGCGTGACCGGTGGACCACCTTTCGTATTAATCTAAATTAACAATTAACGACCATTTATCAAACGTCTTTATCGTGAATCATAGAAATTCGTTTGTCGATTTGAAAAGAAAAATAGTGATTTACAAAGTATTGCCTATTTGATCCCAAACATTTTTTTTTTTTTTTTTATTGCTTAGATGAGTGGACGAGCTCACAGCCCACCTGGTGTTAAGCGGTTACTGGAGCCCATAGACATCTACAACGTAAATGCGCCACCCACCTCGAGATGTAAGTTCTAAGGTCTCAATTATAGTTACAACGGCTGCCCCACCCTTCAAACCGAAACGCATTACTGCTTCACGGCAGAAATAGGCAGGGTGGTGGTACCTACCCGTGCGGACTCACAAGAGGTCCTACCACCAGTAATTACGCAAATTATAATTTTGCGGGTTTCATTTTTATTACACGATGTTATTCCTTCACCGTGGAAATCAATCGTGAACATTTGTTGAGTACGTATTTCATTAGAAAAATTGGTACCCGCCTGCGGGATTCGAACACCGGTGCATCGCTCAACACGAATGCACCGGACGTCTTATCCGTTAGGCCACGACGACTTCAAACATTGACTTCTATTGTATTCTAAAACAGATAGCGGCATTCAATTTGTGACGGAGTTCTGGAAACCTTCCGCGAGGTGGGCCACCAGCTCTTCGGTCATATAATGACACATAAGTACCTAAAAACCGGCACATGCTCACCGGCATGCGTTCGTTTCTTTGTATACCACTTTCTCACCATTATTTAAATTCACCTCTCACTTAGCTTTTTTCTGCAGATTGATATGGGTGCGGACGATTTTAGATATAATGAATAAAAAATTTGTTATATTCTTATATTTGTGTTTTATGGACCAGAAGATTAGGTGTTCTAATTTCTAGCTAAACAGAAAGCGCATGGCGACGAATGATGTCAAAGCTCGCGTGCCGTATTTTATTTTCTTTCTAATTTTGGCATGTATGACATTGTTGTTATGGAAAGAATTGAATACATCCTTTATGGTATTTACTTACTCTTATTATCTATAAAGGTATTTCATTACGACGGAAAAACATTTATAACAGTGAGTATATGTACTTAACAAAGTCTCATAATGAGGACATTTATCGTCGTATAAGAAAATTCTAAATATCATAATAATAATAATAATGGTTAACATAAACATGGTTTTTTTGGAACGAAATCATTTTTGAGTAAATATTTTTAATGATCATGTACGTTTCATTTGAATTATCAACGCACGTAACTTAAGAGCGGCCATATCATAATTGAACCTATATTACTCGCAGAACACCAAATATTTTAAAAGACGCCGTTCAACAGGATTTTTTCAGTCTACATTTAATCTGAACTGGAAAGAAACTATTCAATCACACAAATAACAAATAATTCATGTTGTGTAAAATTATATATCTTAACAAAAGCGGTCATAAATAATCTTTATAGGCTACGTACAAAGGACAAGTGGACTATTAAATCAGCCAAATAAAGAGTTTGCCGTACATATTAAGCATAACGTGGGTATTAATAATAAGGTTTTATTGTTGCGACAGGAGCCTGATATTCTAAGCATACAGTAGAAGGTCGAGTACCTAGTGCAAATTATGTTGGATTTCATCTAAACCAGATTAACTTAAGATATTCAATTAAAGGAAACTTCATTCTTAAGTTTTTCTTTTGTTGTTTAAATTTACATTTCATTCAAAATTTTTGCTATACATATTTGACGGAATGAGATATGGTGAGCGAATTTTAATTTACAAACGCTGAAGTATTTTTATATTTTGAGATTAAATTATTTATTCGTGGTTCAAAAACCAGGACGATAAATTTATTACTTGGATAAAGCGACGCGACACGATAACCCTCCTATCGTGACCGCCGCTAAATATGTATGTATATATCGGACGCTAGCGTGGTATGGACAAGTGATGCGTAGAGAGAAGATGCATGTATGTGACTAGGAGATGTATGGAAATAGTAGTGCAAGGTTGGCCGAAGAGGACATGGATGGAGTGTATGAACGACGATATGAGAGAGAGATAAGTGAGTGTTGAGATGACCGCTAACAGAAGAGAATTGAAGAGAATAATTAGCTGTGCCGACCCCACCTAGTGGGATAAGGTGGAGAAAAAGAAGAGAAGATATCCGACTCTGGCGACTTAACACCTTTATGCAAGCCATTGTCGTTCAAAACACAGCCCTCCGAATCTGATCTCGGTGGTTTTAGGCTCTTCAAGCACCGGTCACAGTTTTCATCGATCTCGTCGATTAGAAACAAGAATTTCAACGTGCGAATTAATCCATAGAGACACAGCCCACTGAGTTTCTTGACGCATCTTCTGAGTGAATGCAATTCCGATCCGGTGGTAGATTCAGAGAAGCACTGCTCTCGCTCTGTTAAGGTCAGTGTTAGCAACCCCCTCAGGTTGAGCCCGTGAGCTCACTCACCCGTCTCTGAGTAGTTGCAATAGCCTCTTAGTCTACCAACGTTTGGGTATGGAAAAATATACAAATTTAAGAAATAGCTACTAAGATTATAAACTTTCCCCTTCACTTTTTATATAAAATTCTGTTCTCCTTTAAGAAACGTTAGCTTAGTTTAAATAAATGCATATTATATAATACTGTTCTTATTTAAAAAAAAAAGGTACGTATTATAATTTTATCAAATCTGTAATATTTAAATGAGATCATCTGAAAACACAGTACACATTTGTATGCAAAGTAATAAAATACAATCAATAGATCATATTAGAATGTTGTGATACTGTTAAAGCTCCTACCTGTGCGGTATCGGTGTCTCCGTCGCCTTCGCTGCCCCCGCCGCGGTCGTTCACAATGTCCTAGCGAACAAACAAATACTTATTTGATACTTTATCACAATGACAAAATAAATTTTTTAGTTATTTATTTGTATTATTTACCATATCATCACATCGAAAGCTAAATTAATAAAATCAGTACTGACTAAGGGCATAACCAAAAAATCTCAGTATCTTGGTGATAGGGTTGACCTAAGAAGAGCGTGCTCTCATAATCTAGTTATACCTATGATCGATTTTCAAAATCAAATAAAATTGGCATTCATTTAACAGACTGGAAGTTGTCAATAATCTTGATCGACGCGGGTCGATGTAGAGGCGTTGGTGCTCTGTTTTGTATCGGGCGTCGAAGTTATCTAACAGATAGTTCGTGACAGCCCGCTTCCAGAGCAGAGTTCCTCTCCTAATGCATCGAACCACTGCACTAATCGATAATGCGTTTCCAAAGATATCCTTACTATATACAATACGGTTTCTAAGTGGTATGACATATCTTTTTCAAAACTAAGTTCAAGTATACAGTGGTAAGCACAGATTCGGCTATGTCTCCAACGTTACATTTATTCAAGAGCGACGGTAAGAAAATCGTTTAAGTAAGCTATAAACTCGTCTGCCTTCGGTGGCAATAATAGAAAACAAAGGCACGTGACTCGAAGAATTAACACAACACAACGACGGAGAAGAAATTCAATCGACTTCACTTTGTATTGTCACTAAAGAATAGTTTATCTTTGTTTAAGAAACAAGTAATCGCTGCAGGAATAAGACATGAGACAATTGAAAACGCGCTCTTTTTTTATTCAATTTAATTAAGTGCTGCTTTTTTTATCAATTTACAGAAACATAATATATATCTTAAGAACGAAGACTAATAAATTATTACGAAGGCTTTGCGACTTCTAGACCTAAGCTTCGAATACTGCCTATATTATATTCATTCAAAAACAAAACAAAAAAGGGACTTTAAGAAAACAATTGCTCCGTTTTGATTTCATAATTTTTTTCCAGTTGAACGACATTTAGACGAGTATTAATTAAGCAGAGCACACAAACATAATTAATAATTTATTTCCACATCTATGTTTCTAAGACTAGTTAAGCAAAAACAAGGGATCTAAAGACCAAACTCGTTGAGATTACTTTTTAATATCATTTTAAAAGCAAGAATAACCCAAACAAACATTCGTATTGTTTCGTCAAAATGGAACGTACTGTTGCTTCTAAAAGGTATTAAAGACGGACTATATTAAACTAAAAAGTTAACTAAAAGACTAAAGAGTTAGAACGGATCGATTTTAATGAGACTTTTTATAATATTTATTCAGGATCGCGTAAGAAGTTCTATTCACTCGTATCGAGGAATGGTTAGGTATTCGGTGTTAATAATACAATAAGTATTGTATTATTTGAAAACCAATGAGTATTACAATAAAAAAAAAGTGCGTGCGTACAAAGTACACATGTAAGAAGTGAAATTTTATAGGCGAACTAATTTATAAGTCTTGCTTATATTTATACAAATCTCAAACTTTAGATTTCCGAGACTTAGAGGAAGGATACAAGGAAGATATGTTCCCGCTAAAAGTCTGTCAAATGTCAATCTCAAACCTCAGTGTTGACAGTCACATTATGTTTAGATTTCTAAATTGTAAATGACTAATATTTTGCCAATTGAATTGACTAATTTAATTTCATGCTATTTGATTAATGTTCCAAATTCTTTTCATTTCATTTCAATTCCTATTAACATTTTTCACAAAAAAATTATAAAATATTAGGCTGTATGGTATGATACATATTTTGCCTTTCCAGTTGAAAAAATACAACAACTACTACTACTGACATTTGACAAGTACTTAATTTCAATAGTAGTTTGATGTCACTTCCGTTGCATACCTGCGTGACGTTCTGTAAAAATTTAACCCTCATGCGCCCCTAAAGAAGTTTCACTTCAAAAATGACATAGGGTATTGAAATCAAGGCCGTATTTTGAGTGCGTTTTCATTCTACTAATTTCTGCTGAAATGAAAACATACGTTTAGATTTTAAGGTTCGGAACAGTCATTATTACTATACAACTTAGGCTTCGTGTATCAAGGTGGCTTATCCTTTCTGTTCAAGTCTACAAAAATTATTTTATTTTTATTTCGTCTACCAGAAATGGAATCGGACAGATTAACCCTGCTTTTTTTTTTTTGTTTTGTACGTTTTTTCCTGCAATTTCCAATTACAAAATATAACGATTGTCTATTTACTGTTTCGGCTACATCAACTAACAAAGGGTAAACAGTTGTCGGACTTCAAATGGAATGTTATATCTGTTGCAAAATAAAAGGTTGCCCTATGAAAACAATTCGTTGTTTATGGTAGGGGATCGGTTACTAATTGTTGTTTAGACTACGGGACCAGGCCCGACCGTGGGTGGGATTAAATGAATATCACGAGCTACTAAGAAAATACATTAGTGCGAAAACCTGTAGTCTCATCAAACATACGTAAGAACACGTAGGTCTGAGTAAAGAAAAAAAAATCTCAACAATATTTTTATTTTCGTATTAAAATGTGACTGGCCTTTATTATTTTTAGTCGTAAAATATGTGTGGATAGATATTTGAAACGGCGAAAAAAAAAAGGACTAAACGCGTGTAATTTTAGATCGTTCCTTCGTCTTATAAAAATTAAAGTTAATGCGAAGAATACGCAAACAGACATGACAGTTATGGATGGGTAGTATATATCATAGAGTATTAAAATATTTACTCTAGTGTGAGAGGGAAAAGAAATCAATCAGTTTAGAACAACAAATTGTTTACTGCCTTTTTTGTAGACCGGCTTTAGAAATCTACACCTGTAATAGCTGTCAACTTGAGCTATTAATATGTATTACTTTAGTTTTATTTGTCTGTATTTTTTAATTCAAATCAGTTGACTTTAAACAAAATACATTAATGTATCGAACGAAATAAAAACATGTTCTTATAATATAGACAATTTAAGGGAGGTTAAATGAGATTTTTACACCATACAATCGGAAGTGCTACAAAAATGAAGTAGGTAAGTAATTCTTCTATTTTATGTTCTACAGTGCTTATCACTTACTGCATTTAGCGGATTGGCTGTACTAATTACGAAATGTATTTAATAATTATATGTTACTTATTGTATGGAAATCTTTGTTTTTTTTAAATATATTTTTATTACCTAGACACGTACGTTAGGGGATACAGTAATCAAGTAGGCGGTTCCCCCAGGGAGAGGCCGCTCCACTGCACTGCGGAGTGGTTGACCCTTGCGATTATCCCTAATGCGGATAGCTCGGACGCGTCATTTTTGGTAGTGGGGACGCGCTGTCCCCTGTGCCTTTTCATGAGTTCTGTCTCTTGCGAGGTTCGGACATAGCTTGTTGAACGACAGGAGGTTTTAGTCAGTTCAACTCTGACACGCCCCGCCCTCCATCCCCAGTGGAGAGCGGAAGTCCGGCGATTTCATACTCACCAAAAAAAAAACACGTACGTAGAACGAGACCAAGATTCTGAAGTGGTTACGGAAGCACATGGACGCTACAACGTAAATATATCGTCACAAACGGCTATCCCACGCTTCAGACCGGCACGTAATAAGTATGGCGGTACTTAGCCCGTGCGAGCTCCCAAGACGCGTCACTGCACATACATTTTACGAAAGCAAGTGAGTATGAACAAGTCCCGTGTCACTTTGCCCTAAGCACGTCCTTACGAATCCTCCCGATTCACTAACGATGCTTTTAGGTACCTCAAGCATCGCTTATCGTTCTCGTCGAACCTGTCGCTTACGACGAAGGGCACGACGAGTAAATTAACCTAAATACACAGCCCACTGAGTTTCTCGCCGGATCTTCTCAGTGGGTCGCGTTTCCGGTCCGGTGGTAGATTCTGCGAAGCACTGCTCTTGCTAGGGCCAGTGTTAACAACACTCCCGGCTTGAGCCCCGTGAGCTCACCTATTAGTTCGGTGAATCTAGTGTCACTTACGTCCATATCCACATGTCCGACGCCGGTCGACCGTCTCTTCGGCCTGCGTCGACGCTGTATGACATTGAGCGCCGCCTGCGTGCTGGCAGGCGAGGCGTTACTCGACTTGCTCTCCGTACTGCTTTCTCTGTCTTTCTCCTCTTCAACTTCTGCTAAAAGAAAAATAATGTATACTAATATATAAATCTATAGTAGTTTTTACGGATGTTTACGGATATTCATAGCAGTATAGGAACTCCTTATAGCTGTAACTTGCTTATCTAATGAGCAAGGTTTCGCAGACCAAAAGTGTTTTTTCTATGTCACAGTTAATACCATATCAAAAAATCAAAACAGTTAATTGTATGGCGTTATGAAACCAAGTTAAGTTTGAGACTAGAGGCAGTTACCGACGGAACCTCTCAGCAGCTCAAATGGAGTCGGATCATGGCGTCTCTTGCTATTACGTTTTTTTTTTATTGCTTAGATGGGTGGACGAGCTCACAGCTCACTTGGTGTTAAGTGGTTACTGGAGCCCATAGACATCTACAACGTAAATGCGCCACCCACCTTGAGATATAAGTTCTAAAGTCTCAAGTATAGTTACAACGGCTGCCCGACCCCTCAAACCGAAACGCATTACTGCTTCACGGCAGAAATAGGCAGGGCGGTGGTACCTACCCGCGCGGTCTCACAAGAGGTCCCACCACCAGTAACGTGTACCTGAAACCCAACAAATGCCAACGTACCGGTGCGGTTGTCTTCTTTAGTTGCGGCGGCCGTCGTGGCGTTCGTCGATGCTGACGGAGGTCGACGCAGCGGCAGAGTGACCGTCGCTTCAGCTGCCCCCGACCGAGGCGACGCTCTACCGGCGTCCTCCAGCTCGAACTACACCAAACGCGAATCGAAACACACGTATTTATACAATAAAACACCGACAAATCGATCCTATTAATAACGTTAAGCGTTATTCGAACAGCATCGCGAGTGTGAATTTCGCGAGTTACGGTGCAAACAAAATATAGCTTTAAAACGAAAGGGCGTTAAGGGTGGACGTTCATAAAAAAAAAAAATACCTTTCTAACTATTTTAAAAATAACCCAATAAATTCAAAAGTCTATAAATGAAAAGCGATGTCTGTATTAAACTACAAAGCCGTTGTTAATGAATTCAAATCGCCGTGGTATCATTGAGACTGATCTATTTACGTATTCAGGGTGTGAGAGACAACGAAAGCCTAATAGAATACGGCTAAAAGTTATTTAAACCTAACTTAATTCAAAACAAAATACTACATAGTCGTTTTCTATACTAATATTATAAAGAGGAAAGATTTGTTTGTTTGTTTGTTTCGAATAGGCTCCTAAACTACTGGACCGATTTGAAAAATTCTTTTGCCATTAGAAGCCGACACTGTCCCTGATGAACATAGGCTACTTTTTTAATTATTTTTTTTTGGTTTCATGTGTGTTTTAATGTTTCCGAAGCGAAGCGAGGGCGGGTCGCTAGTATTGTAATATATTGATTGCGTTTTTAGTACGTATGTAAAAAATGGAAAAGTTCACGGTTCACCTCGATGTAACGTGGCTACCGGAACCTTTAAAGCATCACAATATGAATTCCACTATCCGCCTAGACCTCACGTCTGTATCTCAATTGTATAGAATAACGGCTGCCTCGCACTTTAAACCTTTGAGGTCCAATGTCCACACGTATGGGACATGTAGTCTTACATTACATTAGGACCGCAAAGGCTTAAAGCAGAATGGATGGCTACTTCGCAACACAAGTAGAAAAGATGTTGGTACCTTATAACGTGTTCTACCGTAAATTATGATTACCGATCGCAATTAGCTAGTAGGTATCAACGCTTCTGTCTTAAGAAGTCCTTAGTCGCTTTCTACCACACTCACGGGAAGAGATTATTCTAAGCACAGCCAAATGAACCAGTGGCTCGGTCGTGTTTCTGGTATTAGACAAGTCGCTGTACGACAGTATCCACTAGCCCTCGGGGTTCGTGGTCAAAAATTATGGTATTTATCAATGATTTGTATCTCAAATCACTTTACGATACCATTTTTATTAAATTTAAATTAGTGTTAACGTTAATACATTAAGGTTAATTTCAAAGTCAAAGCCCGCAATAATCAGTGCAAATTCAAGAACAATATACCCCTTAACAAACAATTGGAATACATTGTTGCTGGTACGGTGCACCGGAAATCTCGTTGTATTTTGATCCTTACAAGAAATAATTGAGATCGTTTCCATAATAACAGCCGTCAGTGTTTCAATGTTAATTATCTTCACGACAAACACTTTGATAAAGATTAGGCAGAGTTAGTTACAAACTTTTCTATTTTACAATCTGATCGAAAACGTATTTTTTTTTAATTCACAACTCAGGATAATAAAATTTTGCTGATGCATTTACCTTGCCATAAGAAAGATAGTTTGCCTTAGTTTTATCTATACCTGTACACTAAATAAATAATAATAATATATTTATTTTTTGTTTCCAATAATTCACAGCTGTTAGTGTTATTCATAGATGTTAGTAAACGACTTTCCGCAGGGTTGGCTAGCCGTCACACAATCAAATTCTTCTTATTTCGATCTCATGTTTCAAGGAGTGTGGCGGCATTCACGTTGTGACATCTACGGGTTCCGGTAACCTTAGGATAAGCTTCAACTAGGGTGACGATTTTAGGTTATCAAGTGAATCGAATCCAGTATTAAGTTTAGAAAAAAACGTGCATGCATTCACGGAACGTTTAAAAAACTGTCGGTATCGTAAGCATATATTTGTATTATCGCGGCGAATCCATCGAGTTCCAGTGGTAACAGACAGTAAACAGATTTGTCTCCTTCTAACATCTTACACGCAGGCTTCAGTCTGTGTCTTGTCATAACTATCGCAACTCTGTGTTTATGATTTTATGTCAGATAGTCGCGAAAGTTTAAAACAATAGGTATAAGTTACTTAATAAATCATGTAAGGAAAATTGCAATATTTTATAACCCTGATTTGACTATGACGAAAAAAAAAATTATGTATTGTGTCGTGGGACACCGGATAGGAAAGAAGATCCTTATTATAAAAATATTAATTTAAAGTTCTATTCGAGGTATAAAGAAAATAAAACTGGAGATTTCGCAACAACCCACGGTCATTCGGTAACGTGCGAACTTATTGTGGTACACTTCATTCACGGTTGTTTGCATAAGAGTTAGTGCGCAAGGCGCAAACGAACGCTCTCAAATCGTGGTCAATTAATGATAAAAAAATATGTAATTTTTTGTACGTTATTACAAAGTTAAGTCGTACACTGTGTGCATTACTAATAAAAATCTTACGTTACGGACGTTTTTCCCCGGTTAGGGTACCCCTCCGCATCGTCCCATAAGGAACTTCGTTCCAAAAGTGTATGTAACGAACACTAAGAGCACACAGGCACCAACCAAAGTTAATGTTTTATTATGTTTATTTTTTAGTTCAGGCATTCCTATACATACGTAGAATAATTATGATTATTATATGAAATACACAGATGCGTATGTAACTAAAGGTACAACAAGCAAATGAAAAATAAATTCAATAAAGTAATGAGTGTGTTTTGAACGAATTTTGTAACCGATTACAATCGTCATGCTAAAATGTACCTAGTCAGGTCATAAGTATTGTCACACAGTAAAAACTTTTCTTTTAGAATGCTGGCCACAAAAAAATTTATTGAACCCGAATTTCGAATTGTTCATGAAAATAAAAATAGTATACATATAGAATTTTACTCATTTTTAAATACGGAGTGGACGCTTAAAGAAGACCGTGTTGCAGTTATTGCGTTGCATCGTTGCGGTTACACGCCAATTCAAATTTTTAACATACTGAAAATTTTGAATATAACCAAAAGATTCGTTTATCGTACCATCAAACGATACAATGAAGACTCTAGTGTAGATGACAGGTCAAGAAGTGGTCGCCCTCGGTCTGTTAGGATTCCAGCAGTGATAAAAGCTGTGAAGGCGCGAATTCAAAGAAATCCCAAACGTAAGCAGAAACTGTTGGCCCTTCAGATGGGGTTAAGCAGAACCACGGTGAAAAGGGTGTTAAATGAAGACTTAGGGCTTCGGGCATATCGAAGAAAAACAGGAAATCGTTTGAATGCTCGTCTAATGGACCTGAGACTGAAGAGATGCCGCGCTTTGTTGAAGCGGTACGCGGGAAAAAAATATCGGGAAATTATTTTTTCGGATGAAAAAATTTTTACCGTAGAAGAGAGCTACAAAAAAAAAAATTATAAGGTGTACGCACACAGTAGTGAAGAAGCGAGCAACCGTATTCCGCGTGTCCAACGAGGTCATTTTCTATCCTCGCTCATGGTATGGGTCGGAGTTTCTTATTGGGGCTTAACAGAGGTACATTTTTGTGAGAAAGGTGTAAAAACGAATGCAGTTGTGTATCAAAATACAGTCCTGACGAACCTTGTGGTACCTGTTTCTCATACCATGTTCAATAACAGGCACTGGGTATTCCAACAGAATTCGGCGCCAGTTCATAGAGCGAAGAGCACACAAGACTGGCTGGCGGCGCGTGAAATCGACTTCATCCGGCACGAAGACTGGCCCTCCTCCAGTCCAGATTTGAATCCGTTAGATTACAAGATATGGCAACACTTGGAGGAAAAGGCGTGCTCAAAGCCTCATCCCAATTTGGAGTCACTCAAGACATCCTTGATTAAGGCAGCCGCCGATATTGACATGGACCTCGTTCGTGCTGCGATAGACCACGCAGATTGAAGGCCTGTATTCAAAATCACGGAGGTCATTTTGAATAAACTTTAGTGTCATAAGAATCTATGTTTTATTAAGTTCATTTTGGTATATGAATGGTTACATAATGAATAAACTTGTTTCAATTATTTTACATTAAACATGTGACAGAATTTATGACCTGACTATGTATTTTACAAATAAATTTAGAAGGTTGAATGTTTTATGATATTCTATCTCTAATCAAACAAAAATTCGAGTATCATTGATTCAAAAGCTATTACGAGCAACTAAAACTAATTTATCAGCACAACACAAAACCAGGTTACTGAATGAAAACCTAAAGGTATTTACATCCGTTCACGTCATCAAATAACGCATGCTGACCCTCTCTGCAGGATAATGTTTTGACCCGAAAAATCCAAATCGGTCGTGGTATTGAATTATCAAGCCAAAAAAGAAGTAATTTCAGTTCAAACATGTCCTTTGAGTCAAATAAAAGATAAATTCTTGTTTTTTTGTTGCTTCCTTCGTAATGTACATTTCTTAAATATAGCTGTTTACTCTGAGTTTTTTTGATTTTTCAAAACAAAATTTTTTGTAGGGGACTTTTCTTTTAAAATCAATATACATATTAAAAGGTAAGTTTTTTTCAAAAAGGGATAGGGTAAAAAAAATGTACTTGTAATTTCAATACCACGAGTAAAGAAATTTTATCACTTTTACGAATATTTCCAAAACATTTATCACACCATGCGCGTTCTCCGAAGGCTGCCGCGTGACGATCAAGCGAGACTGTCTGGCGAATTTTATGAACCGATTTATAAACATTAAACGCATTCGAATTTAGTTACAATGTGACAAAATTACGATACAGCTACGGACAGTGTTAATGTGTTGAAAATATAATGTGCATAATATAAAACACACAACTTCGAAGGAACTTTACAGAGGTGAAATAACAAAAGCTATATTTAAAAGTGTCATCGAAGTGAAAACTGAATAAATAGCCTTTAATAATGGTAGTCTGTAAAGGTTTTTTTTTTCGAAGTTAAAATTGGTGTACATTTATGATTTAGACACATTAAATTTTTTAAGGACTTTGCTAATGGGGTTACCGCGATGAGTTTAAAATGTAGAATATCATTTAAAACATGTAAACTGAACGGTATTATTTTCGCATTATTTACATTTCGAAAACTCTTTAATTCAATAATAGTTTAGTTAGTTTAATTAAAAACTATATCGCTTGATCGTGTGCGGCGAGCTTAAGGACCTTGTTCGTGGGGTCGAGCCGTAGCCGCCACGACGGGCGTCTCTCGCTGTTAGCCGCGATCGTAGCTGTAGCTGTTGCCGTAGCGCAAGCAAGCGCTAACGTCACAGCGACGTCGCCGGCTAGTGGGCCGCGAGCCTAGCCGACAACACCCCAACATAATATATACACATCAGCCGACCATCAGCCCACTGTTGTCCGGCCGCTGAGACGATGCGTTTCTGACTAGTCCTTACCGAGCGGACGATGTAACTTTGAGGTGGCGTTAAATTTGAAATTTATAAATATTTTCTTATTATTTTTAATGTTATTTTACGCAATTTCGAAGATGAATCAATCGCATTACCCCAACGGCCAGACAATAAACATTGTAATGTAGTGGCGGGATCTTTACAAAATGCTTACAAGGGTAGTTAAAACAAATGTATCATTCAAGACTAAGCATATTTTAATTTACTTTAAATGAACTTATATACAAGTATGAGTCTAGTTTACATTCTATACATTCTGCTATGTTTACAGCACTTAATGTATTTTAAATGAAGACTGATATTCGAAATACTATACTAGATAACGTAAATTTAACCATCACCTATTAGTAATTTTAAAATTATAACGTACTGTAGGTAGGGGTGTATCGTAAAAAAAAACCTTACCGATCCGTTGTCTGTGGTCGCCGGAGTTGGAGTTTCATCCTTTTTGACGTTAGTCGGAGTGGAACTCTCCGTAGTGCCGTTGCTGGATTTCTTTTTGACAAGCTGTTCGGCTGATTTAATCTCATCGAGGGTAACGCCCTGGGTGGAACGTCGAGTCTCGCGGACCCGTTTCGCGTGAGCCTTCCTTTGCGTTTCGCTCTCCTCGTCGCGGACCGGGGGCACGAACGATCTAAGCACCACATCAGAGGAGGGGGTTCACAATCGACGAAAACGTAACGTAAAGCCAAAAAAAAAAGCTGAAACCGATCATTGTTAACAAAAAAAAAAAAAACTAATTTTCTAGTACATGCGGATTACGGGATCAACTGTGACTGTGACATCATACTGACATGCGCGAAATAAAATCGTATCGTAAACAAAGCATCTTCAAACGAAACTAAAAGGAAACAAAAAAAAAAAAAACAACAAAAAAAAATTACACACCAAAAAATCTAAAGCTTGAACATTCGAACGCAGAAATGTTTTTAATTTCTTTCGAAACGGAAACAGCAGTGTGCTTAGTGCGAGTTTTTTAACGTTCTCGATAGCGTAAAAGTTAGCTCATATTTGTATGGAATGGGATCGTTTGCGTACGTTTGCCGCTAGGGGCGCTGTTCCAACTGCATACAAAACTGGCTTAACTTTTACGCTATCGAGAACGTTAAGAAACTCGCACTAAGCACACAGTTCCAATGTTCAAGACGGTGTTCACAGCTTGGGGTCAAAAAGGGATAGTAAAACATTTCATTCATAGTATTATGAGTAAGAAAAGTGACGCAATAACGTTAACGCTATATGAATTAAAAATGACGGAAACAATTTCACTAGCGTTTCAAGCGATTATTTACGTTGACAATAAATCAAAGTTTATTGAATGACATTATGTTGTTAAGTTTCGACCACAAAAAGCGAACGTTTCCATCAAAACGACTGTGTTTTTATATACTTGAAGAAGTTCTTGAATATGTTGCCTGGCGACAGCTTCGTGGGCGTTGTAGACGTCGGCGTCGCATTGTTACTGTTCGACTCTACCGTCTCCGCGCTGTCACATACACGCTACTATTATACTTTTACTCTTTTATCGTTACATAAAATATGTTCAACACTAAAAATTTACCCTCGCTTGATTACAGACAGATTAATATCTCTAGTCTTTTTTTTTTTATTGCTTCGATGGGTGGACGAGCTCACAGCCAACCTGGTTTTAAGTGGTTACTGGAGCCCATAGACATCTACAACGTAAATGCGCCGCCCACCTTGAGACATAAGTTCTAAGGTCTCAAGTATAGTTACAGCGGCTGTCCCGCCCTTCAAACCGAAACGCATTACTGCTTCACGGCAGAAATAGGCAGGGTGATGGTACCTACCCGCGCGGACTCACAAGAGGTACCACCTCCTACCACCAGTACAAGAGGTCCTACCACCAGTATTCGTGAAAATAATATTCCCTTTGTGTTACGTTCCCTTGAAATCTTCGACTACGATTGTCTTTCTTCTAATACATGCTATAGAGATGCTAATGAGGGTAGATATTACAATTTTTCCCTTGCGTCATAAAAATGTTTCGCTTTTACATCTAATGTACCATTATTGTTCTTAAGTGTCTTATTTACTTTGCTATTTACGTGTTCATTTTTGTATTTGTTTAATACTGTTTCTGTTGTTTTGAGTTTATTTTTATAATGAGCACACATGAATATTTGCGTTTGTCTGTCACTGCACGAACGCGGGTTGATTGCATCGGTCGAATCGCTGGGAGCGAACATAATCTATGAGCCTTATGTTTTTGTTTCATAATGTAATATATATGGTGGTTTGATAAAATAGACTTAAGCTCCCGACGATACCCGGATTATTCCTTCGGAAAGAGAAATGCACCTATACTGGAAATAAAAAATATAGGACTATAAGAACCGAAAAACTATAGAAATCGGTTGCCTGTTAATCTGTTGTGGCAGGACCGTTATCTCCATTCACTGATAATAGCATAGACGTTCATAATTTATCTAATAAAGTAAAATAGGACAATACATTGGATTTATTTTTAATCGTTTTAATCGTGAAGGGAATGGTTTGAACATCCAAAACGTAGACGATCGGAAACACGATTAGTCTTAATTTGCTTAAATTTATTCAGACCGTTTTGAATTTACATTTGCTTTGCTCAGATAGACCAACTAAAGCCCCAAATATTACATCGAAACGCCATTTAATTTGATTACTTAACGTATTTCGAGATCTAACACTAAAAATTGCCAAAACTTAAACCAGAATAATCAAGTATCAATCAATATTATCGTTTGAACATAATTTTTTAAACAACTTTCTCAAGCACATTTATTTTTAATGTACCGTTGTAATTAAAATATAAATGTGACTTGCAGTGTAACTGTCTACATTGTAATAAGAATGCTACATCGACATTTAAATAATACTTGAGACCTTAGAACTCATATCTCAAGGTAGGTCGCGGCATTTACGTTGTAAATGTTTATGGGTTCCGGTAACCAATTAACGCTAGGTGGGCTGTGAGCTCGTCCCACCCATCTATGCAATAAAAATGTGGAACGCATGCGAATAAACAAACAAACAAGACTGCAGAATCGATCGAGTTCAGAGATCGCTTCAATGTTCGTTCTCAAGATATAAATCGTCTTATCGCATTAAAAGTGTACAATTTCCAAAAATATTCGAAATTGAGTTAATATGCGGAATAATTTGGTATCACCAGTATTTTTCTCATAGATACAATCAAAAGAGCGTTGTTTAGTTTTAGTTTTTTTTTTTTTTTAGTTTACTTATGTTTTGACTATTATTAACAAAATTAATACATAATTTTATCTTACTGTAAAAGACTGATAACGTAACTGGTAAAAAATTAAAAATAAATGTTGCATAGATGATTAATTTTAAAAATATCACATGTTAAACCTTTAAAACGCTCTCCTGTAAAATTAGTAATTTTTGAGATTATACAGTTTTAATGCGAGAAGACGATATAAGGGGACTTGCGTAGAAAGAACTCGTTCGTATTCTACACACTGGTACAATACAACAATAAGTGGGTCGTCTACGTAATTGTTCTATAAAACTACGTAATTACTCTATAAAAATATTTATGGCCAAAAAAAATAACGTATGACGTCATACCTCCTGACCGGCGCCTGGGAGTTCGTTGTCGCGTTGTTGGCGTTGCTTGTCGCGCTCAGCGCAATTCTCGCGTTATTTTCTTTGTCCCTTCTTTCCGCTGGACTTATTCTGTTTTGGTATGCAACGTTAACTTTACATAAATCGACATTATTTATTTATATAAAATAAATAAAAAAAACAAAAAACAACTTTTAATTGGATTGGAATGTTTTTTTTGCTACAATATTTTGAATAGGCATTTCAAAACTGTACTATAAAAGTATTTACAGTAAAACATTTATATACAAACAAACAAATACACGAAGCGCACAATTAGTTGGTTGAACGTTGATTGAAAAAGCTGATATAGCGATAACATTAATTAAAATGACAAAAACGTGTGAAATACATCGATTGATTAATCTCTCATCTCGTTTTGAAATTAAGTAGTTTTATTAAGTAATGTAAGTTAAAATGGTCAGAGTCGTTTCAAAGCGTTTCCAGTTTTACTCTTATCATTAATATTTGTTAAACACTCGAGAAGATAAAAATCAATAGTATCCTACAACTAAACACCGGAACTATTTTTAGACTTTTTTAAAATATATAGAAGTCTATATGTATAAAAATGAATTGCTGTTCGTTAGTCTCGCTAAAACTCGAGAACGGCTGGACCGATTTGGCGAATTTTGGTCTTAAATTATTTGTGGAAGTTCAGAGAAAGTTTAAAAGGTAGATAAATATAAAAATGCTCAGAATTAAATAAAAATAACAATTTTGTTTTTCCTTTGACGTGTCCCCCGTCGGACGGATTCCTTTTGTTTGTTTTAAGTTTATTTTATACAAAAGCTTAGGTCTTTTATTTATCGATTGAGGCACTACGAATTCTGCCGGGTCAGCTAGTAAACTATAGATTTTTTTATCGTAGGACAAGGGGTCCAGCGTCAGTTATAGCATTAAAACAAACTTACAATACAAATATTGACGGTGTACAATAATTGTTAACACAATCGCGATTTGAATGAGTGCGACTGGAAACAGTTTGAAACGTCCGTGGACAAGACCGAACAGGTCACCTTGTTTGCACGTCCTCGTTAGTATTAGCGTTTTCGCTATTGTTAGGTTCCAACGCTTTTTTCTTTAGTTCGATGGCCGCCAGGGTCGACTGCGGCAGCGGCGGTATCGACGGGCAGGAGGAGGCCTTGATACGAGCTGTGACGTCACGATATCTCTGCGAGAAGCTAGACGGGGACACACAACGGACGCTCAACAGAGGGCCGTGCGACGATGTGTTGCTGATCGTATTACCTCCGGACTTATAATTTATTGTATATTACGGTAAATCAGTCACATATACGTGCTTATATTAATACGCTTTTATTAGCTTCAGACGTATGTATGTAACGGAATCTTTGAACATGATTTTGAGCCCCTTCAAAACGTCGGATTAACTCGAAATTTTGTATACTTATTAAGGACCGATGACAATTCAAAATTAAAAAAAAAA
Source organism: Bombyx mandarina (assembly GCF_030267445.1). Taxonomy (NCBI): domain Eukaryota; kingdom Metazoa; phylum Arthropoda; class Insecta; order Lepidoptera; family Bombycidae; genus Bombyx; species Bombyx mandarina. Next base: position 3,905,725 of record NC_143208.1, read on the forward strand.
ATTAAAAAATTGAAATTCAACTAAAAAATGAAAAATAAATAATAGTTTAAAATAACTAATAAAATACGCTTTTATAGAAAATCCAACAAAAAATATAAAATTAAATTTGAATTAAAAATAGTGTAAGAGAAAAGGATTTTATTGTAAATAAAATGTGGGGTGCATGTTATCTGTAGTTATAAATATTTTATGAACAGATATGAGGAGAAAGGTTATTTTGATAATATCCTGAAAAGCACCCACGTTTTTTACAACAAAATCATTTATTCTTACACTATTTATAATTGAAATTTATTAAAATTTATTTTCTATTTTTTAGTTGGATTTTCTATAAAAGCGTATTTTGTTAGATTTTTAAACTATTATTATTATTTATTAATGCCTTGTAGGGTGACCAGCGTACAGCTCAGCAAATGGTGAGTGCTTACTGTCGCCTGTAGACGTTAGCAAAACCAGGGACAGAGCCAAACCGCCGCCTTGACGACTTGTAAATAAAATTATAAGGTGCTGTGATTCGGTGTCTGATCAAAGCATTATTCTGTATTTTTGTTGGTTTTTTTTGGTATTTAAAAGTTTTACGGTTGAATATAAATTATATTGAGTTTTATGTCGCTGCGTTTAAAAATACCGACCTACCCGTTCGCGAGTTAGACGTTGTCGTAAACGATAATAGTTTCTAATTTCTACACAATTAGGACGTATCTGCCAAAACATGCAACGTAACAATTCATACAGGGTCATGGAACGTCAACTGTATTTCTGATACGTTTCCCTTCACCGAAAAGTTTTTTTATGATTATACGAGTAAATAATTATGTTAACGACCAATGAAACAAAGAAACCAAATTAATATTATCTTTTTGACGTGATAATGTCTTATAAATCGATGAACAGCGCCTGCACGCACGAAAAAGTGTCACGTTCCGCCAGAGCCTGAGCGTGCAAGCGAGAGCGCGGAACAAACGATAGAGGCACGATCAGACTAAGTGTTAATTTTTCGAAAAAAATTTAAATTAACTCCTTCTTTGTACTATACAAAATAATGATAATTCCGTGATAATCGATCAATTAAATTCATAAAAGTCTGCAATTTTTCATCAATATTTCTTTATGACGTTATCACGTAAAAGTATCGTCCGTAAACCGATTTTACAGATGTTTTTTTTTTTGCTAGAGTACATTCAGCAACACATCCCTTCACCTAACAGGACACGGTACAGACGTGGACAAACGTTACAACAACAAACGTATTATCAGAACTAACTCGTTACACCGAGACTCCGATATATCGGCTGCGACTTTGCATTTATTTTCGTAAAGGCTCGCTAAATAGCTGACAATGTTGTTTTTCGTTCTTCTGAAACGATTCGTTTTAATTCGTATTAAGTTAGCTTATTGTTATTTAATAATAATAAAAATAATAAAATGTTTAGTTTTGCTTTTGTTCGATGCTGGCATTTAAATACGATTCACATATTTATTTACAGGTTGTGTCAAGAACATTTGTACTTTCCAAGCATAATAATATACAACATTGACAGCAACGCGAATGAAATGTTAACCATCAAAAAGCACATTGGATATGTTCAAACACTGTGTACGTTATATACGTTTAAGTGCCAACAGTGAATGTATGCAAAAGTCATAAGATTAATTAAGAATACAGACGAACAAAAAAATAGTTAATTTTTTTAATTTTTTTTCAATGTAAATGATAGCAATCTCCAATAACTATAAAACAACCCTATTTTAATGACTTATGCATACATAAAAAACAAAACGATAACAAAGAGTGAATCTTTGTACATAATGATTTCGTTATCATAATTTCGTGCCAATGAAAAATGGTTTTTATTATACCCTTCGAACGTATGATATTTAAACGAAAAGCAACGTTCGACTTACGTCTTGTCGTTTTCGAAGCTGTGCGTCCTCCTCAGTATCGTGTCGTCGACATTGTTCACGGCCGGTTTGTTTTCTTCTGTAAATTAAAAATTACATTTAATATGTTTGTTTGCCTTAAACAAAACGGCCCTTTACAAAACTTATAATTTGAAGTCATTAAATTATAATACGCTTCCTTTTTAATTTCGTTTTGACAACTATTTAGATGTGAATATTGAATTTATTGAAGAAGAAAAAAACGCAAGATTATTTAACTCGAGAACACGTGCAAGATGGATTTCTGCATATTTAAAGTTTACGTTTTCACACTCACAGAATCCTTAAGAGAGAACCTCACATCTGCATGACTGCTCTGGGCTAAGAGTGACAAGGATAGATTTATAAGTGCAGACTATTCAAACATTGTCACGAAATTTAGGCAAGTGGTGCTCGGATAGTGACACACAAGAAACCTGTAATTTTTGGCTATGAAAAGCTCCGTAAAATTACACATTTTTTTGCTTAGATAGATGGACAAGCTCACGGCCCACTTGATCTTAAGTGGTTACCGAAGCCCATAGACATCTACAACGTAAATGCCGCCACCCAGCTTGAGATATGCCCGATCCTTCAAACCGAAACTAATTACTGCTTCACGGCAGAAATAGGCAGGCTGATGATACCTACCATGTAATATTTAATTGACAGATCATTCGTTGAATGTACTCGAAGTTATTGAAACGCGTTTACGACTGACCCGACGTATCATTCCCAAAAGACGGTTTAGTCCGATATACAGAGCAGCATAGAAAACGTTAGCGTCTGCGGTTAATAATGAATGTTAAACTCACTGGCTGAGTCTTGTTGCCTGTTCCTAAACGAGGCAGATCTACGCCACGAGGGCGCCTCATCGTTCTGTGCCTGTTGATCCGCCATCTCTGTGCTTTCGGGGGACGGAGCCCGGCCCTTTGGTGGCTTCTCGGCCTTCTTAGCCATGATCTCGGGCGGCGGCGGTTTGTCTGTACACCGGTTAATGTCGAATGATGAACGTTAAGACGCTAAATGATGTTTTAAAGGCACGTTACTCACCCCGAGCGTTTGTTTGGACCCCCATAAAAGAAATATCGTTTCCAAAAAATCAATCATAGTAAGTATTTTAGAATATTTTTCATCTTAAACATTTATGTGTTGGAGTTAATGGATATAGAAACTCCTTATCAAAAACATATACATAGAAAGAAGTGACAAGAGTTGTCATAATAAGAAGAAGTGAAGAAATGTCTGACACTTCGTTAAGTACAATAAAAATAAGAAAACTGTGATTTCGATAATATATTCTAAAACATCGACGTAACTAATAATAATATATAAAAGTGTGTTAGTAGGTATATTATTTCGTAACTGCCTGCACTCTGCGTTTTGAAGATTGGACTCTGTGCTACCAAGAACTTTAAATTATATCAGGTTACGGACCCGCACTACGAAAATGGAAGGTATCACAGGAAAGCTTCAGATCGGCCTCCTAGATGGAAAAAATTGGGACACCTGGAAATACAAAGCCTTATGCTTACTACGCACCGTACCGTCGGCCCTAGAAGTAGTTGAAGGATCGTTCCAGGAGCCTACTCGTCCACCTACCGGATGCGGCGATGCTGAATTGGCGGCTTATCAACAACAAAAAGATAATTTTGATAAAGCTGATGCCAGCGCTATCCTAATACTTACCACCAATATGCAAGAAGACACACTTCGAAAAGTTATGCGGTTCACTAAAGTACGTGATGTCTGGTTAGAGCTCCACAGGCTGTTCGACGGAACAAATGCGGACAAAACCTACAACCTGTGTATGAGTTTCTTCAGCTTTAAGAGGGATCAAGCAGACGACATAGCCACTCACATGTCAAAATTAAAGAACATCTGGACTGAACTGAATCAAGAACTCAAGAAGGACAGTAACCAAGAGCTACCCGAACTGCTACTTGTTTGTAAGATACTGGACACGCTTGATGATTCATACTTCAGCTTCAGAAGTAGTTGGCTCCTACTGCCCAAATCCAACCGTACTGTAGAAAACCTAACTAGTCATCTCTGCGCATTTGAAAGGGCACTGCAAGGTAACAACGTACCTTCGCATCATTCGGAAGCCCTGGTTTCGAATACGGAAAAGAAGAAGGACAAGAAGCTTAAATTCAACTACTGCCTAGGTATTGGCCACAGAGTACGCAACTGTCAAAAATGGATCCGTGACGGTAGACCTCCTAAGAGCCTAAATCCGACCCAGACAGCAACGCCTTCTACTTCAAAGACCGCTAATTTGTTACTCATGTCTTTAGAAGATAACGAAATCTTCACAGTTTCACGGGACAACGAGAACTGGTACATAGATAATGGTGCAACAAGCCACGTCACCAACAGAGCTGATATTTTCCAAACCTACGAACATTTCAATGAGAACTACACTGTTACAACGGCCGCTGGTAATGAAGTCCGTGCCAAAGGCAAAGGAACAGTACAGCTCAGAGGATATGTTAACGGGAAACAAATCGACATCAGCCTGCAAGACGTCTGGTACGTTCCGGCCATAAGCAAGAACCTCTTCTCCGTACTCGCACTTCACGATCGAGTCCCGAATAGCACCTTTTCATCCAGGACAACTGAATGCAACGTCATTGTCAACGGGAAAGTATGCTTAATAGGGAAGAGACAAAAACAAGGTGGCTTATATCGACTGGAAGTAAAACCCGTACTACCAGAAAAACCACCCGAAGTCTTTGCAACTACAGCAACGATGCAACTGTACCACGAGAGACTCGCTCACCAAAATAAAAGACACGTAAGAGCGACGATCCAACGGGAACTAGGTCTAATCCTGCCGATGGATAAAGAGACCTGTGAAGGCTGCATCTTTGGAAAGGCGCATCGACTCAAATTCGGTACAAGAACCCGAGCTACCGCGCCCGGAGAAATCGTACACACCGACGTTTGCGGACCGTTTCAACCTAGCTTCTCAAACTATAAGTACTACGTTCTGTTCAAAGACGACTTTACTGGCTACCGTATGGTGTACTTCATACGCAAGAAGTCCGAGGTCAAAGACAAGTTAGTTTTGATGATCGCTCAAACTAAAACAGTCGGACACACCATAAAATGCCTTCTAAGTGACAACGGCGGTGAATTTGACAACGCGTCCATAAAAAATGTTTTAGACACACATGGAATAGCACAGCGACTCGTCACCCCGTATACACCTGAACAAAACGGAGTAAGCGAAAGGGAGAACAGAACCCTAGTTGAGACAGCAAGATCAATGATGTACGCTCATGAGCCATTACCGCAAGTGCTATGGGCAGAGCTCATTAATACCGCCGCATACATACTGAACAGAACAGGTCCCACAAGTTCAGATAAATCTCCGCATGAACTTTGGTATGGAAAGAAACCTATTATTAAACATCTCCGAATAATAGGCTCAATCGCATATGTCCATATTCCAAAGCAGAAGCGTAGAAAACTCGACAAAAAGGCGATAAAAGGTCGACTTATCGGGTACGACGAAGATTGCTACCGTATCTGGGTCACAGACGGAAAACACTCGACGCTCGTCCGCTCTCGTGACGTAATCTTCGATGAGAAACCTCTTCCCATCTGTAATAGTGAAATTCCTAAAACAGAAGTTGAGACAAGAGAATATCCGATTACCATAACGCCAAACACGAACTCAGAAAGAGAAGTTGCAATTCCAGAGCAAACACACGTTCACGAGGGAGATACAACTACCGAAACAAACTCCAACGACCATGATCATGTTCTCGAGGGAGAAGAATCGGATCAAGTCCTCTACGAAGACCATGACCAGGAAGACGAAACGACAGTTCCAGAAGAATTATTTTATGATGCTGAACCACCGCCAACCGGCTATAATCTTAGAGATCGCTCACTGATTCGACGTCCTGAGAGACTAAGAGATTACGTCTGTATCACTGAAACATTCCCAAATAATTTCGCAGACGCTATGAAAAGGGACGATCGCGAAGAATGGCAAAGGGCAATGGGTAGCGAATTGAAATCCTTCGAAGACCTGAACGTTTGGACGCCGTGTGCATTGCCAAAAGGACGAAAAGCACTTCCCTGCAAATGGGTTTTACGGATCAAACGAAATCCAGATGGCACGATCGACAAATACAAGGCTCGACTTGTCGTAAAAGGGTACAGACAAAGGAAAGGAGTAGACTATGACCAGACCTTCAGTCCTGTCGCACGCCTGACTACTGTACGAGCACTACTCAGTGTTAGCGCGCATGAAAACTTACATCTGGTCCAATTCGACGTTTGCACAGCCTTTCTGAACGGAAAGCTCGAGGAAGAAATATACGTTCAACCGCCAGAAGGGTGTAACCTCACGGAAGGAACGTCTACCGTTTTCAAGCTTAACCGTAGCCTGTACGGACTTAAACAAGCACCAAGGTGCTGGAACTCGTGCTTTCAAGAGATCCTATTGGATATGAACTTCAAACAGTCCGAAGCTGATTGCTGCTTATATTCAAGAGAAATTAACGGGAAGAAACTACTGATCACGTTGTACGTCGATGACGGATTAGTAGCTGCCACTGATGAAGACACGGCTAACGCTTTCTTAGAAGATTTGAAGAAGAGACTGCGCATAACGACGAAACCAGCGACATATTATCTTGGTCTTCAAATCCATCGAGGAAAGGATGGCTCCATCTTCATCAACCAAGAGGCATACGCGAAAAAGGTATTAGACCGCTTTCAAATGAGTGACTGTAATCCCGTTTCCACACCGATTGAGAGAGAGGCTATTCAAGAAGGGAAAGAAGAAACGGAAGCTTCCTGTTTCCCATATAGAGAAGCTGTCGGTGCTCTGGCATACTTAATGGTTGGTACTCGCCCTGACATTGCTTATGCCATCGGAGTTGTCTCAAGAAAGTTGGAGAAACCTGTAAAGACAGATTGGCTCAAGGTAAAACGTATCTTGCGCTACATCAAAGGTACCTTTTCGCATGGGATCTCATATAAAGCTGGTCTCAAACCTGGAATCCTAGAAGGATTTAGCGACGCCGACCACGGAGGTGATCCAGAAACCGGACGTTCCACAACGGGAGTGATCTGTCGCTATTCTGGAGGCACAGTTTCATGGATCAGTCAGCTACAAACATCGGTCGCTATCTCCACTACAGAAGCCGAAATTGTGGCAGCTAGTGAAGCTGGCAGAGAACTAATGTGGCTTGCTAGACTATACCAGGCATTGACTACAATTGCGGACGTACCGGTTCTGCATGTGGACAATGAAGCTGCTGTTCGTCTTGCTCACAACCCCGAGTTTCACAAGAGAACGAAGCATATCCGGCTCAGACATTTCTACGTCAGAGAATTGGTAACTGAGGGTATCTGCAACGTTGTACGGATCGGAACAAAGGATCAAGTCGCAGACATCCTTACCAAATCACTACCTCGTACGTCATATGCAGTTCTACGCCAGGCACTAGGACTGTGTACTATGTAAATGTTTAGGGAAAGTGTTGGAGTTAATGGATATAGAAACTCCTTATCAAAAACATATACATAGAAAGAAGTGACAAGAGTTGTCATAATAAGAAGAAGTGAAGAAATGTCTGACACTTCGTTAAGTACAATAAAAAATAAGAAAACTGTGATTTCGATAATATATTCTAAAACATCGACGTAACTAATAATAATATATAAAAGTGTGTTAGTAGGTATATTATTTCGTAACTGCCTGCACTCTGCGTTTTGAAGATTGGACTCTGTGCTACCAAGAACTTTAAATCATATCATTATGCAATAATTTATATTTGCAAATCTATACGGTTTTTTTTTATAACACGCAATCTTAGTTTTCGAAAAATATAATCAATATAGGTAAGGTCTTAAATGTAAGGGAGAACGCTCGAGGTCATAACGCACCGGAAAGCAACGATCCGATCCGAGATTCCGAACATTAAATGACTTCAATAAAATAAAGACACTTATTAATTGACTAATTTATTTGCCAAATTTAATTGTTGTATATTTCTGCTTCATCCATACTAAATGTACAACAGAAAATTGTCAATTTTAGGGAATTTTTAAACTATACGCCAACTTATTCTTAATTCGCTTTTTAAAAAAGTATCACAACATAGTATCTATTATAGGTCGGAATCGCGTATCAAATTAGTTAATAAATATATAATTATATATATATACAAATCGTTGCCTATAACGTGATAAAATATTAAATTTTAGTCATCGAATCAAAGATCTTACACGATAATTTTAATAATTACTATTTTATTTCATCATAGCTTCTAAATTAAATTCAAAACAAACAAAAAGTGTTTAATATCAAAATCATCATGTAAGTTCTTCAAAATAATGAATAGAAAATGAACGTAGTTAGCGGTACGAGTACATTAAGTCACCGTGCAAAATTAGCATGCGTCTTATCGGTACTCATCAATCAAATTAAAAGCATCCATTAACTTATACCACTAAACATATCGACGCTTGAAAGGCAAACGTGACTAAGCGACAATGCGTGAACTTTACAGTACACTAATTTAAAATTGAAATACCTGAAAGAAATTTTATTTTAACGAATCTAGCTGTAGGATTGAAATGATTTTAATAGACCTAAAAATATATATTTTTTGCGCATCCAATATGGTTATTGCCTATCATTTATGTACAAAGCAGTTATTGTCGCTTAGCCACGTTTGCCTTTCAAGCGTCGATATTGATCCATCCAACTGTTAAAAGAGAGGTTATTTTACATGTTTAAATTAATTAATCTAATAAATAATCAATTAAACTAGATGTTATTGATGTATATCTAATACACAACGATCACATAATATGCCATTTACAATGTTTATGACCAACCAAATTGATATACGCTTTGTACGATGAATGCTCACCGTTGACAATTTTCTCTGCTTGTCCCTTGATTTCGATGTCGATTCTTTTGACTTCGTGCCTCGGAGGGCTGAGTTTTCGTTTGTTGTTGTTTACGCGACGGGGAGCCTTCAGGGCTGCCTCCTCCAGCCATGACGAGATGCTCGGATCCACCAGATCTAAGCAGGTCTGTCCCTGAAAAGAACAAGAAAATGGTTGTACATTAGTACTAGCCCAGACGCGACAATCCGGCCTATTCCTGTCGTAAAGCGGTTTCGGTTTTATTACACTGTATTATTAAAGGCTTCAAATCTCAAGACGGGTGATGGCATTCGTAATGTTACTACTATTTTCAAATGAGAATCATATTAGATCTCAGAGTCCCGAATTTCTTTAGCTGTCTGAAGGCGGGTTTAAAGAGAGCGTTTTCACTGTTCCAGACATTAGAAAATCTTTAGCTTTGGAAACGGTGGATGAGAAAACAAAATGCAAGTCTGAGACGCTTTGTGTACAAAACTTTGCTAAATATCCAAGATTTTGGGTATTTTCTTGATAACTTAAACCAAAAAAGGAAATTGGAGATGAGTTCAAAGCATTAAAATATTTAATAAAGATTTAGAAAAACAAGACCTCAAAATTGCTTTTTTTATTATTTTAAGAATTTAAATGTATTTATTTCATTTCATTATTTTTTTACGTAAAATCTAGACTGCAGTCATTGTATGCTATGGAAGACATTTAAATATATTTATCCCAGACAGCCGAAAAGAACGCTAACCTGTAACTTGTCTTATGTATATATCTATACCGACATTATAGTTAACCCACAGATAACGCCAACAGAGTTAAAAATGTTATTTAATTGAAAATAAACAAATGAACATCAAGTTTTTCGTACTAACCAATTAATTGTAGCAAAATTTAATATATTTTTTTTAATCTAACCGAGTAGTTTTTGAGATGTGGATCAGCTCCGAATTTGAGTAGTAATGCTGCCGCCTCCTTTTGTCCCCACAATGCGGCCGCGTGCAACGGCGTCCAGCCCTCGTAGTCAACGCAGTCAGGATCCGCATTACAATCCTCCAGTAGAGTTTTGGCCACCTGCATATACGAAAAACAAATACTTTATTAATACGCTTTTATTGGCTTCAGACGTATGTATGTATGTTTGTAACGGCATCTTTGAACATGATTTTGAAGCCCTTCAAAACGTCGGATTAACTCGAAATTTGGTATATGTACTTAATAAGGACCGATGAAAATACAATATAATTTTTTTATTTATTAGAACATGCCTGCGTAAATACATTGTAGAGACAACAGGTGAAACTATACAACGAACTATCGGACTGACCCAAGACGGAAATAAATCAAGACCAAGAAGAATCGCGAATCGCGTGATGCCAATTCCTGTCGCGAAGGAGTCATGGATACCATTTGAACTTCGACCTTAGTTAAACGAAGGTTTGAAGGGTAGGGCAGACGTTGTACTATACTGAGATTCCAGAACTCATATCTCAAGGTGGGCATTTACGTTGTAAATGCTTCGGTAACCACTTAACATCAGGTGCAGGTAAGCAATAAAATAAAAAAGTATGTATGTAAATTTTACGAAATCGCCAAAAATTACATATTTCTTTTGTGTCACTATACGAGCACCACTTGCCTACATTTCGTGACAATGTTTAAATAGACTGCACTTAAAAATCGACCGCGGCCGTGAGCTAGTCCACTCAAAGATGCAATAAATTAAAAATAAATAAATAAAAACGAATGAAGGTGAGGTGTTAATCGCGCTTGGTGTAATTTCCCTCCCCTCCACGATGTTTCCCGAGCGCTATGACATGGCCTTCTTCAAAAGAGGCTTGTGGAGAGTATTAACTGGTAGGCAGCGGCTTGGCTTTGCCCCTGGCATTGCTGAAGTCCACGGGCGACGGTAACCGCTCACCATAAGGTGGGCCGTATGCTCGTCTGCCTACTCCTGCTCCTTGCATCGATAATCCTCAGTGCTGAGGGTCGTGGCCTCCTCTAACAACTTTCTCCCGTATTATCTTGCGCAATTCCTGACTGTCCTAGGCAGTAAAAATATTTTTTTATTTTTTATTATTCAATTTTATATTTACGTCGATATATCCTTTGGCAGCGGCAACATGAAGCGGCGTGCCTCCCGTTTTCAAGTCTCGGACTTCAACGTAGCCGTGCAATGCCCATTCTCTGGCGTCACTCATCAGCGTATCAACTTCTGCATTCCTTGACTTCTCACAATCAACGCCTGCAATAAATAAATAAGCTATATGATAAGATCCCGATCTAGAATTCTTAGCCAGTTTAAGGGTATCTATAAGCATGCGTCACGAGAATATACAAAGCCAAATTGCGAATGTCACATATTTTTAATAAAGACTGAAATCGAACCCCAAGCTCGTGGGGCAGTAGTCAAGACTCAATAAACATTAATATAACGAAATGATCATGTGATCTTTTACAAAACAGGGATCTACGGTCATATGATATTTAAAAAGCTCACGTCAAAAAAAACTACAAAAACTCAAAGCCTGTCTGTGGCACTGTCGATGAATTTAATGGCTCTAACTAGTCTGGGTGAGCCCTGCTCCTGTGATGAGCGATCCAAGAATAAAAAAATACATGTCTGCAATTCACACGTGGTAGAAGTTAAACCTTCAAAAATTAAAATACAACTATCCTAAATGAAGTATATGTAAAATTTTGTCATTAGTAAATAATTGTAAATCATCTTTTAGGTATGAGGTAGCGCCCTCTGTGAATTGATATTTTAACTTCACGTATAATCCTAAATTAAAATTCACTTCAAGAGGTTCATACACGCGTTAGTATTAAAAACTCTCATAGATGGCGCTGTATTAAACTGTCTCTATGGACTTATTTTTTCGTTTCATCGAGTTTGAAATCACAACGATTCTAAAGAAGTTTCACTTCAAAACTTGAGATGACTGGAGCATCTTAAACAATTCCTGAGAGGTCTCAAGCCATTTTTATTAAGTTTCTTTAAGTTTTTACTGGCTTAGTATTAATTATTTTAAATACTCTTCTACTACAACCTTTTAGATTTTCGATTAAGATTTTTTCCTGACGTTTTTTTATATAATAAAATGAATAAACCGGACAAAGCATGCGTGTCTGCGGGCAATTAAAGAAAACAAAACAGCGAAAGGCACTTACGGCCGTTTTCAATAACCTATCTATCCCTAGTTTCGGTTACTAAAGATAGACAAATCTATATTTTTGTCCTTACTTACGTTCCAATAACCTATCGACGGGCAGCAGTTCCTATCGGATTTATCTATCCATCGTCGGGAGGACGGATAACCTGCTAAAGATAGAACGCTCATACAAATCGTGCTTACTTCCGTTTCAATATGACTTTTAAGTAACTCTCCGGTAGGCGGCGCTATCTCTAGTATGGGCATTCGCTTATCTGTCAAAATCGGCCGGTTACATGTTTATCTTTCGAAAGTAAATCGCTATAATTTAATAATTGTTTCTCTTCATATTGGCATATTGTAGCAGTGATGATAGTGATATGGAATTATTTCAAATGATAATGGATTGTGATGCAGATAGTGATAGTGAGGCCGATATCATATGGTTAGGAAAATAAAGATCGTCTGAATTACATGGCGAAGATCAATAATTACGAATTTGACTATAGATTTCTGAGCAAAGGTGTTGTGAATGAATTGATTAATTTAATGAGACCATATTTGAGTGTAACGTCAAAAAGGTAAGATAAATTTTAACCATAAAAGTACTCGTTATTACAACTTATATTTGTTTATAGCAATAGCAAAATTATACCTAATTTTTGTTGTGTTACAAAATCACACTCAACAGGAATTCTATAATATTGCTGGATTCCCATGGTGCCCTAAATGACATTCATATACTAATACAATAACCTGGTAGGCTATTTACCTTCATTCTTATTACACACTAATACCTCTACATTTTATATTTGTGTTACAGATTCAAATATAGGAGAGGAATTTAGAAATAGAAAAAGAGTATTTTGAATGTGTAATTTGTGTGCAATGCATCATTGATGTTTCAAAATGTTGTTGCTTGATGGCCTGGGTCTACTCATGATACAACTATAATTAACCATTCCGATTGAAAAGGTATTTCTTATTTATATTACCTTATTTATATTATTATTATTATATATTATTATTATATTTTTATTTATTTATATTATATATTTAGGTGTTTATATGAATTTAATATGACACTATTATAATAAATTATTTACATATCAAGAGAACATTGATAACAAGGTGGACTTGTAAATTGCTATTTGCTTGCCGATAGAGGCTATCCCCACAACCCTATCTTTTAACGTGATTAATTAACCCACATACTCAATCGGAACGATTTAAAATGAATCACATATTAAAACAAGAAATACTATAGAGAGGTAATCTTTTTTTTTAGTTAAGAGCTTGTTATACTGTATTGTAAAATAATTTAAGCGAATAATGTATAATTTTCAGATGCATTGGTGTTTGTAAAAGAAGACTCCCTGTATATCATTGAAAAGTAGATTAAAACTAGAAAATATGCAAGCTGTTATTATAGCTGCCATGCTGCATAATATCGTCAGAAGTATGAATTTAGAAGAATTAGAATCAGAAATTTCAGTCGCAGATACATTACAGGAAAATAATATAATTGTTCATAACAATTTTTCAAAACTTACATCTGAAATACAACTATGTACTTATAAATAATTGCTTCCAAAGATAATTTATAAAATAAACTCCAAAGATAATTTGACTATTTTTTATTTTCCAAAATGATAATTACATGGTAGTTAGTACATGCAAGATATTTAATTTAGAATTTGTACATATACTTAAAAAACTATCTAACATAAAATTATTATTGCCTACTTAATTTATGAAATTTAATATTCATTTTAAGTAATTTTTAATTTTTTAAATTATCTAAATCTAACTTAACTTTTGCTACCCTTTTCTTTATTTTCCAAGTCAAGTCTCTTTTTTACTATTAGATATTCTGCTAATTGTCCCTATGCTAGCCTTGCATTTCTTTTCTTCCATCTTGTTTCCGCTTGGCTGTAAAAGTGTTAAAAATATTATATGTGACCTACAACAATGTGCATGCTTTATCCAAAATTTCATCTGCAATCCTTACCACCTCCAGCCTGTAACAAAGAGCATAATTATTTCAAATACTACGGCAACCTGAAGAAAAAATCATGTTTATCAATGTGTTATTAGAGACAAACAATCAACTAATTATACTAACCTTACTAAGGTTGTTTCTTAGGTTGCCGTAGCGTTCTTTAAGTTTTCCCATTTTAGTCGAAGCTGCGATGGAGTTCGTGGGAAACGACGAATCGACGAATTAAAATCATTTACAAGGGTTTGCCAAGCCTGCTCCTTCAATTTATTGTTTGTGGCATTTGTTGGCTTATTATTGAAATGTTTTTTCGCCGCCACAAGTTCTGCTAGAATCATCGTCTCATCTTTTGTCATGGGTGCTGCCTTTCTTGACTGAAAAATATATATTTTCTAAACTTGAACTCAAAGTTTTCAAAGTAAAATTATTATTATCAATGTAGTTCATAGATACTTACAGAATTCATTTTATTTCACTGTAGCTCTTTAATTATAAACACACTTAGAATTATAAACGAAAGTTTTAAAGCGTTTTGGAGGTAAGTCATCATCTAATATAGTAGGTAAACAATAGAAAAACAAACAAAAGAATCTGATCACTGCTTATTGGCAAACGGACTGTCAAAACGTTTCGTTTCATAATTTCGACTAGGATAAAAATAGCAATACGTCCAATTTAAAAAAATCTACATATGTTTTTATTACTTTTTGTTATAAACAAATGTGTTTATGATAGTCTACAATATGCTGGTTAAATTATAGTTATAATTTAGAATAAAATAAAATAAGTCTTGATCCTGATGTTGTTTCGTATTTGTAGTAGAACGAAACGTATCAAGAGGCTCGGATAAATCGGAGGGAAGAAGCTATCTACTGTTGGTTAAAGAGAGATAGCACTTATCCGTGATTGTGAAACGCAAACTAAGGATAGATACGCTCTTGCTGATATTCGGAGATAGCTATCTATCCGAAAACTCAGATACGTTATTGAAAACGGCCGTAAGTTATAATTTATTTTCCTACAAATATTTTTTCCATATTAATCAAATGTTTGACTTTTATTCGAGTATTTGAGTACTTGAAGGGTGATAACGTATGTATTCTTGTATTTGATAATTTGTGTTCCACTAGTGTATTGAGCGTTTAGTACTTGTGAGAGTGCACAAGGGAAACAAAATCGCAAGACATGGCTTCATGAGTGTTATAAAAGGTTTAATTATATCTGTGTTGGTATAAAATGTTTAACCCTCGTTGTTTTCCGCGATATACTTATGAACTAATGAACCGATTGAAGTGAAATTTGCATTTTATGTGCAGTTTGGGCCAACTTCGTTCAACCCAACAGTTAGATCTCAATTCATGATAACAATATTTTCAGTTTTTCAATTTATTTGTGTATTAAATAACAAATGGCCATTGTTATATATGAGATCTGAGTTAGTTTCTAAGAGATGGTGGTGTAAGCTAACATATCGACATGATGCTTAAGTGTCCAGGTTGGATAAGTATCTAATAGATGGCGCTGTATTCAAACGTTTAATTGGTACAATCTGCATACATGTTAAAATAATTACGAATCTTTGTCCTCTATGCGTTACTGAACCGTAGATCGACCGGATAGGACCGACCAAGTGATGTCGTCACTTGGTCGGTCCATCACATGGGCAACCTTCCATGCGGTTTGGTGCTTTCTTATTATTGAAGGATTACTGGTGGCCCAAAGGCCTTTCCAGTTTCACCAGGACAGATGGGCGAACAAATGCTCAGCCAGGAGGGGTGGAATTTGCTAACAACTGCCCGAGCGCCTCCAATGGAGACCTAAGAACTCAAGAGCAATTGCTTCGCGAATTAATCTACTACCGGATCGGAATCGCGACCCGCTGAGAAGAACCGGCGAGAAACTCAGCGGGCTTTAGTGCTTTCTACTTTAACCTGAACGACAAGGCGCTCTATGGAGCCATTTCCTCGCCGGGAGCAATGTCCAAAAAATGATATTTTGCACCCATGCACAATTGCTTGAATATTCAAAACAAAATTATATATAATTTACCTTTCTCGTCAATTACTTTCTGTAGCAAGTCAGCCATTGCATCGCTTTCGGCGATATCAACAGGCAACTCGCCATCATAGTTGACCGCGGCCACGTCCGCACCGCTCTCAAGGAGATACCTGAAAATATATTAAGACTATTAATTATTATTTAAGAGATATTTAATTCGTTTTTGAAGGACGTAGCATTTAGACAATTTATTCGATTATAATTATTATTAATGTATACTAAAAATTACATATTACGTGTTCCAATGTAGTTACGTATGAAATATTAATTTATTCATTGATAATAATTCACTTTTAAACTTAAGAAAAGTAGTTTAGTAGGCACATTTTTTTAAGTTACTTATAAACTAAAACAGCCGCTGATCCAAGTCTGGAACTTTGGTCTCTGATGGACTCGAAGCATTTGGAAGTGCCAGTCGGCATACACGGCTACGACTCGTGTATTTTAGTTAACCACGCTAGATAGATACGTCAAGGTTTGATTCTCATAATCTCTCTACCACGGTTTTGTATATACATGTTTCTAAGAAAATTGTTTTTCGGGCATATTTGCATTATGTCTAGATCTAGGATGAGCCAAAGTAAAATAATAGCGCTAAATAAATTTAACAATTATTATACGAAAAGTCAAACTGTGAATAAAGAAAAGATTATTAAATTAAAAGAGTCTTTAAAGACACCATATTTTGGCGTGTTTTGATACAAAACAGTGTTAAATACGGTTAATGCTGAAATAAGGGAAAGTTTTCGCTGCGTGAAAATTGGGACTGTTTTTTTCCTTTACAGCCTTGACCCTTTTTTCATTCCAACCGGTAGGTATTTAAATCGGTAGATGCTCTGTAGGTGTTGATGAAAATTATTATTAAATCATTTTTGTTTACAAACTGATTCGTAAGTACACAATACCAACAATGATTTTAATACAATGAATATCGTTGTTCATAGAAACGCCGTCAGTGGGTCAGACTGAGTCACAGTTTGTGTACATTGAACGGATCAGGTGCCCTATCGGGATGCGTCAACGTGTACACTTTAATTATTCGTATTGGCTCAGAGTTACGATAGTTGTGCGTATCCGAACAAACATGAAAATTTCATGTCAACTCACAATAATATTGTGAATGTGAACATGTTTGTTTATGAATGTCCTTCTTCAAACGAGGCTTGTGGAGAGTATTAAACGGTAGGCAACGGCTTGGCTCTGCCCCTGGCATTACTGACGTCCATGAGCGACGATAACCACTCACCATCAGGTGGGCTGTATGTATGCTCGTCTGCCTATAAGGAAATAAAAAAAACATTTTTTTCCCGATCATTTCATTCTGTTGCGGATATTAGGACAAAGTAATAAAATTATTATTTCGGTATCGGGATTTTTATCTATTTATTTATTTTAGGCCTTTTATCGATAACCGCTTATGTCAGCACCGTTTTATCTAAAATTCACAGTACTCGTATAAATAATTAAAATAAAAGTAAATCAAGGGAAACAACGGAATATCGTCAACAGCGCTATAAAATAAAAGCACAAAACCATTCAAACTTACAAAATATTCTAAATCACCTATCCTAGAACTCATGTTTTAAAGTCCTTGATACATTAACGCGAATACTCAAGCAGAACTCTTGAATTTGGTGAAAGATTTCGGTCGGAAAATTCCAAATCAGTCTAGAAAGCTCAACAAGATGAAAAAAATCTAAAGAGTAAATCTAAAGAATAATTTTACTTTATCCATACAGAATGTAAATAAACGAATGGAGTAAAGTAAACTGAAAACTTTATTTTTTAACTAAACAAAGTTTAAAAACTTGTCGTATGCTATATAAATGCTTACTTGTTTTGAGTCTACTTTTTTGGTGTAAGCGCTCTATAACGCGAGGACAGCTGAAAGCCACACCCTGGATTCCAGTGAGGGCTCAGAATCTGGGGTCCGTTCACTTAATTGAGTTACATTGGGTGCAATGTACAAACATTAGGAAAATATAAAATGACTAATGTAATTTTAGTTATTATATATGATACTAGCGACCCGCCCTCGCTTCGCTTCGGAAACATTAAAACACACATGAAACAAAAAAATAAAATAAAAAAAAGTAGCCTATGTTCATCAGGGACAATGTCGGCTTCTAACGGAAAAAGAATTTTTCAAATCGGTCCAGTAGTTTCGGAGCCTATTCGAAACAAACAAACAAACAAATCTTTCCTCTTTATAATATTAGTATAGATCAGTTATCACTAACAATATTGTCTGTCTTCGTTTTTAGGACCGGTTAAAGTACAACCTGTATAATTCACGAAGCACAGGGCATTCGCGCATTCACCGCGAATAATGACCGGTTTGTTATGGAGTCACATGTTCACAGGAGTAAATGCATTGTCCTGCAAGTAGGCGACAGCACTAGTCTTCTTACAATTCCCGTAGCAATTTTTCGAACAAGGTACGTACGATATCGAAAAATTTCAGCAGATACAATAAACTCAAGCAAGTCAGATACTAATATTTTAAAGTTTTCTACACAACAAATTATGTCTGATACCTTTTCAGAACATAGTCTTATTGGCAGCTCTCAGCTGAACCTAACAGCAGCTAGTTTCTACTACTTCTAGGGTCGTTATATTCTAATCTTAGTCTGACAATTAATCGAGGTTATCGTGGCCTAAATGATATGAATTTGTATCGAGAGATGCGACTGTGCTGGTATTCAAAATCCGCAAGTAGGTAAAAAAAATTAATGAAATACGCACTTAAGAAATGTTCACGAATAACTTCCACTGTGAAGGAATAGCACTGTTTTATAAAAGTAAATCAAACCCGCAAAACTTATGATTTGCGTAATTACTGATGGTTGGGTGTCTTGTAAGCCCGCATTGTTAGGTACAACTTCCCTATTTGTTTCTGCCGTGAAGCATTTGCGTTTTTGTCCATGGGTTTCGGTATCCACAGAAGGATCGTGAGTTCATATATCTACCAGAGAAAAAAAACACCCCTTTGAATCTACAGAAAGAGACTAATTCCCGCTGTGATGTTTATGGTTTGTTCTAAATAAATATGCGACTACTTTAACAAAGAGTCAGAACATTAACCGGAATCATTGCACTCATCCGTTATCAAGGGTCGCTTTTGAAATTTCCATCAAACTATGGAGTTAACAAAAAAAATCCTAAACTACATGTAGATAGCGGTTTGGTAGAGACCCGAATCAGCACAAAATCCACGAGAGATGCTAACTGTTTACGATTATACGGACCGTAAGCTTAGCTACCTTTGTTAGCAATAAAAGTTTATGATGACATTCAACCCATGTGCCACCGCTATACTCTCCTTGTTTTGATTTAAATCTAATATAAGCGATCTGTTTTCTATTTCTACCGCAGGCTTTTTATCTATCACAAAGAAAAATGACGATATTTTTCTTTTTCGTATTACTTCAGAGACGATACCGAATAAATCGTAATTAGTAGTTACCTTGCTATACTGATGAAGCCACAAGAAGCAGTAGCGTGCAGTGGAGTCCAGCCTTCGTTGTCGCCGCGGTTTACATCCGCACCATGAGTTACTAAGAACTCCACCATATCCAAGTTGTCATCAATACACGCCTGAAAAATAAATTAATTTCTATCAAACATTGCGAAGGCAAACCATTAATGGCTTACTAATTGAAGCTATTCGATAAAGATGTATGTATGGATGATTTTATATGGATAAATATTAATATAAAATAATTTGTGTTTGTAATTTTAGCGGCTGGTTAATTTGATACTAGTTCCTTAGTAAAATTGGATTAGAAGCAATTTTAATTAGTTTAAACAAATAAATAAAACTATTATTTCAATGGCTACCGGCCGTCTGGTGTAGTGGTAAGTGACATGGTTACTACACAAGGGGGTCGCGGGTTCGAATCCCGCCAAGGGAAGATATTTGTATGATAAATATAAATGTCTTTTCCAGAGTTATGGATGTATATTAAATATATGTATGTGTATAATAAAAATCTTACATTTATTTCCGTTATCTGGTTCCTGTAACACAAGTTCTATACGAACTTATCACGGGACCAGTTAACGTGGCGTGATTGTTAATAAATATTTATTTATTATTATTTATTTATTATTATTAGATGTCCACGGGCTCCAGTAACCACATAACCACTTAACGGCTATGCAATAAAATCAATAAATAGCGTGCGACAAATGCCATCTTTCAAATTGTAGCCAAGGACTGTTTTGTAGCACTAACAGACTTTATATTACAACCAGAATACCCAAAATATATTTGGAGACCGTTCTAATAAATTACGTTTATCATAATTATATACTCGTACATGTAGTACACTTCATATTGGGAAAGCTTTATTGTGATAAATAACATTTCCCGGGTGGATTCGCATGATATTGGCTTGAAACAGACTAATCATTTTAGGCAACGACAGACCCTAGGGATCGTCTCTTCGTTAAGGTATCATTGGAAGTGGATATTTTTATGTGGGGAAATTACACAAAAAGTACGTTTGATGTAGAAATATGTATATTATATTATACCTAATGCTTTTTGATAAATCTATATTAGGTTACTTTTTTTTATTGCCCTTGTAGGCAGACGAGCATACGGCCCACCTGATCGTGAGTGGTTACCGCCGCCCATGGACTTCAGCAATGCCAGGAGCAGAGCCAAGCCACTGCCTACCGCGAAACTTTCATTAGCTTTTTTCGTATTAGGTAATAAAAGTAAAATAATTGTTGCACAACTGTACTGCTTTAGGTGGTTAATGATTAAAGACTATACATCGTGCAATACAATAAAATAATTCAACACTAAAATCTTTTACGTATATTTATATTTTATTATGTACTACAAATTCTTTTTTTACAAAAAACTTGGTAAACCGGGCTTGTTAAAGAGGACAAAATATAAATGCCAAATGTTGAATAGGTTAATTCAATTCTACAATCAAAGAAATCCTCGCTAACTTTTATGTTTAATCGTTAAAAATGAGACTGCAACACACCACTAGCTAGAAATTAAAACGATTTCGGATGTGTAATCAAAGAAAACGTTTTCTAAGAAAAATATTCCATACTTTGTTTACGCGATGAATGAAACTTTCGTCTCAAACTTGAATCTTATATGAAAATGCACATTTTAAAAAAAATTAAGCTTTCATTAGTTTTATTCTCTGAATTGTCGGTGACATTATATCACATAATATCACACATCAGTATGTATTTTAATAATGTATAATTATGTATTGTATGTATTATTAAGTATGAACTTTGCAGAGCAAATAAATTGTATATTTCATTAGCTCAGTTGACAAGGCACTACGGCTTACCGTTTGGTTGGTATTTTAACATAATCCGTGGACATAAATGTAGATGGCGCAATCAACCACTAGACATTATGTGGAAGTCTTTACCGCTGGGACAAACTACTAACTTTATCCTTGAAATTATTCAATAAATTTTACTTAACAGAATCCCGCACGATTATAACCAAGCCTTTTACAGTGTAGCTCGTAATCTATTAGTGCAAATTAATAGTCGAAGTGAACCAAAGTACCAATTTAACTGGGAACAAGATCATCATCGGACCAAATCGCTGAAATACATGTAATTAACAAAAAATCCTTTTGCTTACTCCGAGTTTTTTCAAAGCATTTATCACGATCATAATAATAACCAAAAATATACACCTTATCACTTTATTACAAAAAAAAAAAAAACAGTACATTAGAATTACGCGTACAGCGAAACATTTTAATTAATATGTTAATTTAAAAAAGTAGCTGTAAAATGGAAAAAAAGTCAAGTATTCTGTTACATTATTCATTACGCATTTCGAAACGAAGTTGTTAAAGTACCCCGTGGTCAGAGAGATAGGTCTCACAGTACGTGGTCAGTCTACAGTACCTCTACCACTATTAAACCGCAAAGCAACGGCACAAATTATGCCACGGTTCAATGCGAGTCAATGATACGCGACATCACATCTTAGTTGATGCACGCTAAAAATACATATTGCGAGACATGCAATATTTCATGGCAATGGTATGACCGCAACTATGGGCGATATTTTATATTAAAACTAGCTGACCCGGCAGACTTCGTAGTGTCTCTATCGATAAATAAAATATCTAAACTTTTGTATAAATAAACTTAAAAGAAACAAAAGCAATCCGTCCGACGGAGGACACATCAAAGGAAAACCAAAATTGTTATTTTTATTTAATTCCGAGCATTTTCATTCATTTATCTACCTTTTAAACCTTTTCTGGACTTCCACAAATAATTCAAGACCAAAATTAGCCAAATCGGTCCAGCTGTTCTCGAGTTTTAGCGAGACTAACGAACAGCAATTCACTTTTATATATATAGATGAATTAAAATAATGTTATCATTTCTTAAAATGACCATGAATGAAACAATTGCTTAGCATGACTTCAATTTTGTTTTTCAAAGAGGGTAGCGGTAATTATGGTAGTAAAAGGAAAATTAAATATTATTCAACGCTTTAGGTATATAGACGAACTCAGGTCTTTCTGGTATAAAATAGTCGCCGGATCTCACGGACATCAGAATGTAAGTACTGTTCACTTGAAGACGTAGTATCGATTGTATTTATTACATTTAAATTCATGTTCCACCCTTCAAAACGGGAACAAATAACTGTAGGCGTTCTTTAAAGTATTTTTACTAATAATTTCGAAAGAAATCCTAAACCTTGGGGAGCTTACCAAGTTAGTATTTAAAATTTTCAAAAATAAATGAAACATTTTTTAGGGGAGGAGACTATTTTTGCAAACAAAATACATTTAAGTAGCTTGACAGATGTAGTTGCAATGGGAGTCATAATTGAAAAACCGCACCTCGCTGATTTGTTACATTTTTTTGATCATTGAGTGCCACGAGAATGATTTTGTACTCAAACAGGACTTTGCAACCGAGTAGTTTAATAGACAGACTTGCTTTTTATTTTATTTTTTATTGCTTAGATGGGTGGACGAGCTCACAGCCCACCTGGTGTAAAGTGGTTACTGGAACCCATAGACGTCTACAACGTAAATGCGCCACCCACCTTGAGACATAAGTCCTAAGGTCTCAGTATAATTACAACGGCTGTCCCGCCCTTCAAACCGAAACGGATTACTGCTTCACGGCAGAAATAGGCAGGGCGGTGATACCTAGCCGCGCGGACTCACAAGAGGTCCCTACCATTAGTAAACTAAAAAACGTTTAACAGTAAAGGGTATTTTTGAAGGGATAATCATCGATATTATAATCCGATTATTTCAATGTGATACGAAAGATGCGTTCGATACATTGTGCAGCAGTATGTAACACGCAGGGTCAGTGCCATGACCGCTGGCGCGTGTCGGGATTGCTGGGCCAACGTGTACGTTGACTGTGGAGGCAAACAGTTTGCCGCTTCGAAGCTAAGACGAATAGACTGACGATGTTTTAAACAATGCTGAAATCTCAATTAAAAATACGTCTTGTGTTTTATAAATGCGGCAGCCGTTATTTATTCTGCAGGCAATGAAATACAAAAATCAAGTTTAGAAAAAAACACTAAAGATTTTTTTAATCACACAATTAAAATTAATTTTGCGATTTAATCTCCTGTTTCTTATCGTCACTGTAATCTAATATATAAAATTCTCGTGTCACAGTTTTCGTTGCCATACTCCTCCGAAACGGCTTGACCGATTTTGATGAAATTTTTTGTGCTTATCCGGTATCTATGAGAATCGGCCAACATCTATTTTTCATCCCCCTAAATGTTAGGGGTAGTCCACCCCTAAATTTTTTATTTTATTTTTTAGACAAAATTTTTAAATTCTATTTTTTTATGATACAACATACAAAAATGCATACAACCCTAAATTTTCACCCCTCTACGATCAACCTTTATTTTTTAATTGATAATTAAAAACTTTAAAATTTTTTGCGAGAATTTTGTTTTTATTTTGTCATGACGTAGAATAAAAAAATTCATATTACTCTGAAATTTTCACCCCTCTATGATCAACCCCTATTTTTTATTTGTTAATTATAAACTTTATTTTTTTTGGCAAGATTTTCATTTTTATTTTTATTTTGTCATGAATTAAAATAAAAAATCTGATGTTACTCTCAATTTTTCATCCCTCTATGATCAACCCCTATTTTTTATTTGTTAATTATAAACTTTAATTTTTTTTGGCAAGTTTTTTATTTTGTTTTGTCATGACTTAAAATAAAAAAAATCATATTACTTTCAATTTTCACTCTTATACGATCAACCCCTATTTTTCCATCCCGATTAATATTTTTTTTATTCTATGCACAGATTTACAATAAGGTTGCAAGATGGCAATCAAATATTATAATTGTAGGACGATAAATTCTTATTCAGAGTTTATAAATTCAAGTTCCTTTAATTATGTTTTTTTTTTTAATTGAATTTGATCTCCCGCCCTCACCGGTCGACTACTAATCAACTATCAATCGATTAGCTATCCCCGCCAGGATAGCTGATCGATTGATAGTCGGTCACCACTCATCCAGCAAACATCACGTAGTAGGGATGAGGACGAAGCCGGTCTTCTGTCTATTTGAGAGCTATACAATACTTTACATTTTTCAGCCATGTTTTTTTGGTTTTATTTGTGTATCAATAGTATCTTCAGTTGGTCTGAGAATCGGCTACTATTCATTTTTCATACCCCTAAGTGAAAAGGGTTGTCCACCCCAAACATTTATTTTTTATTTAAATTTTTTGGATATATATTTTTTTGTTTATAATGAGGTATTATGTGGTTAAATGAGGTTTTTTTTTCTACAGTAGAATTTCCCTAGAAATCTTATTTAAGGCAACACAACGTTTGCCGGGTCAGCTAGTATTATATAAAAAGTTTTGAATACTTTACAGTTTTTTGTAAACAGAAATATTATACAAAAAAAAAAATCGCCAATTTAAACCGTAAAAGTAGGTAGTTTTAATTAAGGCCACGACGACCAGCGAAATCCGACTAAAACAAACATTAAAACACTTTTTATTTTAATTTGTTCGACTAATCAGAAACTACGACTAAACCGAGCTTTGCTAGTTTGGTTTAATTAGGCTTGAATTAATTGGAATTGTTATTCGCTGTGGCTTTATATGTAACTTAAGCGATAACATATTATGTATATTTAAATAGAAGCAAATAACCCCAGTCGGAGCTTTCAAAAGACGCGCCGCGATGCCTGGTCAACCGAACAACTGAAATATCGAAGCTTTTTATTGCTTGATGGAAATAACCAGCTCGCAGTTTTATTGAGAACGACGTCAGCAACGATTTGATCCGAAGGAACATTATGACAATACGATCTTCTCTGTACGTCTGTCTACTAAAGTATTCATTTAAGCGAATCGAAATTCATGGACTGAGTTGCGGCCACGTTGTTGTTGTTGTTTTAACTTTGTAAAATTTTAGCTTTGCACCACTGAAAACAAAACAATTTATTTTTGTTTGCTTGCAAGACCAATGCAAATATAGCAAATAAATTTCGCTGCACGACAAAATAAATTCGCATGGCAAACGCAGCGCCAACGCGCACAGCTTTGGAGACGAAAACGTTCCTAAATATGTTAACAAAACACTATTCTAGGGGTTATTTGAAAGCCTACCGCATAGCTTCTATTTTAGGATATATTTGTAGTCATAATCGTGCGCCAAGTTCGCACAAAACAAAAGAGAATCACTTAGTGTTGAGTCTGCTTTAGTAATAACAATTATGCAAAGACTGTACGTAAATTCAAAACATTTAAATTGTTTAAGGTTGTTACACTACACGGAATGTTTAGTTTTAAGACCTACCACAAACCCAAACGTGGTCTTAAATGTCATAACAATTGGTTAGTAATACATTCTGGTTTAACATTATATCATATTTCAAATAAACCACGCAAGTGTTTTATGCATGCGTTGCACAGAAACTACGAATATAGGAATAATGCTTATGCAACAAAATATATCTCTCCATTACTTTTTTGTTTAAAAATAATGTCAAAATATATGTATTGATTTAATTTTTGTCATCAATCTATACTAATATATAAATCTACAATGATTTTTACGGATGTTCCATTATAACTACTGAACCATGCATCCGATTGACTTGAAACTTGGTATCCATGTAGAAAATACATGTACTTAATGGATAGGCTAATTTTTATATGAGTGTTGGACTCCCTAATAATAATGACAATAAATAATAATGTTAATTTTAAATGCCCAGCGAAGTGAGCGAGTACGGCCAGTAATTAATATTTAGGCGAATTTCTCATAGCCCGGTTGTTCTATTCAAAGAAAAACAAATATATAATTTTCTTATCGTAAAACAAACAGAAACGCAAATATGAACAATTTAATATTTTACGATTTCGTAGTAAAATTGAACAATGGACAACTATATTTTTACCGCTGTTGTCATCCAGACACGTCCACCATAATGTCACATTGTATAAATAAAACGTTACATAATAACAAAAACTATTGTTTGTGACAGCGGCAGCATTGTGGCCTCGGTTACACAGAAACGTTCAGGAGGCATCCGGCTCGCGAATATGATGTGCGAAAGATAAGTTTAGAGCTGGACTTGCAGCGTAATTTTATTGATAAGCACCGCCTATCGTGTAACAACGAAAACATTTGCCTGAAATCATATTTGGAATGTGAAACGGTTTTTACTATTTTGGTACGCTATATTTTATAGGTTTTATAAAGATTTAATATGTCATAAGTATTATTAAGCGATGTACAGGTTAAATTTGTATTCAATAATAAGAATATTTAGATACTGAAAATAGAAGCCGACCTTATTTAAGAAAAAATGTACATCTCGGCTACCGTTATACATCGTATTAGTTTATTGATAAACGGACTTCTTCTTTTCAGCCCATGGACGTCCACTGCTGGACATAGGCCTCCCCCAAGCCTCGCCACAAAGACCGGTTCTTCGCTGCCCGCATCCGCTGGATAAACGGACAAATACACCGAAACATAACCTAAACATCAAAACATAGTCTTCGGGAATGGAATGTCCTAAACATATTTGCGCATAATTAATCTAATGATTCCCAATAATAAGCGACATTCGAATCTGTATTCTATCTAAATATCCTATCAACACCTCCCGATTCGTTAGCGGTTTGCGAAACCCGGCCTTTCGGCTTACTTTACTACTGACATACGAATAGACACGTATTTAAAAACACTGACATCAGCGCGACTATACTGCATTGGTTATTTAAACAAGTATGGCAATGATTCAACGCACCTACGGATCGGCTCAAATGACACTATCTTAAACGACAACTATCTTCGATTTTTGCATGTGCACGCTCTAAAAGTCCACAATCCGATCTTATTTCGACGATGCCCCCTCGTTAAGGATTTTACGACTCGTCGATGACACAATAACGAGAGGGCGAACAGCGCATTGACCGCGTTTGTTTTTGCCAGAAAATCGCCCTTAAACATGAAGCAAGTACAATTCCTCTGGCTCTAAATAAAATGCAAAAAAAATTCAAGACCGACTCGTCGCGAAACGTTCTCATTTAATGACGTAATCCTGCTGATATCAGCAAACCTCCATTTTCTGTCGCGACCTCGAAATGAAAATTTTCTCGCCCAATTCTAAAATAACGCGACGCTATGTCATCCAGTGAGCGTATACGTCATACCTCTACAAAATATTCGGGTCGGTCAATGACAGCATTAGAAAATTAAACCTAAGCCTTGTTCACTAAATAAATTTATGAATTAATAAATATACCACGGTTATGGATAGCTTTTCAATTTTACTAGATACATATGAAACGAAATTTATAAGTAATAAATCTAGATTTGATCGCAAACCAACCAAAGCCGATACGTGTCAAACAAAGTCAGGAGACGTCGAGTCATCGACCTAGTTTCCCGGACTATCTAACGACTATCGCTCTATAAATACTGACTGGGTTACTTATAGCGAAATAAAATGCAGCCGCGATCAAATGATGCTAAATTAATAATTCATTGTGTTATGGACGAGGTAGATTTTCTATTGCAATAAATAAAACGGCCTAAGACAGTATAAATCTGTTTACATACCACCAAATACAATTTTAAAATGTTCGGCAGTTTAATAATAGGTTAAAATGTTATTATGTTCAATAAATAGGTCGTATGAATTTTTATGTTACGCCTATATGAAACAACAGTAAAAGTGAATCAAGATTCTAGGCGCCGGCATGACACGAGGCATCCTATCTATTCTAGATTCTGATCTATGCGATGCGATCTATAAAAAGTTAGTATAATTTATATGAAAGCAACAGAAATTTAACGTTCCGTCTGATCGGTGCCAAGCGAACGCACGCGTCCCAGACTTCTTGTAGACGCACCCATTCGCGCTTCGATAAATTATGATAAATTCTCTAAACAAAGTAAGTTTACAATATTTTTAAAACGGATTAATTTATAAGTACGACTGTTTAAAGAAATGCCTAATGTGATTAAAAAAACGATTATCTTGCAAAAGAGAAACATTCGGAAACTAAAAATGGCAGCATAGTACATTACATAAAGTCAAATTAAATGCCGTGCATTCCGATTTATAATAGTGCATTTTTATATATCGAAGAACGATAAATAAATGCAAATCTTATTGTACGCGATACACAGTCACTCATAACATCAAAGAAACTCCGGTAACTTTATGAGATCATTGACACAAACGTAATCGAGCGATAAAAATACATATGAGACGCATTGTCACGAGTACAGTATCAATACTAGCATGGTATTCGTCACTAGTATGTCTCGTGTGTAGTTAGTCTGAGGTAACTAACCGCACTTTATAAATAGGGCAGGCGCTCACACCAGATCAGATGAGGTGCTCGTTCGGCACATAAATACAAAAACGTATATAGCAATTGATAAAATGATCTGTGCGTGCGTGCCGGTTTCGATGATGTAAACATGGCTAAACGCGTAGCAGGGCGCGCGTAATATACCAGATATAGGTCGATATTTGATACGAATGCAAAATTGTTAATGTGTAATCGGTATAGACTGCGGACATTTGAATCTTGTCATGTTGTGTATAAACAGCCATATTAACTGACGGAGTAAATGAAGACGGCTTCTTGTGTGGTATGACAGTCAATACGATCGTACAAAATCGACTTTTAAGTGGTGAGGATAGATGCTCTGTTTAACAAGTTAGTTTAATATTAAATTCGTTCGTTTCCTCTACGATGGTAGGCTTTAAGGTGAAATAGATTTTATAGAATGTTTTGAAGGAGTGTCCAAACCTAAAGTTATTGTAACAATCACTGCAGATACACGGCAGATACATACTGGTGGTAGGGGTATTGTGAGGTCGCAAGGTTAGGTATCACCACCTTGTCTATTTCTGCCGTGAACAGTAGTCGGTTTGAAAGATGAGAAAATTGTTTTACTACACAATTGTGACTTAGAGCTCATGTTTCAAGATGGGTGGCGGCTTTCACGTTCTTACGTCTATGGGCTTCGATAACCACTCAGCTAGACCGCACGTCTATGCATTTAAAAAAAATTAAGATATAATTTGAAAATAACGATGATCTTTTTAATCGCACACACAAATTACAAACATAAACCACAAATACAAACTGAACTTTATCATTAATAAAACGGACATTCTAAACAGGCTGAAATATACGGGAGCGACTTTGCAAAAGTTGGCACAACTGCCGTCATGGCAAGTATCCATGAGATCCGGATGTGTACGCAGAATATATTATGTAAGCCAGATTTTATGGCGGTACACAGCTGCAGCAACGCGTCTGGGTGACAACGTGGGTTCAACGAATTCGCGAAACCCATTGGCACGGCAGACCGAGAACTGAAATTTTTAGTAAATTTGAAACAACATCATGGCAACAGCTATTTCTTGTCCTATCATTAAACTGAAAACGTTAATTCAAATTAACACACTTTTATGACTTCAAAAGTGCATATCTGAAGCCATTATTTAAGAAAAGGCTCTCAAAAAAAGGAAACTATAAGTAAATTTTTTTTTTTTACCTTTTATTTAATAGATCTGCTGTACATCGTTCTAACGCCGGTCAGAACACTTATACGACTAAAACTTCATGGAGGTTTACTCCAACCCAGGGATATCCCAATGTGAATGCTTCTTTTGCCAGCCGAGGTTAATTCTTGTGACATGAGGTCAAAGTTTCAAATTCATTGATACAACGGCTCCGTCCCGTTCTTGAAGCCAAAAAGTAACTGCTTTGCGGCAAAAAATAGATTAGTCGGAGTACCCGTCGTGACTGCGGTCCAAGCGCTATCGGAATACTCCTATTTACTTGTCATCCATAGCTTAAAGTATTGTTTCAGGCATTTTTTCTTTCCTGCTTAACTTCTTAAACTGTTATCTAAAGTAATGACTTGAACATCAAGGCTGGGATAGGCATTATGCATTTTTTATTTATTTATTGCTTAGATGGGTAGGCGAGCTCACAGCCCACCTGGTGTTAAGTGGTTACTGGAGCCCATAGACATCTACAACGTAAATGCGCCACCCACTTTGAGATATAAGTTCTAAGGTCTCAAGTATAGTTACAACGACTGCCCCACCCTTCGAACCGAAACGCATTACTGCTTCACGGCAGAAACAGGCAGGGTGGCGGCGCCGACTCACAAGAGGTCCTACCAAAAATTCATACCAATTCCTACCAATTGTACTGAGGTTTTGACTTAATGTCTAGAGGTGGACATCGGCATTCGCGTTGTGGTGTTTATAGTTTAATAACGTCGGGTTTATGTTATAAAAGAAGTTGATGTAAATATTCGAATCATCTTAACAGCTTCTTTGACGTCATAGTCATTGTGAATAGACCAGCGAACGTTTGCTCGTCTCGCGTCCATCTCTACATAGGTAAATCGAAAGATGACGTAGAAATCGCCGCAGGTATGTATGTATACGCCCTCGCGCATAACGTCCCCCGCGAACGTATAGAGCAGCTCCCTTTTATTTTTAAACGCAAGGTTGTGTGAATTCGTATTGGATGTTTTGACACGCTTAATACACGTTGCGGGATTTCGTAATAAAATAAATCGAACGAGTATTTATTATGAACGACGCCCTTTAATGTTCTGATTAGGGCTACGGACAACATGAAATATGGCAAATTAAGCCTGCTTAGTTTATGCAAATTTTTATGCGCAAGAAAAATACGACTACCTTCAATAAATATGTACATCAGTTTTTTTTGTTTTTCAATCTGTGCTCATATTTTTTTAATGCGTGTGAGCATTTGTGCAAAGTTTCAAATAAGTTAATCAAACTATATTTACAATTTCAAATACAATTTACAGAGAGTATTAAATTCAATTTAACTTATTTCTTTTGGATTGTCAATTTCGGTAAAAGCGTCGATAAAAAAATACGATTCCTTAACGTTACGGTCGAGCGCTCCTAGATATGGCATGTCCGTAAAATGAACCACAGTAAAACGTAATTAAGAGGAACTAATAAAACGGTAATGGCACGCACGCATATAACTTATTTCTATGCTAAATATGTTCACTGGTGTTCAATAAATTTACAAGACATTCGGGAAATCGGATATAACATTTACAGCGCGCTATGCAATTTCGAGAGGGTTATAACATAATTGCTCCCTTATAGTCATTTCCTACTTCTCCAACCACGAATAACGAAATGTAAATTTGGTAAATCGAATTTTCGTTCCGTTGTCTCTTGTATTTTTTCTATACTTAGTTCACTATTCAGTTTTCGCCACGAGACGTTCCAGTTACAATTTAAATTATTTTTTAAATTTATAATCGTTTTAAACATATAGAAATAATCTTAATTAACTGTGATATTAACGAAAGCTGTAACGCGGTACTTAGAGGCAGTTTGAACATCGATACGTTAAGAAATAGCTGTATTATTATGAATTTTAAAATAATCGTGTATGTACGTAGTCGTTTGACGTGGTGTGACAGCTGGTCTACCATCATTTTTAGCGATCGGAGACAGTTACATGTGACGCTGCGACGGTAGCGGCAGAGCGGCGCCGATACGGCTGCCAACGACAACCGATACTCCGCAATAAATCTTTGAATCTGTGACTTTGCTGTCAGATGCGCGACTTCAGTGCTTTGGCACACACTGACGATGAAACAGTCGTGTGTTCATTTCTATCAAAATCTATACTAATACTAGCTGACCCGGCAGACTTCGTACTGCCTCAATCAATAAATAAAAGACCTAAACTTTTGTATAAAATAAACTTAAAACAAACAAAAGGAATCCGTCCGACGGGGGACACATCAAAGGAAAAACAAAATTATTATTTTATTTATTTCCGAGCATTTTCTTTCTTTTATCTACCTTTTAAACCTTCTCTGGACTTCCACAAATAATTCAAGATCAAAATTAGACAAATCGGTCCAGCCGTTCTCCAGTTTTAGCGAGACTAATGTACAGCAATTCATTTTTATATCTATACTAATATAATATATGTTCCGTTATACTACTGAATCTTGCATCCGATTGACTTGAAACTTGGTATTCATGAATAAAATACGTGTAGATAAGGGATAGGCTAATATTTATTTGAGTGTTGGACTCCCTAATAATAATGTCACTTTTAAATGCCTAGCGAAGCGGGCGAGTACGGCTTATTATATTAATACGAATATAATTTGTCCAGCCCTAATTTACGTTCTTCTAACAAATCAAGAGGCAGAGGAGCATACGGCCCACCTGATGGTGAGTGGTTACCGTCGCCCATGGACTTCAGCAATGCCAGGGGTAGAGCCAAGCCGCTGTCTATCGTTTCATCGTCTAAACTAATAGATTCGGTAACAAGAACGTTCCGGACAGGAAGACATTTATAAATGAGTTATTTTAAAAAAAATCTTCTACCTTTCGCTTTGAATTAGCAATGTAACTCGACGAAACTTCATATCATCCTTTGCACTCACTAAGTCATTATTTTACAAACATAAAAACACAGCGGATGTTTCCATTAACGGGGCATCAGAGGCGCTAAAACAACTTAACTTTTAGCGGGTACGCTACGTACATAAATTGGTGCGATATTTCATTACGATTTCGTTTTCTGCTTCGAGTGGTAAATCGTCATAATTAAACGATCATTACAAAATAAAACTGTACAGACACATGTAGTGAAGTATACAAATTGGTACCTTTTAACATTTTTTTTAACATTCTGCACTCCTCTATATTTTCTATAAGAGTGGGTAATTTTCATACTCCGCCGACCGCGCAATTTCTGTAAATAGTACGTTTTTGCTTCACATATTAATAACAGATAGAACATGATATTATTTCTTCATCCTTAAAATCCTTCGAAAATGTAAGTTGGTTAAGTATTCACTTAGGAAAATTGGTGCCTTCCAGTTGGATTTGAATCCCACCGTGGTCACATCCCTCGACGCTGAAACATCGAGCGCGGACGCTTGACGATACATAGCCAGTTCATAAAGTTAATTAATAAATATACATTGCTCACATTGATCACTTTTATTATAAAACTAGCTGACCCGGCAGACTTCGTAGTGCCTCAATCGATAAAGAAAAAAACCTAAACTTCTGTATAAAATAAACGTAAAACAAACAAAAGGAATCCGACGGGGGACAAATCAAAGGAAAAACAAAATCGTTATTTTTATTTAATTCCGAGCATTTTCATATTTATCTACCTTTTAAACCTTCTCTGGACTTCCGCAAATAATTCAAGACCAAAATTCGCCAAATCGGACCAGCCGTTCTCGAGTTTTAGCGAGACTAACGAACAGCAATCCATTCATATAACTATAACATTAACACAAGGTCCGGTAGCCGTAAAACCTTTAAAGTTAACTAAACTTTATCGGTGACCGTAAGTGAGATTTTATTGAAAATATAATTACCGATAAGACCGTGTCGATATTGTAAATATAATTAACATACGTACATTACTTTGTTTAAAATCGCTTTGTAATTAGTGATAAATATTTGAACTATTCATAGTAATTATGATGACGATCATAGCAAAACAAATCGTTATGTTGGGTTGGGTCGTCGTAGCTTCATAGTCTTGTTACAAGTTAACAATAAACTTATTTTGTTTAGCTTATCAATCAATTGGCTATCGCTCACGATTCGATGGTATACTGCTTAGTCTCCAATACCGGAAGGGATCTACCGAAGCTGTTACATACCATAACTCCTTCGAATTGACATAAAGTAACGAACGTGCGTTTTTTTCTTTAATCTATACTAATATTATAAAGCTGAAGAGTTTGTTTGTTTGAACGCGCTAATTTCAGGAAATACTGGTCCGATTTGAAAAATTCTTTCATTGTTAGATAGCCCATTTATTAAGGAAGGCTATAGGCTATATAACATCACGGTAAAACCAATTCAAGTGGAGCGTCAAGAAAAAATGTTTCAAAATAGGGGTTTAAATAGCTCCTTAACATTCTATAATTTAAAAATATTTTCACTTTCTACGTAAATGAAGTGGGGGGTAAAATTTAGCGTTATGCCAAAGTAACTATTCCACGCGGACGGAGGAGTTGCGGACAAAAGCTAGTCACTTATATTCCATTCTAATCAAAATTACATTCAAAATGAATAAAAACTATTTTTTCCGTTGCTGTTTCATTTAACTCGGGTCTGGTTCCTAATAACCTAATTTTTCAACCCGATTCGAATGGTTTTACGATCTTCTGTACATGCCACACCCATATAACTCCGACTCCTGATGAAAATGGGCCCGGTAAACGTTTTTGAAATATTTACGTTGATCAATGAGTCTCCATTTAAATTATAACATATTCGGTTCTGATGAATTAAATTTTTTTGCTATTATCTTTACTATAACACTAATTTTATTTAACGAAAATAACAAATAGTTTTAAAGTACACTTCTAGCAAGTGGTTGTCTTTTGACATTAACCCTCATTAATTTTACAAACGTCATTAGGATGTTATATTATCTATATACGAGTAATAAATACGTAAAGCAAAAACTTTGTACCCTTTTTTTACGAAAATTGCGCGGCCGGAGGAATATGAAATTTACCACACTTATAGAGGATATAGAAACGGAGTGCGGAATGCTATCTTTTTTTAAATTATGCATTAATAATGCATTACATCAATAAAAAAACATTACACTTGTATTTGACATACACGCACTTATATATACTCTTTGTTTATTGTCAAACTTTTGTTATTGCTTAAAGTCTGTGGTCAGATTGAGAATAAGTTAATATTGTTCATCTTTAATATAATTTGTCTATAGTGTAGTCTTGGCGAAATCTGTTATTATAGAAGTATAATATAGTCTATTGTCAAAGACCATAATAATGTTCAAAATTATAATTTCAATTAATAATAGTCGAATTTCGACTACTGCGGGACCACTAGTAATGAGAAATATAACCAATAAAATATTTAAATGTCAATACAATAATTGCATTTTTTGAAAAAAGAACATACTTACGACATGTTTACGAACAAATATCAAATCTGTCCCAAGTAATCCCATATGCACTTTTTCTTCATTTTACATACACATATACCCTTGTCAAACTGGACAGCTGAATTCACGATGTCTGTAACTACTTAACATGAAGTGAGCCAAGAGCTCGTCTGCAAACTTTGTCGGTTTAAAACTTTATTTTTAAAATCTTAAAGAGGGAACGACAACTTAAAAAGAAGTAAAAGTGCACCCAGTAAAAAGAAACCATTCAGTGGCGTCTGCAAATTTAATGATAACGATAGCTGTATCTATTGAGTTTTCTGACTGAAATAAAAATGTCAAAGTCACACCCATCCAATTTCGTAATTACTAAAATAAAATTAGGATCCGAAGTGACCTTCCCCAGTGACGTACTATAAAGTAGATATATGGACACGCCCTTTGCGGCCAGCCTCGAGAACATTTCTATGCCAAATTTTCACCCTAATAGGTTTCGTATTTCACACTTATAGTGCCTAACACAAACTGCGATTATTTCGAGTAAAATAATATTATTATGTATTTTAGGCATTAGCAAATTAATAAATCGTAAAATTAATAATTTCGTATGAATCTTTTATTGCACAAAACGTTTTTATTAATCATTTGACGCGTCCGAAGTTCAGCCGTCTCAACAATTACGCAAAATGTCGCAGCTTTTGAACGGGGAGCGTGTAAGTTATAGTTTTATTTTTTCTGTGTAATTTTTTTTTATTGCTTAGATGGGTGGACGAGCTCACAGCCCACCTGATGTTAAGTGGTTACTGGAGCTAATAGACATCTACAACGTAAATGCGCCACCCACCTTGGGATATAAGTTCTAAGGTCTCAAGTATAGTTACAACGGCTGCCCCACCCTTCAAACCGAAACGCATTACTGCTTCACGGCAGAAATAGGCAGGGTGGTGATACCTAACCGCGTGGACTCACAATAGGTCCTACCACCAGACGCAGACCCAAACCAATCATATTTTGAACGTAACGTGAAGTGCGATCATAAGTGCGCAGATTTATTATCAATGTATATATACAGTTTATTTTATCTATAGCGTGGACGAGATTTTGGGTATAAACTTGTAACCGCCGCCACAATTGCCTGAATAATGTAATACAAATGTGCACAGTACACAAGTATTCCAATTTAAACAACTGTCTTCTATTATAATTAACTATAAGCAGCTATGTTTCAATATAAGACAGTCGCATGCGAGTGCAGAGTCAGGTGCCATGTTTCTTCGATCTAATGGCTAGAAGCCTTTAGTATCGTATCTCATTTCATAACATTACAATGTTTATAGGCACTGCAAATTCTTAAGAAATGAAACCGATGCACAAACGACAGTTTACGCTTTGGACACGTGCGTGTTTGGTCATTTGAGTGTCATGTTCCACAACATTCGTGCTAGATGTGATTAAAAATTCCAGATGACACTCCACGGTGAACAGTGCAAGGTGAATCATACGGCCAGCCAATTCAAATGAAATTTAATAGTTAAGCAACTCACTAAATTTGCTTTTAAAACTTCATGTATTCTACTTCTATTTCTTCTATCTATCTGTATGTACAAAAATGGATTGCTGTTCGTTAGTCTCGCTAAAACTCGAGAACGGCTGGACAGATTTGGCTAATTTTGGTCTTGAATTATTTGTGGAAGTCCAGAGAATAGTTTAAAAGGTAGATAAATATGAAAAAACTCGGAATTAAATAAAAATAACAATTTTGTTTTTCCTTTGATGTGTCCCCCCCCCGTCGGATGGATTCTTTTTGTTTGTTTTATACAAAAGTTTAGGTCTTTTATTTATCGATTGAGGCACTAAGAAGTCTGCCGGGTCAGCTAGTATACGTATAAATATCCCATCCCTACGTCCGATATTACTTACCGATAAGTAATAGAGGGGTTTTTTTATATTTCGTAGCGGAAACAGCTAAGATACAATATATACGAGTACAATTGATAATTAAAGCTCATATATTAAGATGCCAATGGTTGCACAGGTGGTTGCCAATCAACAGCTATAAAGAAAAATAATGATACTCCACTCTTTTTAAATGAAATAAATAAAATCTTTTATTTTCAGGTATCGTGACCTGTAAAATCCAAGATCATAAAAGTGGGCGGCTTCTCAGTCGCTGTGTGAGACATGCCGATTGATATATTACACAAAGTAGCCAACCTTCAGGATACCATTGACTCTATCTCCAATTGCCCTATTTCAGGTCATCTGTCACAACATTACCCAGATACTTAAATAAGGTTACGATTTGTAAAATTGAGCCGTATATCCGAATGCGAAGGACGAAATATACTCTTACCCTTTACGACTGACTAAAATTTTTACTTCTCCCTTGGCTCTAAGGCACCGTTCCAATTTTTTATTTAAATAATTTAGAACTTCTTGTCCCTTTAGAACGATGCCTTTACTGGGTCTATACAACATTCACATTTTAAATTTAAGCCTTGCTTTTTATTTGAAATTCTTTGATTTCTGACCTTAGTCACTTAATGCAAGTCCATTTATTTGTACATTAGATCGGATTTAATTAATGATGACAATTATTACAAATTTCTGGAGAAGCAAATTGGTTCATAATATTCTTTTGATAGAGTTAAAATTCCAGTTTTATTTTAAACACTATGAAAATTCTGAATGATTTAGCGGCCCACGCAACACTTAAAGTCTATGGATTAGCACTGGAGATCGTTTTATTAGAACTTATTCTAAAAATGCGCTTCGTGTGTTCCAAGAAACGAAAGTTCTTTCACTAAAATTCTTTTTTTTTTCTTCTTAATAAGAGTATATTAATTGTGAAACTACACAGTATATTGAGACTTTACACGCAATATTAAGCATCTCAGTAATACGCGAACAATGTCAAATTGACAAATACACGAGAACCATCCATCAATTAAAATTCCATTATAAAATCGCGAATGCACACACATTATCGACAAAACCCAGGAAACTTTGAATAGATTGGGAACGTTTATTCATTTACGTACATTACGTTCGCGTCAGCTCCTTTCAATACCGCGTTCCCTTGCGTCATCGGTTCTATGAAGCAATCATCGTTGACGTAAAACGGGTAAATTATGTTTTAATACGTATTACGAAAAGATCGAAAATTTAAATCTAAATGTCATTAAAACAATGATTAATACTAGTGTACGTCGGTTTCGAAAAATTAAAGCATTCATATTTTATTAAATAATATAAACACAAATTTACTAGTTTAGTTGAAGTTAATAATTCAATAGTTTTGTTGTTTTAATACAATAACTGTATCGGTGACGTTCAAATGTATGCTAATAACAACGAAACTGTCTTACACCGCTCGAAAATATTACGACACGCCCTCAATAAAGCAGAATAGTGTTAATTTAAAATTCAATAATAAAAATCTAGAAAACAACGTGTTCCATAAAAAAGAAAGTGTGGTCGTCGTATGAAATTACGAGAACAACTGAACGATCCTAACACGACGAATGATCGGCAGGCCAATTCAGTTGGAGCGTATTAATTGTGCCTATTGAAGTTGGTTACGAAGAAGGACAGGGTTAACAAGAATTGACAACAAAAGAAAAGTTGCTTATTTTTGTTAATCAAATTAATTGGACGACCGATTAATATATTATCATGATGCTATTTGTCGATTTTGGTCGATTCGAATCACTGTCGAGTTAGGTGAGGGGTTTTATTTATGTCGTGTTCGACACGAATAGAGCAGGATTAATTATGTATTTTACTGTATAATAAAAACATGATTTATAATCGAAAATCAGATACCAACGGACGAAAATAAAAATGAGAAATAATCGTTATAAGTTAAATTAGTTTATCTTGAAACATTTTTGCCATCTTTAAAATTAAATAATCACTTAAATATATGTATGTGTATAATAAAAATCTTACATTTATTTCCGTTATCTGGTACCTGTAACACAAGTTCTTTACGAACTTATCACGGGACCAGTTAACGTGGTGTGATTGTTAGTAAATATTTATTTATTTATTTATCTTATGTCGATGGTCAATAAGGTCAATATGAAAATATGTTATAATTAGATACGACAAAGGCAGGATATTACAATCGGTAACCCTAGATCAGTGATGGGTAAAATAAAACTAATTTAAAGTTACGTTAGTGATTCGAGCTAATTGCTTAATTAATTAGGAGCTGTGAGGGTTTTCTAAATGTTTCTTCAGCAACCTACTATAATATTTGTAGCTACATTTTAAATGGCGTAACTCTAAATTAAATAAAATTTAATTATTTCTTTTATTGAAAGTGTAGATTTACAAACACATCTTTATATGAACATTATCATCATATCATAATATATATGAACATGTTTATATAATATGAACATTTAAATTATTAAAAAGTTCTCGAAGTATATGTAATTCGGATATATGACTGTAGATTACAAAGTAATTTTATCTTATTTACTCATGTCTACGAAATTTTAATAGAGGAATGCAGCGTTTTCCTTATAATTTTAAAATAAAATAACATTTCCCTTGATGACTTATTCTTAAATCAATGTCCACAGCGGTGTTCCATCTGTATTGTTGACAGTCCACAGCTGTCTCATAGAAACTTCTGTAGTGACGAAGAAAAAGACCAATGTTCCGGCTCAGACGAGATAGACCAGTGGACGATGTTTCTAAATCCGTTCGCGCTGACGTATCGTAACGGCTACGAACAATCGAAAGCTATTCCGAGTGGCCTATACTGCGCGCGCGATCTTCGGTACCGCATTCTATCTGAACCACGGAAGTCATACGTTAATTTTGTGAATGCACGCTATTTATCTGTTATCAAATTTAATTGTTTTTCCATTAAACTGAATATATATAGATATTATAGGCTAGAGGAGATGCGATTGATTTACTTATTTTCACTTATCTACAGTACGCTAAGACTAATCGGGCGAATGTATCCAATACCTTTATTTGCGTAATTACTGGTGGTAGAACCTCTTGTGAGTCCGCACGGGTAGGTACCACCACCCTGCCTATTTCTGCCGTGAAGCAGTAATGCGTTTTGGTTTGCAGGGTGGGGCAGCCGTTGTAACTATACTGAGACCTTAGAACTTATATCTCAAGGTGGGTGGCGCATTTACGTTGTAGATGTCTATGGGCTCCAGTAACCACTTAACACCAGGTAGGCTGTGAGGTCGTCCACCCATCTCAGCAATAAAAAAATTAAATAACCTTTTTTTTCATATTCAATTTATTTAACAACGAAATACTTAACGTGCAATGATTGCCTTTTTTGAGTCGAAGTGCGAATCTATTACGTGATATATATTAATATTTCTTATTTATTTCTTGTATCTACTTTTGTTTCTACTACTGCAGGCTACGCAGGACCGGTCATTTAGGCGAACCTTGGGAAGGCATATGCCCAGTAGTGGTGGACGTTTGCGCTTAAACGGCAAACGACGAAGATGACTTTTGTTTGTAATTGGAGAAATACAATCACATGGAATTTTATGATAGGATAAGGATTCTTTCGGAAGAAAGGAACGTTCCGCCTTAGGAGTAGGGCGGATTCGTTCTGACGCAAAATCAACACTATCATGGATTCAACCGCAGTAGTAGAGGAAACGATGAATCATTGTTTTCTCAAGGCGTTTTATTACACGAGATTTCTAAAACTGACTTTATTCAATTTAAAACATTTCATTTAGTTATTAGTTTTACGTAGTTTAAAAACGAATATTTTGAAAAACGAACAAGTGTTCGTCGTCTATTATTTTAATTAATTAGTCAACGTCTATATTTCTAAATCATATTAAGCATTTATTTATAGAAACACTTGGTTTACTTTATTTAAAAAAAATAGATGTCTGTGCGTTCTTAGACAGTTGATACAAATTATGAGTCGTATAATAATATGTTATCATGGCAATTTTCATGCATATTTTGTTAACAAAGCTCATAATTTATTTTCCGCTAAACATAATCAATGATTGACATCGCATAAAAAAGCGTTTAGAAGTCATCGTGGCCTAAAGTATAAAACGCCCTGTGTACTTGTTTCAAGCACTGTCCTATCTTTTCTACCTAATATATTTATAATGTTTTTTTCAGATCGGTGGCCGAACCTCCTGCGAGGTCCCCAGCGTATGTGGGACATGACGATTTCCAGATGTTGGGATGAAACCGCGGGCCCAAGGAGTTTTAGGGCCCTACCGCACTAAGCGACTCCCCTGCACTCTTGCACCCGATGACTTACTAATACTAGGCCCTAACAGGAGTAGTGCTTCACTGTATCTACTACCGGAATTGCGCCCCACTGAGAAGATTCGGCGAGAAATCCAATGGTTTGAGTTTACGGGCTAGTTTGCACATTGGCACCGTACTCGTGTTCAATCGTAATCAAAAAATGTACACCACTGTCCGACCTTAAGCGACTTTCAAGCTTAAATAACAACAACAACAACAACAACATCATCATCATCATCATCACCATCAGCCCAGTCGTCCACTGCTAGACATAGGCCTCGCGCAATCCATAGAACAATACAGTATAAAAAAAATTAAAAACACAAAATTCAAAAATATTCGCCTTTGATATTAGTATGATAAGGTGTATTGTAAAGTTGCATGGGTAAGCACTATAACCTTGCTTATATCTGCCGAGAAACAATCACGATTTTCATTTTATTTTGAATTCGTTTCTTAATAAGAGGGTCGCATTCCTGTTGTGATGTCTATGGACCCTATAAACCAATGAGCACCAACCAGGTGGACCGTAAGCTCATAAATTCATCTACGCAATAAAATAAAGGAAAAACTCTTGTTCGATATGAAACGTAATTTTCGCAATAACATGACTTAAATTAAACCAGATGTTAAACATCTGGATCACTTGACTTGATTCTGTTCTACTGATTGTAGTCTCAGTATCGTAAACACGAAGGTGCAAAACGCTATAAATCGCTTCCGGTTTTCTTAGATGGACAATGAAAAATTTTTGTTTTATTTGTCTCACTGTAGGTTTTTAGCTGAGAAACTTGTATCCTCCTCGATTCTGTCGAAATAAATACAGAGCTTGTTGTGAAGTTTTTTTTTTCTTTAAGCTGATATAAAAAGCCGACATCGTGACTTGAAAGACAAGATCGTTATGTTTAACTTATGATAATTATATAATAACTCACAATAACATCAATTCAATAGAGTATCACCCAAAATCATTGATCAAATTGCGAGACATAATAGCACTATACTTGTGGTTTAGCAAAACGATGGAATAGCAACTGCAAAATGTACAGGTTACTCAATATTATTCACCTCACCTCGATAGTCAAAAATAATCTGAGAATTACATATTTCAAGAATTTAAAACTATATCAAATAAGCAGCAAAATTGTTCATAAGTGTAACGGCCATCCAAGCTATTTAAAGTATTACTCTGTTCCTGTATTTTTATTGAAACTGAGAGTAAAGAAAACAATAGGGAATGAGGAAAACCCAACAAGATTCCAATAGTTTTCAGGATAAAATACAAAATGCTTGTGAACCAGCAATTATGTTTTTAACCTTGATAATTGTTAACATACTCAGTACCTATATTTGAAAGTTTCCAGATAATGTGAGGGTTTCATAGGTTTAGTGGACCTATCAATGAATGTTAAATTTATTAAACAATACACTGGTTCAGCTTTGTTCAGAGTAACTTGTCATTTATGTATGAATATTTGGTGTATTCGACGATTTGATGGGCCAACTGAAGGCAGGCAGCTTTCAGATGAGTGTGAAGGAATTTATCTGTAATAAACTAAAATGTGGCAGACATATTAATATAAAGTAACATAAGTAAGTTTATTACAGATATTTGTTTGTATTAATTTAAATTGAGAAGCTCGTATTATTCAATGAATTCCATTCATATGTTTTTATTATCTTTTGAGATTCATCAGTGTGATTATGAGTGTGAGCTATGTATTGATATCATAAAGCTCCTCCTTCCTAAATAATTCATATTTGTAATAAATAAAGTGAAGCCCAGCTTCTGATGTGGGAAATGAGGATTCATTGTAAATTTTCAGCTTCTTTCACAATAATTTCATTAGAAATTATGTTTGTGTTGCTTGTACAACTGTCTGTTAAAATCTCAATTATTATTGCACTAGAACAATAGACCCCTTTCAAAATCGAAATTAGTAATTTCTTTGTTAAGAATATGTGAAAAAAATATAGCAGGTAGCTCTATCACACAATACAAAATATTTGACAGATGCCTAATTGGAGTTAACAAGATTTTCAAGATAAATTTGCAAATATACAAGTTCTGAACAATGTCATCTGATCTGTCAGTCTACTGAGAAATATTACCCTCTCAGTGGAAGATGTTTCTTTTGTCATTAACTTTACCAATATGTTAACCAATAAAACGTGAATAGCTTCATATATCATTTTGTCAAAAACACTTCTCAATATTTATCAGCAAATTATCTTCAATTGTGAGACATTGGTATACTCTATAACAACTAACCTAATTGTCAAATTAGAAGACACATACATATTAAACCATTAATGAAAACAATTTAAGTAATTATCCACACAAATTAACTTATTCATTTGTATTCGTTGAACAGAAACTGGTTTAGCATTGATAATAAAGTAGGTAGGTATTTTGCTAATGGTGTTACAAAAAACATATTGATTAGTCTATTAATGTGGGACAGAAATATTGTGTCCTGTATTGGTATAAATATTACATTGTCCTCAGAATATATTTCTTTATTATATATTAATGGTTGATTCGAATAATTAACTAATATTCATCAACGAGGATCTT
The DNA here is from genome assembly GCF_030267445.1 of Bombyx mandarina. Taxonomy (NCBI): domain Eukaryota; kingdom Metazoa; phylum Arthropoda; class Insecta; order Lepidoptera; family Bombycidae; genus Bombyx; species Bombyx mandarina. The sequence continues at coordinate 3,950,118 of NC_143208.1, forward strand.
AAGATAAAATTTATATAGTATTTATTCTGATGTAAATGGATCCTTAATGAACTTTGTAGGAACCAGGTTTGGTTCCATATCTGCAAACACTCAGGTAGTTCCTAATATAAAATAATGATGGTTAGTATGGTTTCAGATAGACCACAAGTAAAACCTTATTTTTATGATGGACAAACATGACCATTGCCTGTTTGAAATTGAGGTCAGCAGCATTCATATAGTCCATAGAGCTGAATAGACATGATTATCATCTTCCAGTTTGAGAAGATTCGATACTCACAATTATTATTATCATACCCTCCAAACGCAAATATGAATGTTTTCGAGAAAGAATTGTGTAGGAATCTATATGAAGATGATATTAAATCAGATCAATTCCACTCTCTATCTAGTAGTTAGTGAAATTTTCAAATACTAATTCTTTAGATGGCATGATGCTTAAAGAGCTTGGCTATGATCAGGACCTTAACAAGGTCATTGGGATGGGCTTATTCTTTATTTGGTTGCTGACCATCTGTAATTATTGTCTTCACTAACATTGGTTAAAAAAAATGTTATTTAGATGAGTGAACAAGCACACTTTAACTTGATCTTAAGTGGTTATTGAAGCTCATTAATATTATGACTCGAGTGCTGTCTCCTACTTTGAGAGTCATCTTCAAAGGACAACAAACTACCCTGCAAGAGCATTTATATATATAAATATATATTCTTATGAACATTTTGATCCAAGTAACTATTGCCCGAAAGGTTCCTTCTTGTCCTTGCTAAGCATCTGTATTTTATGTTTATTATTCATTTCCCGCATGCCAAATCAACAGGTTGCAGAAAATATAGTTAAGAAACAACTTTTAAGGAAAAATTTAAGGATGTTTGGCAGAGTTGCATACCTACACACTTAAATTTGGTAACTGTTCATACCAAAGTATGATCTTGCCGAAAATAGCTCTTGAATAGAATGAAATAGATATCAATAGAATAGAATAGAATAGAGGCTTGCTGTGGCAAATGCTTTTTATTTACAAATTTAAAATTCATCAACTAGGCATCAGACCTTTGTTCCTTATTTTAAGGAAACAAACCCTAATCTAAAATTTATGTGCATCACTGCTAAGAATCTAGTCATAACCCATAAATGTTGAAATTGGTAGAAAATTCTGTTATTTCTTGTTATTCTTATTATTTGATGCTTTTTAATCCTTTTTAACTGCGGGCCAAACAATACAGAACTCATTTTCGTTTTTCTTTTACAACTAAATATTTTTAATTAGATTATTATTGATAAGTATAATTGATGTTCTATAGGTTTTTGTTAATCATATGTGTTAGTTAGACTATCTACACAATAATATTGACTGGGCTAATGACCAAATTAATTGGCTATACTTCAAATAGATTGTATGGTGAGCAAAAATTGCAAAAAATGTGCATTTTAATAAAGCCAGGGGAAGGTAGATATAATGATAAATTTAAAATTTAGTGTTAGCTATTACTATTTTTTATGTTTAAGTGATATTTAATTATGGTATTTTTGAGCAAATTTAGCAAGAAATTTGCTTATAATGGTCACATTTATATGACTTATGACCCAATTCGATTGGAGCAATATTTCAAAGCCCTCTGACTGACCTGATGTAAAGCTGTGAGTCCGTCCACGTTAGCCGTGTTGATATCGGCACCCATCTTCAGCAGGCGTTGTACTTCATCTTTGTCGCCGGACGTACACGCAGCCAGGAAAACAATCCCCGCGGAAAACTGAATCCTAGAGGCGCGCTTCGGCGTCGGCGACTGTTTATTTGTCTCGGACTCTTCCCATCTCTTGAGTTGCTCCGCGCGCTTAAACAACGCTGACGACGACCTGTTATCCGTCATTTTGACCAGCGAGTCGCCACCCCTCACACGATATGGTCTTCACCAACACTTTTCACACGGCATAGATTTTGTTTTCGTTACATACAGTACACAAACCCAGAGTCCATAACTTAATTGCCAAAAAAGGAAACATGAAAGAGGAAACGTTCTAGTGTGATTACTATTGTAAAAGCTTTCATGCGATCATCATTTGATACACTTGTTGAATTGCAAGAATTTAACGTACGGCCGTAGATTTCTATATACATGACATAACCAATAAGCTACACTCTTAGCGTGGCAGCCATTACGGGAATAAATTTCACAGTCCACTAAAGTACCCACATACCGAATGGCAAAAAGAAAAACTAGACAACGAATAAGAATGACGGAAGAAGAAAACTACTAGCGCCACCTACATAACATGTGTGGCTTAATGTTGCTAAGCGTAAAATATTTACTTTTGACAACAAACGTCATTTAATATAAGCTCTAATCTGTACTGCCCAAATTGGACTTCGAAACTTGTAAATGAAAACAGTCTTATGGTTTTTAACTTAATATTAAAGATTTATTTCATAATTAGTTAGGGATTATTTTTATAAATAAGTCGTATCTGCGTAAGCACATCATTTAACCGATTTACTAGAAAAAGTTTGTGCGTACAATAGCCATTGCAAAATTATCTTTAGCGAATGAGTTTGATATATTATATTTATTTTCTATAGAATTACTTGTACCTGGCAAAAACACAAAATATCAATTCTCAGTAAATTAAAAGACAGATTTTTTTTACATACGATCACTATCATCTAAAACCTTAAATGATCACATAATTATATAACACTCATCGGAGATTAAAAAATCCCTTGCTAGTTAACCAGGACTCTAATAAAATGGGATAGAACTTTTAACAATCTGCACAATTCTGTGTTCTGTTTTAGAACAGTAAACCATACCACATCAAGGAAACCTCAGAAATTGAATTAGAACAATCAATGACTATTGTTTAAAAAAACACAATGTTTAAATCTCCAAAAAACCCTAACACATGTTTTCAAGTTAATTACAACTAACTGTAATATCAGCTAATAGTTGTATAGTGCACGTCATATTTTTCGGTTGATTTTTGTAATTTCAGCATGTAGTATGGTAAAAGTGATCCGTGTACCCAACAAAACTTTTTTTTATTGCTTAGATGAGTGGACGAACTCACAGCCCACCCGGCGCTAAGTGGTTACTGAAGCCCATAGACATCTACAACGTAAACGCGCTACCCACCTTGAGACATAAGTTCTAAGGTCTCAATAAAATTACAACGGCTGACCCACCCTTCAAACCGAAACGCATTACTGCTTCACGGCAGAAATAGGCAGGGTGGTACCTACCCGTGCGGACTCACAAAAGGTCCTACCACCACTACTCTTTTATTAAAGATCACATGCAAAGTGACCGATGGCAATTGAGTAGGATAATTTCCAGGGACCGTCTTCGAAATCATCACTAGCCATTCAAAAGCCAATAACTTTCATCACTTCTGTATCCATAGGGTAGGTCTCTGCGAAATTATTTACGCACTGACCCTCCCGACTAGGCGCGTCAACACCTCCGCTCCCGCCATTCGCCCAATCACAATGTTCGACCAGCCCATACCGTGGGCCCCGAAGGTCAAATATTTTGGCACTTCTCTACCTGATGATATGTAGGCGAAGTAAAATGTCCCTTAGAAATAAGGTGACACTCTACAAAACTTGCATACGCCCCGTCATGACCTATGCAAGTGTAGTGTTCGCTCACGCGGCCCGCACTCACTTAAAGTCATTCCAAATTATTCAATCCCGTTTTTGCAGGATAGCCGTCGGAGCCCCGTGGTTCGTCAGGAACATCGACCTCCACGACGACCTGGACTTAGAGTCCACCAGTAAGTATATGCAGTCGGCGTCGATGCGCCACTTCGATAAAGCGGCACGACACGAGAACCCTCTCATCGTGGCCGCCGGTAACTACATTCCCGATCCTGCGGACAGAATGGAAAGCAGTCGACGTCGCCCAAAACACGTCATCTCGGATCCTCCCGATCCACTAACGGTGCTTCTAGGTACTTCAAGCACCGGTCACCGTTCTGCGAAGCACGGCTCTTGCTAGGGTTCGTGTTAGCAACGTCATCAGGTTTGAGCCCCGTGAGCTCACCTACAAAAGTTAGGGTTACGCTGATATAGCCTCTCAAGGCTAACAGCTTAGGTAGGAAAAAAAAAAAAAAAAAAAATACGCACTGAGTTCGGCATAGGTTGTGCACCTATCACACAATCAGGAAATGCCCATGTATCTTGCTATTCTAATGTTTTTACTCCAAATGGCTCTACTGAGAAAGATAACGCTGTGTTATAAAATGGGAAATAATATAAAGCTAAAAATGATATTGGCTAGTCTATATCAACAATATAGGCTCATGACAAAAATAAAAATAAACCTTTGTGTATTCACTTAATTAATGTATTGATTTCAAATGTATTAATAATGGAGACACTGTTAATATCTATATAGGTATTAAAAATGTCTCAATGTATTAACAATGAAAGTGAAACGTGAACGCAAGAATGTCGTGAAAAATTAACAAACTTTGTTTTATTAAATCCAAATCATTATCTGACAGCTAGTTCGTAACTATGTTACTAGTTAAAATTCAAATAATGAGAAACATTGCCATTTCAATTTATTCTGCTTGCATAGATAGATGACCAAGAGCCCATGGAACATACTAATACTCCTCGTCAGAAATAAGCACCATGGTTAGACCTACCAGTGCAGATTTACATAGCGCTTTACCACCAGCAATTAACGAATTTAATATATTTTGCGAAACCATAGCCACCATTTAGCAAGAATTTAGATTTTGGTACTTATAATCATAGTACTTAGCGTCAGATATACATAACGTTTCAGAATATATTTTTTTTAATAAGATAATAATATGTTGAGGTCTCCTGATTAGATCGTTGAAGAAAACTCCAATCAGAATATGAAAACCATTTATATATTATTTGCAAAAACAAAACAAAATAAAAACTTTGCAGCCAACATTGGTCAATGTATGTAACGGTTCAGTTTTTCAAGAATTCTCTTCAACATTCAAATTGTAATTTAAATGATCAAAGGGATTATTGGGTATTGCTATGCCAAGAATGCATTGTACTGGAAAAAAATAAATCTTATTTTTTGTACGCTGTTTTTGCGAAATTGTTGTCGTTTAAAACTTTGTTTCTCCTTGTAGGGATAATCTGTATTCTGTGGAGTTTTGGGATTTTCAAGATAATTATTCTCTTAGGCATTAACATATATTATTACTTACCCTAATCCTATTACATACCTTTTCGAAATTTCGAACCTTCCAATTGATTCCTAAATAAAACTGGTTTCCCTACCTTTACCACACTAGTAGTGGCAAATGCACAAGCCGTGCGAGCCACAATAAAAAAACCATGATTATTTTATTTTAGTACTAGTAACATTCTCACAAACGTCAAAGTATTTTTGAATTTGTAATTGAGAACAGACTTTTAAAACTTTTGTAGCGGCCTCTAGCGGCACATCGCACTAACAGCAGTTAGGAGTTCCAGTCGGCTCTTACTGGTCTCAGATATTATTCGAAATTCAAGATGGCTATGTGTCACGATGGTTTCTTGAATTGTTGTCGTTAAGTAACTTTATTTGTTTAATGTGAAAAAGAGTGAATCTTCACAATGGCTGACTTAAGTGTTGATATGTCGAATTTGCCCGATGAGATAAGAGATAAATTGGCGGAGTTAGATTTGGAGTTATCCGAAGGTAAGTTATATTCAGTAAAAGTCTGTGTTTCTCATAGATCGATAATTTGTTAATTTAGATTATTTCTTACAAATTAGCTTTGACCATGGCACACCTTTATTAAATTTCTACAGTCACGAACATTTCGGTTTATTCTAAAAGATGATTGTAAACTAGTTATGCGAGTACTGACGTAATGAATACAGCTGATAGTTGGGTAAATAAAGCGAGTGGATTCGAGAGACATTGGTTGTTTTGTGCCGAGGATGTTGGTGATGCTCACGCTCGACTTGCTGTGCTGTCTCACATCGTCTACAAAATAATGCTTCTATTACAGTGGATATTTTTCGATGTAATAACAATGCTTAGTTCGCCACGAGTATCCGACGCTCCGCGATATTTAGACACACACGACGTATATACCCAGGTTCTTTGGCGTGCGTTGAGCCCAAGCGGGCTTGGAGAAAATAGAAAAAATATTTTTCACAATGTAATACAAGTATCGTCATTGAAAAATCGCAGTCTCGATCCGTGTTATTGTTGGCGGTGAATCATACGTAAACTTTGCTAATTTACTGTAATGTATGACTAGTATGCACAGTATGCGTGTATGAAGAAAAATATGATAGTGAAATAGATTTTCGGTTCGGGCACTATTTTAGGTTTTCATTTAGTGAAACATTATTCTTAGAATTGTCTATTACTTTAATAAAAGCAACAACAATAAATAACGAAGAAATTCGATGATGAAAATGGCTTTCATTCTCCCGTTAGGATTTCTCAGCTTTTCATTAAGAAAACAAGAACGCAATCAGTTTTTAATGTTTTCTTCCAATATATGTTGCTAGTTGGACTGGACTGACGTCGTGTTTTGAACACTCCTGCTCACATTAAGAGATGAAGTTTAAATATGTACCCGATTGAAATGATGGTTATCTATATATCCTTGAAACCGGAACGTACAACGCCTTTGCAGCAGAAATGAGAAGTACGGTGGTATCAATCGATGCAGGTTCTAACAGATCTAGAGTTTTTTTTCATACATTATTTTATTACGCAACTTTGTTCCTTTGCAACAGTTTATCGTTCGAAATTTATATCAGATACAAAATTATTTAGAACACTTGATACCAGCCCGGGTATCGCGTAATAGCATTTCAACTAGCACTCCTGGCGTCTTACTTATTAGGTCACAAACGTAAACATCGGAGTAAGACCAACTTATTAGATTCTTCGAAAATCCCTTTAATAAGATCTCTAAAAGTAAAAATTGAACTGTCGAATGAAACAAGTTAGTGTCATGAAATTTTAAAATCACTGACATGTACAGTAGTACCGTGATTCAGCCAATTGAGCTCTATTGTGTCGAAATCTTGAGGACGGGACCGTTCGACTCATTATAGAGTTCGTACATCAATTTTAATGCTACTACTATAAATTCATGACCATCGCACGCGTCGCAACTTTGATAACTCGAATAAATAATTGCACAAAAAGAAGACTGCGCGATTACCACAGTTGCGTAAAATGAATACATTGTAATTATTCTAGTAATACGATCGGATAAAATCGGTAAATTGACATCACAGGACGAAAATGTACTGTCGGTTCGATTTTTCGATTTCTGCACGCAAAGCGATCACGCGTTCCGGTTCGGAGGGCACGGTAACTGTTCTTCCGCTGCAATTGAGATCTAATAAATTATGATTATAATAAACGTATCAGGGAGGGATTAGAACAGAAATGCGAGTTGTTAATCGCAACTGTCTGGGCACTCTGTCAAGAGTTACACGACAGAGAAAGAGAAGAAAATTATAAAATAAAATAAAATCAGGCAACAGTGGTTTTTTTCATTCTGAATCATAAGGAAAACATCGATCGGTCCTCTAGAAATGTACTTGACTCTAAATTTATATAGTTCACTATCTTAAAACATCCCTTTTGAACTCGAGAAAAAATCAATACCGGCGACCCCCAGATTCGTCTGTGGACCACGGAAAGTAAAACATTTGAAAGGTCGAGAATTGTAAAACGTAAAGCATTAAATGAAGATATTAATCCATAAATGTGTTTTAAATAATTACGATAACATTTTAAATAAATAGTATATAATGTCATCCAGCGTTAGTAAGTAAATACGTACGAGTATAAGTGAATAGAATATTGGACGGGTCTTACACGATTCACGTCACGGATACTCAGTTTTCGGCTTATATCACATAAATTTACACTTATATATCGATGAGGAAACAACACTATGTTGGATATGAGAATATATCTTGATATATAAGAACCTAGATTCTTCCATAAAAACCCTTCATTTGAGACGCAAAACAAAGATAAAAAAAAACATTTAAACTTCAAAACCTCGAAAACGCAAAACGTACACACGTAATAAAATTCTTTGATTTTTTTTTATTAAATATGTTTTTTTTAGTGCCGTTGTAGACTGTAACTTTCTTCGGAATAGGGTTTTTATCTAGAAATGCAATTATTTATATGAATCCCAAAACATATCGAGGCTGCTAGCCGTCTCAAATAAATCGGGTCAAAACAAAATACATTCGTTAGTTAGTTAGTTTAATACGTAATACATACACTTCATACAGAAATACATTCATTAGTAGTTCTAGTTAGAGAAATAGAGTTATACAATTACAATTTAAGAACTTTAAGAATGTAACTAATTAGCGGCGATCGTGGACGGAATTAAAAGTAAAATTCGTTATTTGAATTTTACGAACAGTGCAGTAATAAATACGCTTCATATTACACTTCCACACTACACTTTCAATAGAAATTTCATCATCACAATACAATAATTTTGTTCGTAATAACATAGACAAAGTTATTAAAAACGAAAACATATCTTTATCATCCGAATTTACCATACGAATTTACGAAAATATCGCAACATGAATTACGAAACCAATTAAGTATTTATATCCATTCTTTGTCTGTAAATCTGTTTGTTCGAATATCAAGCAAGAAGTACAAGACGGATTTTTATAAACCTTTTTGTGTATAATTTTTTGTGTGTGTTTTGACTTAGGTTTAGATTTATAAGATCAGTATTAATGAAACAAATTACGAATGGAAAAAATAACGGATAAACCATGTCTCGAAAAAAGCTTATTAATAAAATCCTTAACCATTATGCAACTTATCATGCAAATGCTAGGAAAAAGTCAACAATCTCCTCCAGAAAAAGCTTAGATTTATTTACCTTAGCCTTGATTTCTTTATTTTGTCTACATTTCACTGCTCGTCATAAAAAAAATATGTTGCTTCATTAATATTAATTTTGCTATCCTTTAAAATAAACTAATGTCTTGATGAGTACAAATAAATGTATGTTTTTTATTTGAGAAGACCGAAATATATTTCAAATACCTATATGATTTAATCTGGCGATTATGTATTACTTATTATCATTTAACAACATTTCAGATATTGTTTTGAATCTTTTACAGTTACCGTGGTCGTAGATAACCGATATGTCAAAAAGTGTTTTTTTTTTTATAATGGTTGAAAATAATTAACACGAGATTAAAAAATCAATTTCAAAATTCTAAAATCAATTTCTGTTATGTCTGCGACTCGTAAAAAACTAATACTCTCACTATATTGCTAAATAACCATAATATTCAACTAAAACAATGATAAATAATAATTTTGTGCTTCTCTATGAACTTTATTTGACTCATCTAATACATTTTTAAGACCAGCTTGAATTTATATATATTTTTTTGGTTAACGCCGCGAATTATTTTTTTGTTAGAATGCATGTGCGAAGTTTTTTTTTTGTGATGCAAATTTTTTTTTCTGCTGTTAGAAATATTATTAATATTAAAAAAATTTAAGTAGGAAAGGAATCTAAAAAAAGGATTATTGTGCTTCTATATAACAATACTAAGTAGCCGTAAATTTTTCTTAGTCCTGTTGTTAATTTTTTGTCTGATAATATTAGGCAAATAAAAAACTTGAGCTATGCTGAAACTGTACAATCCAATCGAAACACCATCAAAATAAAGCTTGTCAATTTTACCGAAACAACACTTATAGTATGAAGTTTATAGCTTTTAGAAATAGCTGCTATGCGAAATTAGCACGTTTGTTTGGAAATAACAATACACGCCTTGACCTGACTATTTTCGTTTTAATCATTGGAACTGTTACTAAACGCCTTTAGGAATAGTTGAGTTTCATTATTGTATCAACATTTAATGGCCACAGAATAAACCGATCTCCACTGGGGTAGCGAGTGGAAACCATTTTAAATATTGATGGAGCTCTCTGCCAACCGATCTCGTTGGGAATATGTGTGAGAAAGAGAGAAATAACTTTCGCATTGCGTGTTCTTGGCGCTGATACTCGACAGGTTCTATGCGCAAACGAACAAGTAAACAAATAGATAGTACGATTCAGAATCATTTTCCAGTACGGCCATATTGTATTTTGTTATGAAATTGTTCCTTTAAAACAAATACATCCTTACCGGTTTATAATAACGAAACCTGTGGATAGATTCATGTTTAAATAATATAGATAATTACTTGAAAACTAGAGGTATACAAAAAAAAAATATTGCCGGAATAGGCAGACGAGCGTACGGCCTACCTGATGGTGAGTGGTTATTGTCGCCCATGGCTTTCAGTTATGCCAGGGGCAGAGCTAAGTCACTACCTAAAGTTAAATAGGGTGGTTTATTTATGTTAAAATTAAATACCCAGATTTTCCTGCAAGAAACGTCGCTCAATACAATATGGATTTTTTTCAAAGGTGCTTCAATTTGGGCCTAACGTGCTTAAGTCCGTAAACGCATCCACTTCGCATCCACTTTAAATATTGATTGAATTCACTTCACGGCGAAAGCTGTTTAAAATTAACTTAACCCACCGCGCCACTAGCGGTTTTTTCACTGTTCATCATTCGTTTTTCGTGAAAATATTTTTAGGTACATTGCAATTATCTCGATATTATGGCTATTTTAAGAAAGAGGAGAAGGTCCCTCCGTGCTTGTTATAAAATTTTATAAAAATGCGCTAAGAATAAGAAAATAAATAAAGAATTAATTGAAACTACAAACCTAATAAGTAAGAAAATAAAATATGCTTTCACATTTTTAATCAATTGAATTTCAATTAAAGGATTTATACTAGGTATATAGTTTTATACTTTAGAACACAATGAATTATTATTCTTCACATATTACATACTGTATTGTTTAGTTCGTCAGAAAATTTAACCTGTAGAAGGTAAAAGAAAAATGATTTACATATGTATGTACATAGATCAACACGCTTTTAAAAATGTCCTTCGGCAGTCAGCTAAAGAACTAGTCGAATCGGTATAAAAGCTATTTTAGCGTTTGCTAAAACAGTAGATTAGACCTGAACATAACCTGACAGCAGAAGCGTTGTCCAAATTTAAACTCGACTGTCCAGTTTCGTAAAGACAGGTGTGGTGGATAACAACTGTATACTAGAAAGGCAATAACATGATACATGTGTAAGTAAAATAACTTTGGTAAATATACATAATTAATTGCATATTATATTAGTTTAAATTTTTTTTTTGCTAGTGGACAGCCGAGCTTTCGAACCGCGTTTGTTAGTTTTTTTTTTATTGCTTAGATGGGTAGAACGCGGTCACAACCCACCTGGTGTTAAGTGGTTACATCTATAACGTAAATGCGCCACCAACCTTGAGATATAAGTTCTAAGGTCTCAGTATAGTTACAACGGCTGCCTTCAAACCGAAACGCATTACTGCTTCACGGCGGAAATAGGCAGGGTCCTACCACCAAACTACTACCAAATAGGCAGGGTCCTACCACCAAACTACTACCAAATAGGCAGGGTCCTACCACCAAACTACTACCAAATAGGCAGGGTCCTACTACCAGTAATTACGCAAATTATAATTTTGCGGGTTTGATTTTTATTATACGAAGTATTGACTGTCACTCTTGAACATCAGCAGAGCCCGGGGAATAGCTGAGCTGCTGTCTATTGTACAGATTTTCTTATGTATAGAATAGGTTGCTCAACGAGCTAAGGGCTCACATTTCATCCAAAAAAAATATTTAGCCATAAAACTGTTTTTCCTCTTAAGTTTTAATGATATGGAAGGGAATTGAGATTGTCATTGAAGTTGAAATTGTCATTTTTTTAAATCGCTTTATGCCTGTTTATAACCCTTTAACAATTAACTCATATTCGTATCTTTAGAAAACTATAAACACAATATTGAAGTCGTCGTGGCCTAAAGGATAAAACGTCCGGTGCATTCGTATGTAGCGATGCACCGGTGTTCGAATCCCGCAGGCAGGTACCAATTTTTCTAATGAAATACGTACTCAACAAATGTTCACGATTGACTTCCACGGTGAAGGAATAACAACGTGTAATAAAAATCAAACCCGCAAAATTATAATTTGCGTAATCACTGGTGGTAGGACCTCTTGGGAGTCCGCACGGATAGGTACCACCACTCCGCCTATTTCCGCCGTGAAGCAGTAATGCGTTTCGGTTCGAAGGGTGGGGTAGCCGTTGTAACTATACTGAGACCTCAGAACTTATATCTCAAGTTGGGTGGCGCGTTTACGTTGTAGATGTCTATGGGCTCCAGTAACCACTTAGCATCAGGTGGGCTGTGAGCTCGTCCATCCATCTAAGCAATAAAAAAAAACGTGGATAATATTCTAATACCTATACTTTTAGCTCAAAACGTTCGTATTTAAAAATTTCATCGTTATTTACACAGTTTGCGTAAAGGAAACTGTTAATATTTAATTATGGTTGCGAAATTCAGTGTCGACTGCGGCGATCTGGCAATTCAAACAATAAATGTTAGGTTCAGTTCTGAGCGTTATAACTATATTTTTACAAACGGATACTTTGTTACGCGACAGAGGATGCGGAATATTACAGAAAAACACCAATAAAATTTGAAGTCGTGGTCTATAGGATTTGACGTCTTTTGCACTCGTATCGACCGGAAGGACTATGCCGTTTTATATGATGGTTTCATTAACCGGATCTGTGTCTATTTATGACGGTTTCATTAACTGGATCTGTATTATGTAACGTATTATTGCACCAACATCAAAACTAATAAGATTATCATTATCAAGGACCATTGGGAATACAATAATTTTATTACTTTAGATTAAAGTCCCGACTAGGAATGCCAGTATAACAAAAAATTTTTTATTGCTTAGATAAGGGGTCGAGCTCACAGCCCACCTGGTGTTTAGTGGTTACTGGAGCCCATAGACATCTACAACGTAAATGCGCCACCCACCTTGAGATATAAGTTTTAAGATCTCAGAATAGTTACAACGGCTGCCTTACCCTTCAAACCGAAACGCATTACTGCTTCTCTACAGAAATAGGCGGGGCAGTGGTACCTACCCGCGTGGACCCACAAGAGGTCCTACCACCAGTACATTCTCATTAAGCGTGTTTTTTTGTTTTTTATCTAAATAAACAAATTCTGTAATTTACAATAATTATAAAGCCCTCTTCGATGTTTAAGTAAAGCTAAATGTAACAATCATCGCTATTCCTGTTCGTGTTTAGAAACAACACGTCTTTACAGTTAGTGGGGGGTTTCAGTTACATTATGCGCTATGCTGTTGAACCAGTGACTATTCCTTCGACTATAAGCACATTGCAGTCTGCATACTCGAACTTTACTTCTAAGTGTATAGTTGCACGTGTTACTTTACACTTTCGTTGTCAATTTACAACGAAGCTAGAGTTTTTAATGCTACTAGAGGTCCCGCAGTAGTCTAAATTCGACTATAATTTATTGGAATTGTAAGTTTGTACACTATTATGATTCTATTTTATACTTGTATAGTCACAAATTTCGCCAAGACTACACTATAAAAAATATTAATAAAGACAAACAATATTTAATCTATTCTCAATTTGACCACAGACGTCAAGAACAAAAGTTTGACAATAAATAGTATGCATGCGTGTGTGCCTCAAATATATGGTATGTAGTGTGTGTAATGTTTTATTTATTGATTTAATGTATATTTTATGCATTTTTAAAAAAAAAATAGCATTGTGCACTTCTTCTCTATATTCTCTATAAGTGTGGAAAATTTCATACTCCTCCGTTCGCGCAATTTTCGTAAAAAGGGATACAAAGTTTTCGCTTCACGTATTAATATATAGATTATAAAGAAGCTCTCGATATATGCCGAGCTTAATAAGATCTGCGCTTTTTCATTTCAACTGTGAAAACGTTTTACTTTAATCGTGATTAAAAGCACCAGTTTTCGTTTCACGAAATATTTTTGTACATTCGAATTTTGCAATCAAACCGTTCAATATTAACGCGAGCCGTTCGTTAATTTCACAAATGCCTCGGCATGTAAACTTTTGATATTTCAAATAAGAAAAATCGAGTTAATATTTTATTCTACTTCGATTTAAGATTCATAATTCTTAAACAAAACTAAGCGTGTTCATAAAATGGTGGTTCTTCTTTTCAGTATTTATGTCAACAAATGAACTACATTTATAATTTAAAAAAATTGTGACTTAAGGACTTCAACAAATTAAGACCTAAAGGCCGAGAGTGAACGCTTCATTTCGACGAAGCGCTAGGAAGTGTCATTAACTTTACAATATTCCTTGCTGCACAAATGCTCGCTGACAGTTCTCTCAAACAGATGAACAGATAGTAATAGAAACTTTTGCGAGACATCCCAAAAGTGTTACTTCTTCGGTGAATTGTCGCTGTATATGCCGTGAATAGCCTATTTAGATAGAAATTAGATTTTAGAATTATAAAAAAATCAAAGCTGGTAAAAATGATAGTATATCTAATACATTATAAAGGAGATGTTTGAATAACTACTGAGAATGACCACAAGCGAAGAAACAGAATCTTTGTTGAGAATTATTTTTGAAACGTCGAAGATCCGTCTGAACGTAATTAACGCTTGCCATTTGTATGGGCCCGATGAAGCTCTCACCAGTTTCACGAGTAAATATTTAATTTTATCTTCGCATCGGGAAATCGACGGCCACAATACGAGACGCCTCGTAGAATTCGTGTCGTAATTGCGTCATTGTAACAATTATTATTGTATTCGTGTAATGTAATTGGGGCCGGAGTTCGGCTGGCTTAGTCAGGCCGTCGCGTCGGGTCTGTTAGGCATCGTCGGTTGACGGAACGAGTTTTGCGATGCGTCACACACCGCACGCACTTCAATACTGAAAGGACGCAAGTGCGAACCGCACCAAGCCGTTACCTGTCTATCGAGGACTTTCTACCTTATTCCATGTTAAGATTCAAATCGAACGTTTACTGGGCTTAACGATTTATAGACTTGTAAAATATGTTGAAACCGTAAACGGAATCTTAAACGTGCTTATTTATTACAATTTCTTTGTTAAGATTTTATCATAAGGTCGTCGTATCACCCGAAACACCCATTACATGGTATAAAACATACAAAACTAATTAAGTTTAAGCTCTGTAAAAAAATTCTAAAATATAGAAACATTTATATATAGATAGATAGACCTTTAATAAAAGTATAAATATTCTTTCTGAGCATTATAACATTCTTTACACGAAGGTTGAGAGTCCTTAGCGGTAGGTGGTTTAGCTGTGTCCGTCCGTGAGTCACGGTGACCATTCAGCAACGGGCTGTAACTCCGCTGTCTGTGAAAATTACAAACATTACCACTATTGGCCAAATTCAGAGTAAAAACATATATAAAAAATAGATATATATACCCAAACGCAGGTTTTAAAAGAAAAAAAATTGTTTCTTCCGAACAGCGTTGAAAGTTAATACACAATACTGTATTATTTAACTGCATTAAATCTAACCTCATAACAAATAAACTTTTAGTTAGCATTCACACTGTACCTACAGGTATATTATAGCCGAGTTGAGTGCAGATAGCCATAAAAATACTTGGATGCATGGTTACGCGGTCCACATACTAACTAACCATCGCTTGTCTGTCGGTGACTGTTTATCTGTAGAAAAATGAATCATAAATATATTTCTTACAAAGCAAAAATCAATACATCATACTTTCAAACGAAGATAATTAAAAAAGACGCAAATCGTTTCCTAAGAGCTTGTCTTTTTTTTTCTACCTATGCCTTGAGAGGCTATTTCAGCTTCTCTTTGATGTGTAGATGAGCTCACTGGGCTCAAACCGGGAGTGTTGCCAACACTGGGCCTAGCAAGAGCAGTGCTTCGCAGAATCTACCATCGGATCGGAAACGCGACCTATTGAGAAGATCCGGCGAGGAACTCTGTGAGCTATGTCTATGGGTTAATTCACTCGTCGAGCCGTTCGTCGCGAGCGACGGGTTTGACGGGGACGGTGACCGGACGAATGCAAGATTTTTAATGGCTTAACGCAAATAGTGGCGTACGGACCGCACGATACGATTTCACTCGAGAAGCCGTCGTCGCTTGTATACGCGTACGTCTTCCGTTCGAAATGCAAACAAACAAACACTCTCACTAATTAACAGTTACAATTGTAATTTTATGACGTTTAACATTTCCCAATTTCAACTCGTTATTCACTCGTTCAGGTTACGCAAAAACTTGTGAAAACATACTTATCGGAATGATGTAGTCATTGTCAATTTTACAAGGAAGTTGTAAAATTGCGATAAATGCCAAATGTATTTTGCCTCTTGACTAGCTGTCGAAATATGTAATGCTAAAATTCACTTCAAAGTTATCTCCTCAATAGTTCGGAATCGGAAAACAATGTATCAGTAGATGCTATTTATTTATTACCTACTAGGAATTGAGCTATTCATGCGGAGAACTCGGTAACTAGGTTGATGAAATATAAAGATAAGTTGGAGAATATGTAGTTGGTAACGTCTTGAAATCATATTTAAATAAATTAGTGTTCTGCTAATAAAATACCGTTGATCTAGAATATAAATATAAAGACTGATAGTTTGGTTTTCATATAATGAATGTGTATTGTTTGTTTATTGATTACGTAAAATAAAAATAGGAGCGCCAAAAATGTAAACATAACTTTATTAAAAAATAAAACTTAAATGTACAATATTTTTAATGCATTTGCCAATATTTAATAATTTCGATTGCTTCAGTAAATAGACTGAGACGAGAACCAAGCTAATTAGTACATCGCTGAAAACTTACAAATAGATTGATCCGTTTGTAAATATCTGTGTATATTTTTTTATTTGTATATGAGGCGGTGGTAGTGAAGGTCTGCAGTGAGCACTTGTTGCATCGTGTAAACTGATGATACCACTTCGTTTGATTTTAATAATTTTCACCTGTAGTCTCTCCGGTTTGAAGTCATCGTGCAAGTTCCGGAAATTCCATGAATGTCTGTTCAGGTTACATGTAAAGTACTCGGAGAAATATGGAATTCACGAAGTTCTATGAAACGTTTACGGCTCGTGATATGGAAATATCTCGCATTTTCAGTGACATAAAGCCTTGATATATTATCTATGTAATGTCCATTTACGGTTTGACTGCAAGGAGCACCGTCATTAAATTAATTGTTATCAGGATCGTGTTTCGAATTTAGCTATTCATAAGGAAATCGGGCTTCAGTAATAATAAATGGGTAATAAAAAAAATTTTGTTCATCGCCGGTAACTTATCACCAATTGTGGACCTTCCATCGATAAAAACTAAACATCGTTCATTACCAGCATTGTACACGTAGGTAAATAATGTTGACATATCAAATGGTTTATATTCACCGAAGCATTTATGCGTATGTGTTTATTTAATGTTTTACGTGGCCTAATAGCATTCTGGTTGGATCAGATAACCGTGTTTGTGTACTGTACTATAAGTTGGCCGGAAGTTGACTACACTCAAAATACTGATCTATTATAAACGGACAGTTTGCCCGTGTGTCATTTCATTCTTTGTGATCAATTTTATCGTGTCGACAAGTGAAAATGGTTTTTGAGCCCAGCTGGAATCGTTGGCTTTCGTATTAGTATCAAAGTCATCAATTTGTTGTTAGGCTACAGAATGCACTGCATTTCGTACACTTGTTTCCATGTAGTGTTGTTAGGCTAAAGAATGCACTGGACTTCGTACACTTGTTTCCATATAGTGTTGTTAGGCTAAAGAATGCACTGGACTTCGTACACTTGTTTCCATATAGTGTTGTTAGGCTAAATAATGCACTGGACTTCGTACACTTGTTTCCATATAGTGTTGTTAAGCTACAGAATGCACTGGACTTCGTACACTTGTTTCCATATAGTGTTGTTAGGCTACAGAATGCACTGCACTTCGTACACTTCTTTCCATATAGTGCTCATGTTCTTAAATTTGTTTAAAGTCGTTTGCGTTTTTCTTTAATGAATCGTGTTGAAGTTGATTGCAAGCATAAAAATGATCATCAAATGTATTATGGGTATATTTTGTTAGCTTTTTTGTTGTTATAACGGTTGCCGTTGCACTGATAGAATATCGCAGTATAAATGCTGCCGTCCACCTCAGAGGAAGAACGAATAATCTTCGATAATGTCTATTCCATTCATACAATGGGAATCTAGATCGCATCATCGCAGCAAGTATTGTTGATCAAAACTGTCCGGGTTCACAATACACCCTACAATCCGTAACTATGTCGTTACGAAAAGTCACTGTGGGTTTGATTTATAACATGACAATGTTATTGTGGAAGTCGGTTTTTTTTTTTTCCACAGGAGAAAATCGCCGGATCCCCACCCGCGCGGCAGGTGGGTTATGTGGGAGTTGAACCTCACTAAAAACTCCTGCCGCCCACAACCGGCGCCCTACCTCGGACCGGGCCGGAGCCCAGTCGGGGCTATTAAAACGGCGGGACAGGGTTGACGCAGAGCACATTACATCCATCCCACCGTCCCACGGACGCCGGACCGGTGGCCGCCAGCGACACGACCACCGGTTCCCTCGTTCAGCGGGCCGAGAGCCCGCTTTGATGGCGCCGCGTTACACCTTCCCCCAGAGCAGTCGGGGGAACGCGGTCCACCATCACCCGGCTTCCTATCGCGGGTGAGCGTGCAAAGCACGCCACCCCACGTCTGGGTCTCTCCCCGCACAAAACGGGTGGGACCCCTAGCTCTTAGGGGGCCAGGTCACGGATACGACCCCGGTCCCGACCCCCTGCTCGGCGGCGGCGTGTTTCTGCGTAGTGAGGAGAGCTTTCCCTCACTCGCCCCGCCGCCTCCTTCTGCGAGATGGTGCACTCGCAGAAGTCGAGCATAGCCTTCCATGACTCATCGCTGCCAAGCATCGACTCCACGACGCCAGGCAGCGACAAGTCAGGTCTTATCTTTGCGACCAGGACACGGCGCTGCACCTCCCAAGCGGGGCAGACAGCGAGCATATGCTCCGCCGTGTCCAGGTCGTGTCCACAATGGTGACACCTCGTCGTCGGCTCAGCCTCTATCCGGCGCAGGTACTTCCCGAAGCATCCGTGCCCGGTCAGCACCTGCACCAGACGAAAGGTGAGACGTCCTTCGCCACGATTCACCCAGTCATCAAAGACCGGGTAAACCGCCTCGACGGTCCGTAGCCCCCACGTGGGAGTGGAAGTCGGTTGGGAACTTGTTAGGTACATAGCTATATAGAGAAATTTGTATATCCGGTCGTTTTACCTATCAAGCCACAAACGCTTCACAGTCACACACTTCACATTGCTATTTATAAAAGTCGTATGGTCTCTGGTCGTTGGTCTTAGCTAAATACTAAATACTATACTACGAAATTTTCTTGGTGACAAAACCTCTTCCACGCCCATATACTTAGTCTGGCCATAAATACTGTTACAATTAAAAATAAACAAAATATTACATTTGAATTTGGAATCGGTCATTTTTATATGATTGCTCATTGAGTTTTCTCATTTTGGCGCCAATACATTGTACAATATTTTGCGATATTAAAATGGAGTGGGGTGATATAGAGAACCGAATCGTTGTGATTGCATTACACAAAGTAGGTATGGAGTCAAATGCAATTTTTAAAACTCTCCATACGCTTGGTATTAGTAAAATGTTTGTGTACCGGGCTATTAATAGGTGCAATGAGACCTCCTCTGTTTGTGACAGAAAAAAATCTGGCCGTCCACGTAGGTTTCATACGAAAAAGGTGGTCAAAGCAGTAAGGGAAAGAATTCGAAGAAATCCTGTCCGAAAGCAAAAGATTTTATCTCGGGAGATGAAGATAGCACCTAGAACCATGTCGCGTATTTTAAAAGATGACTTAGGACTTGCAGCCTATAAGAGACGTACTGGTCATTTCTTAACTGATGATTTAAAAGAGAATAGGGTGGTAAAATTGAAACAACTACTAAAGCGGTATGCAAAGGGAGGTCATAGAAAAATTTTGTTTACGGATGAGAAAATTTTTACAATTGAGCAACATTTCATCAAACAAAATGACCGTATTTATGCTTAAAGCTCTAAGGAAGCTTCCCAATTAGTCGACAGAGTGCAACGTGGGCAATATCCGACTTCAGTGATGGTTTGGTGGGGTATTAGCTATGAAGGAGTGACTGAGCCATACTTTTGTGAAAAAGGTATCAAAACATCGGCACAAGTGTATCAAGATACCATTCTTGAGAAGGTAGTGAAGCCCCTTAACAATACCATGTTCAATAATCAAGAAGGGTCCTTCCAGCAAGACTCGGCGCCAGGTCATAAATCTCGGTCTGCGCAGTCTTAGTTGGAAACGAACGTTTCGGACTTCATCAGAGCTGAAGACTAGCCGTCGTCTAGTCCCGATCTTAATCCGCTGGATTATTATTTATGGTCAGTTTTAGAGAGTACGGCTTGCTCTAAACGCCATGATAGTTTGGAGTCCCTAAAACAATCCGTACGATTGGCAGTGAAAATTTTTCCAATGGAAAGAGTGCGTGCTTCTATTGATAACTGGCCTCAACGTTTAAAGGACTGTATTGCAGCCAATGGAGACCACTTCGAATAAGCTTTTTATACTTTAAATTGTTTTATATTTATGTATTAAACTAACATACTGTAAAAGTAATAAATGTTATTTGCAATAGATATTTTTTTTTTAAATGTAACAGTATTTATGGCCAGACTAAGTATATAGAAAATGTTTATCGCCTGGTGAATGCAAAAAAATGACGAGTTATATGTCCATTTTATGTGTGAAACTATTTAACAAAAAAAATTATTAGTATGATTCTGTCAATAGTTTTACCCCTTGTCTAGAATTTTTTTAGAGATACACAATTTTTTTCTATTTACTTTTTTTCCGTTTTTTTATTTAACCACGCATTGGTTTCGCATACTTTTAAAATACATGTAAAGAAAAACCTTTTTATATGTAATTTTTATATAAAACCTTTTTAGTAAAAAAGAAAGGATTTTTCTTATATACCTATAGATTGAGTGAACTCTGTCATTGAGAAAAAAAGACGTGCTCAGTAGTTCAGTTTTATTTGATTCAAGAATACCTACTGTGTAAAATAATTTCTGGACAATAAAGGCTTTAAATGTTGTTTTGTTAATATTGAACACAAAACGCAATTAAGTATTTTATTATTGTTTAACCACTTTTCGAATATTCCATATCAATGTATATGACGGCGTTAACGATATTTATGTTATATAGCACGTGCAATAGGAGTGACTCACACAAGCCAGGTGCGCCGGCCGTGTCGTTCCACTCGTAAACAACAGCTGCAACAGAAGTGACTCATAAGCCAGCTGCGCCGGCTAGTATAAAAAGGCGGAACGTGCCTTGAAATGAACATTCGTTGGACTGCGTTTGCCTGGTGCACTTACTATATCGTTGTTACGTTGTGTGATTCAGTGACTGTTGTACGTACTGGTTAAAGTTGGACAAGTGTTAAAGTGAATTGTTAAGATAACATATTGTTGATTAAATCAGGAATCAAAAAGTGACATCGTTTTACTTGGTGTTCAACAAGATAATATCTACCCTAAAGCCAACATCAGAAGTGGGATCAGAACTCTACTCTCACTGGCGTGACGTGTTTGAACATGTTCGAAGTACAGCAAAAAAAACATGATGCAGATCAGAATACTAGTAGTGGTACGCCACAAGAGCGTGAATGCAGCATACGTAAGTCGTGTAATAACGTCTCTGTTACCTCGATGGAAGATCTGAGCCACGAAGAAATCGTCACATCCTACGTTCTGGCTCATGTTGCCCAGTTTGACTGTCGACTTCATCACATGGCATTTACTAACGGCAATACAACACGTAACAAGCTATTGCAAGAAATTAAGGCAAGTGCAAATCTCAAGGGAAACTTCGATCGCAATAATGGATCTGTCATGACGAGTGGGTAGTTCCGACACGAATCGTTTTTAAGCCAATGACTACTGCTAGAGTTACATGGCACTAGTACAGTAAACCAGGACATGAGACTGTGAATTGTCGCTGAAATTTTAGAATCTACTCGATTCAATACCAATAACACTACACGTTCGATGACTTCGGGCTCCAGCAAGCAAGCAAACAAGAAAGCAAGCAAGTTTCCGTGGGGAAGAAAAATTGACACATCTGAAGTCGTCGTGACCTGTAAGATAAGACGTCCGGTGCGTTCGTGTCTGGCGATGCGGCGGTGTTCGGGTTCCGCTGGCGGATGCAGGTTTTTCCGGTGAAGTGCGTGCTTGTGCGTGCTTGACATGTGTTCGCGGTTGGCTTCCTCAGTGTGGGAGTAACATCGTGTAAGAGAGGTGGAACCCGTAAAATTGTAGTTTGCGTAGTGGCTGGTAAGATTTGTTGCGGTAAGAAGTTTGCATGGTGGTAAAATGTCTTGTGAGTCTGCACAGGTAGCCGGAGGTGAGACTTCCGCGGTCGCGGCCCACCCAGTCCGCGAGAACCGGGCAGATCGCCTCGACGGTACGGAGGCCGGCCGACGGGTCCGCCAAACGACGAGACCACGCCTCCAGCACGGACTGCCGATATTGGAGCCCCCGCGCTCCGGCTGCACTTGCGCTAGGGCGCGCCGCCTCGTAGGAGACTGTGAGCAAAACCTGAACAACCTCCTCATCCGTGGGCGCCCGGCTCTCGCCTGCAAGTCAGCTGTTACGTGTGCGGTGATGCGAGTCATGTAGCTTCTGGGTGTTCCATGCGCTACAAGAAGAAAAACGGACACTGCTCCAGGTGCTGTGGCAGGTGCAACCAGAGACGTCAACGTGTGTTCCAGAGCTTCAGTGTGTTACAGATAAGTGGTTTTGGCTTCCCCTTTATGTTCCATTCAGGGTCAGAATGTAGTCTTATAAAACAAAGTCATAGTAATTTATTCAACGGTAAGCGGTTTCATGAACAAGTCACTCTTTGATCTGAAAGTAACTTAGACCCAATCATGATGGTAAGAGCACTTAGGGGATATTCAACTCGCCCTTAATAGTGCACGTTGTCGAGTAACAGGGTTTACTCCAATAGAATAGACGTTTGCCGTTCAGGGTAGTTCACTTGAAATATCTTAGTTTCAACAGAGTGATAATCCCTCTAGATTAGATCTTGATTTAGCACGGTCGAAGACCGGCGAAAACATAATAAAAAAGGGCACAAACTGAAGCTTGGTTTAGTCGAGGCAAAGCTAAAGTCAACCTCTTTTCCGCTGGGGATTTTGTTTTCGTAAGTTGACCGAAAATGTAAAGGTCCCTTCAACATTACTGCAGTTTTGGAAAACGATAGGTATAAATTGAGACATGTAAATAGTTCTAATAGAGTGTACAAATTTCCCCATGAAAACTTACGTGAAATACCTCGAGGCCCGTCAGGCCTACTAGAAATTTCTGAAAATTATAGTGACGATGACGTGACGGCGTACACAGATGGGTTAATTAATCTTGTTCATGAAACTGATCTTAATGATGACGACTCTATCACTGACAATAGAAGCGACATTTTTGTTCGCAAATAGCGATACAGCAAACATAGTCTGTGGGTAGTGATACAATGTCTGTAAGCGCAGGCACCTCAGGTGCAGGTGTTAGAAATGTAGAAAACGATGGTCGGTCTCGCACTATTTCTGAAGAAATTCCGTATAAATGTTCTGGTTTAAGAAATGTTTTAACAAACGCTACCGTACACGCAGATTAAAAAAAAAAAAAAAAAGAAAGAGAATTGTATGTGGCTAGAGAGATGTTAATCCGGACTAGCAAAAAAAAAAGAGAAAAAAAAAAAAAAAAGAATGTGTGAAGTCATTGAAGGGTCTGTCCGGTCCAATGGCTTGGCTATAGGGATTTTCATCCAGATTAGCCACAACAATTAGCTACAGGGATTGCGATTCGGTCTAGCATTATCCGGTCCAGTTCGAAAAACTGAAGGGATAACAATTCCGGTCTAAGTTAAAAGGGACATACTTACATACCTGAAGAGTTTTAAATGAACTGGCCCAGGTATGTAAGCAGTCTGAATGTTATTTATAGCCAGTATAGGATTTTCTGAAGAATTATGCGAACCGAACCGTACTAGATTGTTAATATCATAGACCACGTTTTAAGTTGCATCCGTTAATGTCAGGATGAACGAACACGTTTGTTGTTCACAGACATACCATAAGAATGCGCGCACGAGGACGAGCGCACGTCAGTATGGCCGTGACGGCGTTAACGATATTTATGTTATATAGCACGTGCAATAGGAGTGACTCACACAAGCCAGGTGCGCCGGCCGTGTCGTTCCACTCGTAAACAACAGCTGCAACAGAAGTGACTCATAAGCCAGCTGCGCCGGCTAGTATAAAAAGGCGGAACGTGCCTTGAAATGAACATTCGTTGGACTGCGTTTGCCTGGTGCACTTACTATATCGTTGTTACGTTGTGTGATTCAGTGACTGTTGTACGTACTGGTTAAAGTTGGACAAGTGTTAAAGTGAATTGTTAAAATAACATATTGTTGATTAAATCAGGAATCAAAAAGTGACATCGTTTTACTTGGTGTTCAACAAGATAATATCTACCCTCAAGCCAACATATACATACCATGACTTTATTTTTTTAGAACGCAAAATTCTGAATATAACTATTTCTATGCTATTGGAGTACAGACTTCCTGATTTGGTGTGCTTGGCTAACCTGTTTGATGTCAATGGGTTAATGCTCAATTGGGAGTGACAGCTGACGAGAACGCCACGGTCGGTGTAGGCAAAGATCTAGATGATAAAGTTTTTCCGTTATCTAGTTTCAAACTCAGATACCATTATTACGATTTATTTTTTCGTTGGGGTATAAACTAGGCGTAAGGAAAAACATTCCCAAAGTATATATCGAGGGGTGAAATGCTAATTGGTGTAAACGACATATTTGAAATTTTACAGAAGAATCATTTGATGTTTAAAATTTGGAAAAAATATCAAACAAAAATGCTTCGGCTATTTGAATGGAGTAAACTAAATTAAAGGTCAATTAAAAACCTTTAATTACAAAGATAAATGTCGTGTATTAAGCTTTTCACCTCTCGATATGTATGTTTTTTTGTTAACCTAAATAAGACGAGTTCACACACCCATTGGTGCTGGTAATTCGTAATCGGAGCTCATAGTCATCCTTCAAATGTGACATGTTTCCGCTTCTGGGCAGAAATAGGCCTGAGGGTTGTACCTATCCGTGCGCGCCTACAATAAGCGCTATTACCAGAAAATCGCCGGCTGGCGATCGCACTACGCTGGTATAAATGTAATACTCAGAGTGTGTGAGAGATTCAAGTGAATCTCTAAGTTGCCTTTAACGTAGCTCTGGGAAAGAAATTTGGTACTGCTGCAGGCCGCATTGTACCAATTGTAACATAATAAAAAATTGCTCATAAACTCGGCGTAAGAAACATATTTCCGGTATACCTTTTGTCGAAATGGCTTTAATAGATTCGAGAAAAAAGATATTCTAGAGGTTTAGAATATAATTTTTACAAAGTACATATAAATGATCCTGTATTAAGAATTCCTTAATATATAGGGGATCGTACGTTACAATAGATAACGCACAAAACTGAAAAATATAAATGCATTCAACAAAAGACCCAGTTAATGTCTTGTCATACTTCGTCTTGTTAAAAGTTTCTGTAACTACTAACTATAACTATAACAAAGTGTAACAAAACATGAACGCTGCACTAAGTCCTGTCGTGCGCCGAAAGTCAGTTACAGAATTGAAACTGAAATCAACCGGTAGACTTTCCAGTTCTATAACTTGCAGTTTTGTAAAGTTACAATGTTAAATTGCTTAAATTACAGATCAGCTTGCTCTTTGACTACACTAACATGTCCGCTTATAACTTTGCAGTAGACTAAAAATGGTTTAATTTAGACATAATTCTGTCAGCATTCATAGAAGCCATCTTTATTTAATAGACATATCTATATAATAAGTAATAGTCGTTTGATTATGCATTTCATAATATACTTCAATGATATATATATATAGCTTGAAATTAACACGACTTCTTGATAGCTCATCCGAATATGCTTATGAACTTGGTTTGAGCAACTTATTAATGGTTTCGGTGCTTTTTGTTGTCATACTTTTTACCTGATTAATGATAACGATTTCATTTCAATTATCTATTAGTCGTTTTTAAGGTACCTTATGATTTTGAACGAAATGTTGTGTATCTAAGAGGTAGTATATTTAGAAAGCACCCTATTCTTTGCATAAATTTCAATCAATACATGTGTATGGACGTCGTACTTTTATCTTTTATTTATGCAAAACCACTTCAGAAGCCAACTCGAGAGACGTGTATTCTTTCCTCGTGCAATCACTTACGGCGAGACGTCGAGTCGTCGAAAATTTCCTATATTGCAGCGGAAAATCTTCCGCAAATTGCGCCTCGGGTGAACAAAATTGTGTTCGAAGCTTCCCAGAGCCACGTATCCGTACGGCTTCCGAGTAGGTAGTACGCCCCGGCACCCGATCTGTATTAATATAGATTCACGGCGTTGGTCGCCTGTTCGATCTT
The DNA here is from genome assembly GCF_030267445.1 of Bombyx mandarina. NCBI lineage: Eukaryota > Metazoa > Arthropoda > Insecta > Lepidoptera > Bombycidae > Bombyx > Bombyx mandarina. The sequence goes on from NC_143208.1 coordinate 3,976,744, forward strand.
CAGTAATATTCCTTTTATTCATTTTGTTCGTCACTACTCTGGCCTCGGCGGCGTTGGCTTGTTAAATGCAATTATAGTTTAATTCGAAAATTTTCAATAGGAGAAACTATAAATTATTTTTTTATTAAATCAATAATTGAAATAAAATTTAAGTTTTTATAATATCTATTCGTTTAAAATACTCTTACTATGAAGTGTTGACGTGGTAACTCTTTACGGCCCACTCGAGTTTCTCGCCAGATCTTCTCAGTGGGTTTTCCGATCCGGTGGTAGATTCTGCGACGCATTACTCTTACTAGGGCCAGTGTTAGCAACACCTCCGGTTTGATCCCCGAGAGCTCACCTACACGTTAGGGTAACGCTTATATGCCCTCTCAAGGCTATCAGCAGAGGTAGGAAAAACCAAAACTCCGCACGGCATTATTTCTGAATTGAAACTTTCCTTAATTTAGACAAAGTAATACAAATCTGTTGCTAGTTCAGGTCGCACGTATACTTGAAAAATAGCGTTTAAAATGTAGTAATAGTGAGTGAGAGTGCATACAGATCGTGATGAGGTCGATGCTTCACACAAAACGTCTTAAGAGTATCACAAAGTACCTAGTCAGGTCATAAATTCTGTCACATGTTTAATGTAAAATAATTGAAACAAGTTTATTCATTATGTGACCATTCATATACCAAAATGAACTTAACAAAACATAGATTCTTATGACACTAAAGTTTATTCAAAATGACCTCCGTGATTTTGAATACAGGCCTTCAATCGGCGCGGCCAGTCGTCTATCGCAGCACGAACGAGATCCATGTCAATATCGGCGGCTGCCTTAATCAAGGATGTCTTGAGTGACTCCAAATTGGGATGAGGCTTTGAGCACGCCTTTTCCTCCAAGTGTTGCCATATCTTGTAATCTAACGGATTCAAATCTGGACTGGAGGAGGGCCAGTCTTCGTGCCGGATGAAGTCGATTTCACGCGCCGCCAGCCAGTCTTGTGTGCTCTTCGCTCTATGAGCTGGCGCCGAATCTTGTTGGAATACCCAGTGCCTGTTATTGAACATGGTATGAGAAACAGGTTCCACAAGGTTCGTCAGGACTGTATTTTGATACACAACTGCATTCGTTTTTACACCTTTCTCACAAAAATGTACCTCTATTAAGCCCCAATAAGAAACTCCCAACCATACCATGAGCGAGGATGGAAAATGACCTAGTTGGACACGCGGAATACGGTTGCTCGCTTCTTCACTACTGTGTGCGTACACCTTATCATTTAGTTTGTTGTAGCTCTCTTCTACGGTAAAAATTTTTTCATCCGAAAAAAAAAATTCCCGATATTTTTTTCCCGCGTACCGCTTCAACAAAGCGCGGCATCTCTTCAGTCTCAGGTCCATTAGACGAGCATTCAAACGATGTCCTGTTTTTCTTCGATATGTCCGAAGCCCTAAGTCTTCATTTAACAACCTTTTCACCGTGGTTCTGCTTAACCCCATCTGAAGGGCCAACAGTTTCTGCTTACGTTTGGGATTTCTTTGAATTCGCGCCTTCACAGCTTTTATCACTGCTGGAGACCTAACAGACCGAGGGTGACCACTTCTTGACCTGTCATCTACACTAGAGTCTTCATTGTATCGTTTGATGGTACGATAAACGAATCTTTTGGTTATAGTCAAATTTAAAAAAAAATTCAGTATGTTAAAAGTTTGAATTGGCGCGTAACCGCAACGATGCAACGCAATAACTGCAACACGGTCTTCTTTAAGCGTCCACTCAATATTTAAAAATGAGTAAAATTCTAAAAGTATACATTTTTATTTTCATGAACAATTCGAAGTTCGAATTCAATAAACTTTTTTGTGGCCAGCATTCTAAAAGAAAAGTTTTTACTGTGTGACAATACTTATGACCTGACTAGGTATAATAGTGAGCAGAGGCTTCGTTGTTTTCCACGATATCGATTTATTTATTTCACTTTGGCTCAGTCACAAAATTATCTTTTTAGGTAGAAAGAGAAAAAAGGCAAAAAGGGAGGTGACAAAAAAAAATTGAGCTTCCTAAAAATATATTTATTATGAAGAATAGAAGTTTCCTAGTGAAACTTCCTTTATCTATTTACGTACATGTCACTGAAATGTACGTGATATATATTTATCCCATGAAATAGGTACCGATATAAGCGACGAATGGTTTCACTCGATTAATTTGTACATAACAAGATATTTGATTTCTGTATTTGAAAATAGAAACGCGTAATATTAAGTTAAAAGGACTTTTTCGTATTACGAGTAATCCAGAAATCGGAAAAAGCTTCGACTAGTTTGTATTCAATAATTAATTTTTTATACCTACAGCGTAACGTGCTGTTAGGTTATTTAAACTTTTCTTGAACTGGTTTTACTGAATGTTTTTGCTGGAAACTAAATTGAAATGTTGTAGAATTTAAATTCCTCGTGAATTGTAGAAAAATAACGAAGCTTTTAAAACAGACTGCTTCTAGGAATGGAACACATTAAAGATAACAAGCTTTTAATTTTAGCTGTGTTCGGTAACACAATTCTTCTGTCTGAGTTTTTAAGTGTAGTTGCGAAGAATTATGGGGTTGGTCATATTTACTCGACAACCCGTGACAAAACTGATGGAAGACCCAACGGTCAATCGGTCGACCATTGTAATGACATTAAGTCCGCCTTTATACTGTCTAGTATATAAATTTGTAAATAAATAAATATTAAGTTACATATTAACATGTCTGAAAACGAAACTGGGTTATTCGAATAGTTTAAAAACAACAAAGTGCCCTGTGACGACGGAATGATATTAGTACTTCAAGAAGGCAAATACTCTGTCGCTTTGAAGAACCTACAGACTGATCTTACTTTTAGGGACTTTAAGGTTAAGGGTCCATCTTGTTTTCCATTCGCCTCACGTGCTGCTACGATCAATTCCTAAGGCCGATATCGGAGAAGGCTACAGTACTGTAGACCACACTAATGCACTGCGACACTATGTATATTATCTATATCGTGATGTATAACTTAGTCTTGACCTAGTATGTATTGACTATGAGAAAGCCTTCGATTGAGACTGTTAGTTTTCAATGATGCGAAATTGATTACCGATATATGAAAATACACGACAAATAATTAAAACGGTTGTCTGGTAGTCATGAGTATATGTCCTCGATGGAATGCTTGTTGATTGCTCTGAATAGAAACTCCGTCTGGACCATAAAATAAATATGGGCGAGAAAGTCATGTCTAGTGCCCATTATATAGGTATGTAGTAGTATTATCGGAGACATTTCGTGCGGAGTTGTTTACGTCTGAACCTTGTACAAATGGTCTATTTGGATAGAACCTTGTAAAATTGAGCGCCTTTCGACAGATGATGATGATGATGTCATGAAAAGTAATATGTTTGTTTTCTAAACGTTTATCTAATTTATTCTCCAAAATGATACCAGTAGCAAACTCTAAACTCTAGAAAATGTAATTTAGGAGGGAACGGTGTATCTTTTTTATTGCTAAGTTTCGGTGGACGAGCGCATGGCCTATCTAGTGTAAAGTAGTTACTGAAGCCCATAGACATCAAAAACGTAATCATTAATGCCGCCACGCACCTTGAGACAGGAGTTCTAAGGCCTCAGTTTATACAGTACAAGGCTGCCCCATTCTTCACACCGAAACACATTACTGCTTTACGGCAGAAATAAGCAGAGCGGTCGTACCTGTGAGGATTCACAACACGTCCTACCACCAGTAATAAGTTTTATTTAACATAACGATACATCTCGTAAACAGTTGTCTATTTCTGTTGCACATTTGTTGTATATTACGTACATTTGCGGCAAATGTTTAGTCTGGCTGGCGTATTAGATAAAATCGTCGGATCACGGTCTCGTTTCCTCTATCGATTGCAGTACGAAAAATTACAATCGGTCCCTTTTTATCTTATCGCTTGCACGCTATCAGTCAGCTTGAGGCAACCGATACGGTTTTAGTCATCACGATCGAATTATCGCGAATTCGGGGATTAGTTTACGTTTCGAATGAATATTACTTTGTATTTTTGAAGTGAAACTTCTTTAGGCGCATGAGGATAAAATTTTTACAGAACGTCACGCAGGTATGCAACGGAAGTGACGTCAAACTACTATTGAAATTAAGTACTTGTCAAATGTCAGTAGTAGTAGTTGTTGTATTTTTCCAACTGGAAAGGCAAATGTATCATACCGTACAGCCTAATATTTTATATTTTTTTTGTGAAAAATGTTAATAGGAATTGAAATGAAATGAAAAGAATTTGAAACATTAATCAAATAGCATGAAATTAAATTAGTCAATTCAATTGGCAAAAAAAATATTAGTCATTTACAATTTAGAAATCTAAACATAATGTGACTGTCAACACTGAGGTTTGAGATTGACATTTGACAGACTTTTGGCGGGAACATATCTTCCTTTTCCCTTCCTCTAAGTCTCGGAAATCTAAAGTTTTAGATTTGTATAAATATAAGCAAGACTCATAAATTAGTTCGCCAAAAAAGTTTCACTTCTGACATGTGTACTTTGTACGCACGCACTTTTTTTTTTATACTATGCCAGATAAACGTCCATAAATAACATAACCTGTTCGTATTGTATATTGCATTCGATTGTCGGTGTATAAATACGGGAAATATTCAATTGAAGTTAGGACAAATTAGGGGTAATGTATTTTGGTACGTGAATTTCGAATAAATTCTACGAGAATACTAAATCAGCGCTTTCATTCGTGCCAGTACGAAGAAATCGACTTGGCGCACAATAATTTAGATACACGGACGAGTAACTTGTATATTCTTATTTAATGTTAGAGAAATAACTGTGCAGACTATATGCCACGTATTTCATGTAAATCACGGATTCAAATGACGCATACATACATCATGTGCTTAAGTTTGTTGTATCGATGTGAATTTGCATAAGGCTGCGTTTTCAACAAATCTTCGGAAGGAAGCAACATTCCGAGTTTTTGAAGCTTTCCATCATATTTGAACAGTCTTCAAAGATACAATATAAATAGATGGATGTAGTCTGGTATTATTTTGATTTTTTATATAATTCATAATGGCCACACAAGTAATTCTAAGCTATTGTATTCAAACGTTTTTAGAACCACTCATGCTATTTCTTTTTATAAAAAAAATTGATGAATTTAAGCTGATAAACTATTAAATCAAAGCTTAAACATCTAACCAATAACTAAGCATACATCTAAATACTAGATCTCCGTTTTATGACAGGTTTATCCTTCTAAGAACGTGTGGGATACGACGGAATGATATTTGAATATTTGGTATGAGGACGCTTAAAATAGTAGGTGGGTAACGCGTGACAGGCTAGTTTCTAAAGGGGCACAAAGTAATGATTATGCTGATTTTTACGCACGTATATAGAACCTGTAATGTTAGCCAGCAAGGACGGTGATCTTCACCTCTCTAAAAATGGGGAGGAATGAATGAATAACTGAAAGGAACCTACGTTAAGTAGCGAGATGAAAATACACAATGTCCTCGTCGACGTATTTTCTGTAAGGCAACTGATCGTTTAGAATAGAAAGAGAGAACCTATTTGCTGATTCTCGTTGATTTCACTAATAAATGGAACATTTGAATTATTTGTAACCATATAAAATACATTAGGTTTTTTTTTATAAAATGCAGAAGACATAAAGATACTAGACTACGTTTTGTTATAGTTAAATTAATAACGTATTTGTAGCGAGTTCTTTATCATTATTTTTTTTTCAAACTAATGGATAATTGTACAATAACTACAATTAGATTGTTTATACACATTATTATTTGCATTCACGACCGTTTTATGGAAAATATGCTCTTGAATTGGTTTTATTTGTAGACAGTTCGCTTAGAATTTAAGACTGTCCCGCCTTCGTCTAGACAAAACCTAAGTTATATTCTGTGATCCGTTTGTCGCAAGTCACCTAAAAATGAAATGTATAAAATATTAAAATATGTGTTTATAGTATTAGATTCTACAGAGGAAGTGTGAAAGTAGCCCCGGTAATCTACAAATTAAAGAGCGGACGGTTAGCGTGGTATGGACATGTGAGCGTAGAGAGAAGATGCATGTGACTAGGAAATGTATCGAAATGGTAGTGCAAGGTCGAAGGGGAAGAATAGGTCGACCGAAGAAGACATGGATGGAGTGTGTGAATGACGATATGAGAGAGAGAGAGAGAGAGAGGAGTGAGTGTTGCGATGTCGGCTGATAGAAGAGAATGGAAGAGAAAAATTAGCTGTGCCGAACCCACCTAGCGGGATAAGGTGGAGAAAAAGAAGAGAGTATTAGATTCTACAAATATACTACTAAGATACATTATGCATCAAGATTACGGTCTAAACCTAGCCTAACATAACTTTCTTTCTTATATCTACATTTACATAGACGATATCTTTTTAAAGTTTCACAACAAGACCCCTCGGCTCACGTTATCAGCGTTCATTATCAAATGGGACCCGACTGTCCTAAGTCGACTATCTGCTGTTGTCATATTATTTACATTCCGTTTGTTTTTGCGACCCCATTTCCTTGTTGTAATACTAAAGCTGCTATGAGTAAATTCTTTACTAAAAATAAAACACGCTCTCTCATCTCATTATAAACTAATAAAACTAACTAATTCAAAGGTTAACAAAATAAATTGTAAGGTTAATGTCTATTTGTATTTGTACTTTAAGAGAGAAATAAAATTAAATAAAGTATTATAGTTATTTTTATTATTATTATTATGTCTCATTTACTCTTAATCGTTACTGTTCGTCGTCGTCTAAAACGTTATCTAGCTGGGAGGAGAGGGTGACCCAAGTTTTGCCGTGCGGTCTTACTTTGAACCATGCGCTACACTCCAGACAATAGTTTTAGTCGCTACTTTTGCTACCTATCCTGATTGACTGGGATGATCCAATCAACTCTCTCTTCGCCTAGGCCATCTTGTTAGTCAATCAAGGGCAAATAGTGGGTAATCGTTTTTGCGATTCCATAAACTTCTTTGTGACTTACATTCGTACTTTATTATTCTCTACTAAAAAAAACTAAAACGCTTATAAAGTACAAAATAAATTTTTTTATGGTTTAAGAATTTTAGTGACTCTGCGGTTAATTACACTTATTGAATCGCGCAGCTATTCGCCACACGCAGTTAGGTTCTGCCAATCATAACATGCTTTTTGAATATATCATTACTACCGAATAAATTCACTTTTCGTCTGAAATTTGTGATAAATGAAGAAAAGTTACATACATTTTACTTCCAGACTTTTATTCTTAACACGGGTGTGGTAAAATCGTTCGGATTGACGATAATCCAGATCCGCTCTGACAATGAATTCGACGGAACCGCTAATTTTAATTACAGTACGTTTCATGCGGATCTGGAATCAGATGTAGTCAGCTTATTGACCTCGTTTAGCATTGATGATGTTCATGAACGAGGCTGACCACGTACTGTGAGGTGTGTCGGAACCTGATCTGCGAGCGACGGAAAAAAATTTAAACAAAATTTAGTTATTGCAAAATTTGTAAATGGAAAAAGAATTTAACCTTGAACCTTGACCACGCATACTTTAGAAAAGTATTTTATATTTGAAATATTTTTTAAAGAATGTTAAAAATATTATGTACTTTATAAGATATTTACGTAAAAAATTGAGAATCTAAATGCGGTTGTGTTATGTTGGCTCAGAGAAAAATGCTTCTTAATTTATAACATGCTTCTTGAAAAATGGCTCTTAATTTTAATATTAATATCCTTGGCAAGTTCAATTTAATCTTTATAAGATAGTCTATTGTGATAGATGAAATATCGTGCATAGATGCCGTTACATTCCGTCTCTGCCGATAACGAGGGAGCCATCGGATTGCTGGGCTTGAGCTTGCCTCACTATATTATATTGTCTGGGATAACATGTCTAGCTTCGAATGCATTCTATTGAGCATTGCAAGATCAATACCACGTTCGGTTGTTTCATTAAGATTCGAAATTAGTTTTTTGTGTACCAAAAAATGTGTTTGCCATTTAATCACTAGTGGATTAAAGAAAATGAATACAAAACACTAATTGTCTTCAGATTTCAATTACTATATCATGTGTGGTTTTCGTGGGTGTATCACGTGCAGCAACTTATGTAATTCAATACTTTGTTTTGTCTAGACTCGTCGTTAGTTAGTCTAGATCAGATTCCGCTGACCCCTGACTTTGAATGAATCCTCATTGACTTTTTTTCTTATGATCGGGACGTCATTGTTTTGAACATCATAGCTCTTCTTTTTTTTTACTGTTTAGATGGGTGGGCGAACACTCGGCCCATAGATATCAAAAATGTAATTATCAATGCCGCTACCCAGCTTGATACAGAAGCTCTAAGATGCCGTTTGAACGCATTGCTGCTTCTCGGCAGATATAGGCAGCGTTTTGTTCTGCCCGTAACTGTATAATTGTTGTAATTGTTTTCAAAAGAAATTTTGACATGTATAACACATGTCAAAATTTCTTTTGCTTCTGACTTCTTTAGTGTGACGATTTAGTGTTATCGATATGTGTAATTTTCAGATGCCTGATGAAGGTCTAATAAAAGACCGAAACGTGGCAAAAATAATAATGTAATTTGTTATTATGATCCTATCTTGTCCACATTCCTGAGATACAAAATATTTTATTAATAATTATGGACGATAATATTGATGATATTACTTTTACTGTTATTTGACGTTTTTATTGTCCTTATATTATGTTCACTAAGCTTCATTATCCAACCTTAACAATAAAAAAACAAACATTAGTCAGTTTAGCCAATGATATCTAGCACTGACACGTATGAAAGTAGTTACCTTATTCGCGTTGCTATAGAAATGAGAATAAATTTGTTAAAGACAAATAAAAAACTTACTTATTCAAAAAAACAATATCCCTTTGTTGCGATCTTGTGAAGTTTGATTGACGCCTACAAAGAGCTTTCAAGTATTTATCGTATATAGGCAAGTGTCCGTTGAAACTTTGTTTGTGTTCAGATGTCACTAACAGCAGCTCAAAAAATATTCCACTAAACTTATTCTGCCTAATGTGTTTGAAAAGAAAAGTCTGTTTTTAATTATATTATTTACTATAATCGCCCGCGGTTGAAGTTTCAATCGACCGATCAAAGCGTTCTGGGTGGAAAAATTACTTACCTAAATGTATAATTTAACTTCAGGGTCTTTATCTTCACGGAAATGTACAAATGTCACAATAACTATAATAATTGGTTTTTTGAGAACAGACGCGTCGTTACGTTAAACATTTTATATTATAATAATAAATTTCGCCTCCTAATATTTTAACTTTACGCAATTATTTATAAAAGGCCGTATACCTATTGATTAAAGCATCATCAACTTTAGTTGCACAAATACAAGCAGAACGTTTTTTATGTCTTATTCTCCTGTTACTGTCACCCTTTGTCAGAGTTTGGCAACCATTAAGGCTAGTTTCACTCCCGACACTGGCGTGCTGAAATGAAAGCGGGTATGCTCTTGTTGTTTTATTGACGTAAATCTTTGAGTCTAGATAAATATTTATCTATACTAGAGGTCCCGCAGTAGTCGAAATTCGACTATTATTAATTGGAATTGTAAGTTTGTACACTATTATGATTGTATTTTATACTTCTATAATCACAAATTTCGCCAAGACTACACTATAAAAAATACTAACAAAGACAAACAATATTTAATCTATTCTCAATTTGACAACAGACGTCAAGAATAAAAGTTTGACAATAAATATTATGCATGCGTGTGTGCGTCAAATACATGGTATGTAGTGTGTGTAATGTTTTCTTTATTGATTTAATGTATCTTTTATGCATTTTTCAAAAAAATTATTAGCATTGTGCACTTCTTCTCTATATTCTCTATAAGTGTGAAAAATTTCATACTCCTCCGTCCGCGCAATTTTCATAAAAAGGGATACAAAGTTTTTGCTTCACGTATTAATATATAGATATATCGTCACGCATAATATATCCAGAATTTTTCAGATTGCGCACTTTGGTTGCTAAGAATTTACTTGGGCCACACTAGTTCAAGATATTACGACCCGCTTAAATCTTATTCATAGTTGCGGCAGTTTTAATACGTTACTAAAGAAAAAGAAAAAAATGTAGGGCGTACATAAAACATACTTGTGTAAGATTTTAATTCAGCCCACCAGTCCCGTTTTCAGATATAAAGGGTTATTGTGTCTAGCGCTATTATAGTTAAATCAAGTGTTTCCATTGACATTTTCCAACAACACCTACATCATTTTAGCATCCATTAGTGCTAACGCAGTCACCTGCCATTTGCATCATAATGTATAACAGATTTTCACTGTCCTTTACACCCACGGGTTTGTCTGAACTTATCAACTCGTTTCTATATTTAGGAAATGCTTTTCTATCAACATTTAATGTAATAGTGTTCTGATTTCACTTCGTATTAGTGAATGGTGATTGGGAGTTAATTTTAACATGCGGTATGTGCGGGATGGATTATTAGGGTAAAAATTTTCGGTTTTATTTTAGTTACAGTAAAAGGGATACAGTAAACCATATTGTTACGTGAATGCCACGGTCCATCCTAAGAACGAAGTTTGAATTCAATTGTATTGTAATTACAGTTGTCTTATCACGCAAACTGGAGCACACGACTTCGACAGAAATACTCATGGCGGTACTCACCCGTACTTGCTCACAACACGCCCGCGTAAGAGCGGTATAGTCTGGCATTATATGAGACACTTGTCGCCGCGGCAATTTCTTTCTTGATAATTTGGATTGTTTTGTGATAAATAAAATTTTAGTAAATGATAGCTCAATATCAAGTAGTATTGGAAATATTTTTAATACTGAATTTCGAAAACCCCAAAATCTTCACTGAATACTACAGAATTCAATCTAAGATTAGCTTAGGTTTTGGCTGTATTCTTTTTATTTAGTACCAAAATAATCTCTCAGGTCCGAAAAGAGAACGCCGCGGTGGTATATTCCTCATATTTGCATACACACACTAATCTGTATTTTTTTTTTCGCTTGTGTACTTATATTATTCTTCGTTACCAATGAATCGTACATGTCAATATTGCTTTAAAGCTTGATACGAGCATGTACCATTATTGAGCTAGGGACATTCTTCTAACATTGTCACTACCACGCAAAATCAGTGAACATCAAACGTTATTCACTATTTCAGTATCCACACATAAACGATATCGATTTATAGAGAGATATTTCTCATTTTATTTCATGTTCGTCGAATTGCCTTTTTTCTACGTAACATGTTTTCATTATTTCCATGTTTGTACCTACCTTCCTCTGGTCCTAATATCGCCTTTCAACACAACACACATAGCATTTTATGAGATTTTCACGAGTTGTAGACATGTTAAAAAACTTTTACGATAAAATCTCGCGTTGATTTATTAAGTTTAGTAGTTAGTTCCAATATATCTAGTATAGAGTTTATTTTTCGGCGAAGTCTAAGGTTTTATTTATATATTTCTTCATATTAGAGTTTAAATGTTGATCGTAATCATCTGATATTTAAAAATGATTAATTATAAATTAAACCTTGTTTAGTCGGATTCGAAGTCGTCGTGGCCTAACGGATAAGACGTCCGGTGCATTCGTGTTGAGCGACGCACCGGTGTTCGAATCTCAGGCGGGTACCAATTTTTCTAATGAAATACGTACTCAACAAATGTTCACGCTTGACTTCCACGGTGAAGGAATAACATCGTGTAATAAAAATGAAACCTGCAAAATTATAATTTGCGTAATTACTGGTGGTAGGACCTCTTGTGAGTCCGCGCGGGTGGGTACCACCACCCCGCCTATTTCTGCCGTGAAGCAGTAATGCGTTTCAGTTTGAAGGGTGGGGCAGCCGTTGTAACTATACTTGAGACCTTAGAACTTATATCTCAAGGTGGGTGGCGCATTTACGTTGTGGATGTCTATGGGCTCCAGTAACCACTTAACACCAGGTGGGCTGCGAGCTCGTCCACCCATCTAAGCAATAAAAAAAGATAAAAATTTGTTCGAGTACTGTGTGTTAATGATCGAGATCAAACTTTCTAACGAGTATTTATGTTACAAATAAGTATTTTATTAAAAACGCTATGGAAATTGTAAAGTAAAAAAAACATGAGAAAACCCTAAATGTGTTTTACTCATGACAGCATAATTTTCAGACTATCATGACACACGACAATTTCAATTATTCCCTCAACGCCTACGTTTAACCTACGCACACAACATATGTACATCTGACATCTTGTGCTCGATAATCAAATCAATTGTAATACTAAGATCTAGTCTGTTAGTCTATTTCGTACGATGATCCCTTTCGGAAAAATGTAATGCTATGGTGTGCATTTTGCTTGTCTACTGCCTCTATTTTTGACATATCATGTTCAGTACATTTCAAACAATTATGAAAGCACTTTAAAATTGAACTAACTAGTGGTCCCGCAGTAATCGAAATTCGACTATAGTTAATTGAAATTATAAGTTTACACATTATTATGGTTCTATTGTCAAACACTATTATATTTCGATAATATTATCACAGTATTCGCCAAAACTGCACTATAGATCAATAATATTAAAGACAAACAATGTTAATCTCTTTTCAATTCGACCACAGACTTTAAACAATAACAAAAGTTTCCCAATTGACAAGTAAACAAAGAGTATATTTTTATGTGTGTTGTGTCAAATACATGGTAGTGTGTGTAATGTTTTCTTTATTGTTTTAAAGTATCTGTTATACATTATTTAAAAAAAAAATTAGCATTGTGCACTCCTTCTCTGTATTCTCTATAAGTGTGAGAAAATTCATACTCCTGCGTCCGCGCAATTTTCGTAAAAAGGGGTACAAAGTTTTTGCTTCACATATTAATACATAGATTAGATATTCATCCAAACAGTTGTGGCACTCCACAATCGATAATATCATATTGATCTAATAATAGTGTTACGGGATTTTTTTAATAGAATCTTTTGAAAATATTTTGTGCGACACTATTTATATTATAAATGTTGCGTTCAAACCAAGAAAAAGTGCTAAAGTTGTTTGCAAAACATTTAATAAATATAAAATCAGTTTTTTAAATACTTAATTTTATGAATGCGATTATTATCAAAATATCTTACTATAGACGGCTCTATGGAATGCGTAGACGATCAATTTAACATTGAGATTACTAAGTGTTACGGGCGAAGATGAAGTTGCAGAAGTCTTGGGGTAAGAGTTTCCACAGGAAATGAGTTTAATACACCACAACGTAAATGTCTTTGTCCAAATTTAAAACTTAATCTCTTTTTTCATCAGAAACAGGCAGGATAGGGATAGGAGACGGTACGGGCTTGCTACACATCCTACCGTCCGTACTCAAAGTAGGAATGAGGGAGAGAGTTAGGCACGTAAAACCATCAATAGGGTTGAGACTTGGTACTCATAGTTACTTCAGTGAGGTTTACTATCGTAGTTCATACCAATAAAGATATGTTGCGCTTGAGTCGTTTCTTTAACCATGTGTATTTAATATGTTTAGACATAGACACCGCGAAGCTTGGCCGAATTTAACTATTTTAAAATAAACGACGTTAGTATGTAGAAGGTACATTGTATTTGCGTTACCCCGCTCATTACCGAGATGCTCGTGTCGACCGATACTCTTAGAGATAAATAATTAAAAAAAAGTCGTTACAATTCTCGCGTTATGTAAAACTATACAATTTTTAATGTTTCATTGTAAGTAAATGAGAATTGTGATAAACTCGTGGCAAGGCCATAGTTTTGTTTCCTATATTTTTTCGGCACTAATTTATCACTTTGATCTTGAGTTTGGTTCTTATTAGCGTATATTTAATATAGTATATACATTTAGGCATCAGCTCGATGTAGTATAACCACATTATAGTTGTTGCTGAGTTCAAAACGTGTTGTCATTCAGTTTATGAATACATACCGGAGGCTCCTTAAAGTAACTTTACTGTTACGGTTGAAATGTCCTGTTATTATTCGATAACTCCAAGTATTATACGAATATTTTGATACCGCGTTTCGAGTAAATCGAATAAATAAGAATATTTGTTTATTTGGTAACCGTCGGAAATAAATGATCAGAACTCTAACCGATGTGAATGATTGATTTCAGGTGACATCACACAGAAGGGGTATGAGAAAAAGCGAACGCGCCTCTTAACACCGTTCATTTCTCAGCAACAGCCGCAGGGTAAGTTCGACTCTATTTGTACTTAACATAAATATCAAAATTGCTGCTAACACCGTTGCCTGACTAATCAAGTAAAACGGCCACCCAGGGAAACCTATTCTGGAATCACTGACGTATCGAACTAGTAATTTACGATTATTATTTTCGCGTTTGCTTGTTTTGTGAATAGATTGCGATTTTAATGATTCTGGAATAGGTGCTTGGTCCTGAATTTAGGTGACGCGTGAATCTAATAGGTCCCGGTTACTTATCAGTCCAAGGTCGCGCCAGAAGCGTTGCGGGGGGTCAAGTGTCAATTGATCGCAGCCGATGGCTGCTGGACAATCGCGATAGGAGCGCGCCCCGATTCGACAAACAAGGGTTAAATGGTGAGGCCATCTAGAATCTGGAACCTGCAAATCTTATGTATTCAATATAAGGTGTCATTGAACTCGTTCCAGGGTTTTCGACTAGGGCTGACGATATCTAAAAAAGCACAAAAAATCAAAGCGTTAAATGCGAAAATCAGTTATTTCAAAACCGCATTCAATTCGAGTTGTCAATGATAACTTTCACGTATTTACGTAATGTTTTTTTAAATGACGAGTTTTTTGCCGAAGCAATGTGTTTTAGTCAGAGCTATAATTATGTATCGGTTCAGCAGTTTAAATTATAAAATAATGAGGACGACCTTCACTCTTGGCCTACATAAAAACGCGACTAACATAAACGTGCTCACTTTGTCCAGCAACCACCGGCAGCTGAGTAGTGAACTCTTTCGATACGGCGCCGCGGACGAATTTAGTTGAAATGTTTAAATACTTTTTACGCAACCCTTTTACATATTTTGCGGAGGGAAAAATAAAGCAGAGCTGTTGATGGCTACTCAAAACCAGTTTTGCTATATTTAGGGTCAAACCCCTCAAACTGGTCAACGCCGCCTATGTTTTAGGGTTGCTAAGTATTCGGTGTTTCTTGTTCAATGTAATTCGTATTTAAATTATCGTGAGGTCGTTGAATAGAACTTCGCTTTTGAATCAGGTTTTTACAGTTAGAATCCTTTTGATATTCCATATAAAGATCTTTGCAGCTATTAAATATTTATACAAAGGTTTCTTTACGCGGAGCCGTACAAATTATTTGTATATTGAAGTGTAGACTGAGATAAAAATTCAAAAGCAAAAATGGTTATCCGACGACTTCATGAAATACGTTATATTCGTCAGCGGCGGTCCGAGAACGGGGATCACCTCTTTATTTGTTTATTTTTTTTAGTTATTTGTTTTAGTTGTATCGGTTTAATTTGTAGACACACGCACAACAACCACACTTTATCACCGGAGCATCATAACGAGAATGGCACTTGTATCTCACACTGTAGCTTAGCTTTTGTTGCAATTTTTGTTTAATAAAAAGCGGTTTCCATTAAAGCCTTGGATTCGAAGTGAAACGTGACGCCTCTATTATCAGACGCAGTTTCGTTTCGACTCCGGCAAACAGTAAAGTAAATCTCGTAATAATTTATACAAACAACGTTTCTTCTGAATTCACATTTTGTTTCTGTTTGTAGAAAATATGAAAGTACTTTTTTTTCTCTGCTATGTTCTTTTTTTAAGTAAACGAATTTTGATTTTATCGCTGATTTGTGTGATTGTAGCACACTGAGTGTAAGGATCGCGATTGATAAGCAGGACGGATACCAAAACGGTTTAGCCTTACGATTGTAGGGCACATACCTCCAGCATCCTTCCTGGATACGAATCAGGTGAAGGAGACACCTATGTATTAAAATATATAAAAAGTTTTTTCTCAAAACGAAAGAGAAATTCAAGGAAACATAAGTTTTTAAACGCAAGCTAGTCCGCCAAACGTTTGAATGATAACCTAAAGTAATATCGTAACCGGTTTATCCGCCGTCGAACCATCAGTTTCCACGGTTCGTGATCCAGCGTCGAACGAGATTAGGACGAGTTTGCACGATCGACCCGTTCCTTATCTCGTTAATATCGATATTCTGTAACACGGTTTAGCCGAGGCGGCAATTGAATCACGACCGAAACTCCCCTGTCTTCTCTATCTTATATAATAAAAGCCTCTCGTGTATTTTAAAAATGTATATAGTCGTTATTTTAAAAATATATTTCTACGAAAGCCTTAAACGTTAATATGAAATGTTTTACGAATATAAAACAATAATTGAAATTGAAAACAACACAATTGTGACGCAAAACAAGTTTGTGCCTGAATAACTTTTGAATTACCTTTTTCGTTATTACGATATTATAATCTACGCACAAAGCAATAAGAATTACAGAAACTATTTATTTGCATTAAAAATAACATTTAAAAAAGGTTTTAACAACGACTACTTTTCCTACCTATTCACTGGTAGCGTAAGAGGGAATTCTAGCTTCGCCCCGACGGGTAGGTGAACTCATAGGCACAACCTGAGAGAATTTGCTAACACTAGCCCTAGCAAGAACAGTGCTTCGCAGAATTTACCACTGGATCGGAATCGCGACCCACTGAAAAGATCCGGCGAGAAATCTAGTGGGCTGTGTCTATGGGCTAGTTTGCTCGTCGACGAGGACATGTATTGGGCGACGACGGCTTTGTGTTGATCCGTCGCGGTCCGGACAACGGCCGCTGATAGACACACACATGCTCACAAAAAATAAGCTTACCCGAACAATTAATGAGTTTTATTTTATAATTTAATATTTTTTAGTAGCGTTGATATCACAATGATATAGCCTGCCCGCTAAGGACCCAATAAAGAACTCCTGGCTGAACCTTTGCTCGCCCACCTGTCCTTGTGAAACTGAAAAGGCCTCCGGGCCACCAGTAATCCCTCACACATAAAAAGAACCCTATAAAGAGGGTCATAACGTGAATCCTATTGACAATTTTGAGGCATGAGATCGAAGTATCAATTAAATTAGAACCAGTTTTTTCTTCGAAGCAGTCATTAGTTTCTTTTGGCCTTTCAATATTCCAAAGCAAGTACATGTATAATACCTATATCCAACCAACATTTTCTCAATTACGCAGAAATCAATTTTGCTTTGTTTGATGAGTATAATTTTATTGTATGCCGCAAACATATTATGTATGCTCGTTTTCTCATCCAAAACGGTTCCTTGTTATTTATGTACTTATACAAATTAATTAAATAATAAAAACAAAACTCTGGTAAAATAAATAATAAATGAGTTGTCATTTAACTTTCTGTTTTATTTTATTTATTTTTACTCTTTTGAACTAAAGCATCGAACTACCAATCTGATTTATTTTCAATTCAGTTGTATTCCTATGAATGTAAAAATAATAAACGATAGCGAAATTCAGGATACCATGCCCAAATAAAAAAAACATATTTTTGAGTCTTTGTTAACATGCAAAATGGTGAAGCAATATTCAAAAC
Source organism: Bombyx mandarina (assembly GCF_030267445.1). NCBI lineage: Eukaryota > Metazoa > Arthropoda > Insecta > Lepidoptera > Bombycidae > Bombyx > Bombyx mandarina. The sequence continues at coordinate 3,994,462 of NC_143208.1, forward strand.
ACAAATGACATTATCGTTAGTATTCCATTCTTCGTGAATCCTACTATAAACACAATGCCCCCTAAGCCTTTTATGTACCCTATTCAAGCAGACCTAGGACTTCAGTAATCTCTGGATCTCCTTTCCTTTCGACTGTGGACTGCATTTTTAAGGTAGCCTATTTATTTAGACTCGTAACTTGTTAACTCACAATCATGAAATTGTATTTACTAGTTTCAATTATTGTCTTGATGTAGAATAGTTTTATGTTATGCTTTATCACAGATAATAAAATATTGGCCGCTCGGTAATCGATAAATTGAGAAATTCATAAGAATACGAATTACAAATGAATTCGATGGTTTTCCACATTTCGTAACGTGCACAAGAGCTGCCGAAGCGAAAATTTAATTCTGCGAAGGCACAAAACGAAACGCCAATGAAATAATACTTGATAAATAAAGTGGGCGCATTCGATGACGTAAAACATCACGCCCATGCTCCCTATCGGATTCCTAATGGACGCGCTAATTACTATATGGGCATGTGCACATAAATTGGCTATTGATATAGAGAGAAAACGTTTGGTACTCCGCAGCGAAGTTGCCCGTTGAAGCGACAGTGAGTGACGGGCTTCGCTCTGCACGGTTGAGTGCACCGCATGCGGGCGGCCATGAGCGGAGCGTCGAGCGGGCTCCATCCGTAATTCATCTATGTAGTTGAAATAATTACAAATATTTAAATCTAAACCTCCTCCTCGCGTCGTTTCCTCACTGCTGAGGGTCGTGACCATTATTCTTCGACATGATTTTACTCCTTGTAATGTCCCGCCAGCGCCTCCGATCATTGGCCGCATGAAGGGTGTCGTGGAATGGGATCTCTAGTGTTGTGCGGATTCCGTCGAACCACCTTGTCGGACCGCGCGGTCTCTTTCCCACGATCTTCCCTGTCACGAATAGTCTCTCTAAGCTATCCGGTGTTATCCGAGCAATATGACCGAAGTGCTCGAGTGCGCAGCGAAACCGAAGGAAATCTAAACAAACAAATGCAAATAATTCCACATAACTAAACGGAATATTTGAAAATTCGAATTCTATACTAATTAATTCAATAAGAGAAATTAGTAAAATGAAAAGATTAATTAAGAGACGCGTATGTTCACTGTACCGTGAGGCGTGATTGTGTCGCATTTCACTAAAGTCTAAACTGCTTACTGTATATTTTTTCAAACAATACATTAGGCACAATGCAAGCCCGCCTATTATACCATTATCTCTATTTGTTACGTTGCGTGCGAACATACTGTGTTTTTCGAGAGAAAATATAACGGCGATTCACTCAGTGTTGTGATTCAGTTGATGTTTGTACAGCTCTAGAATTTTGTGGTGTTCATTCATAAATACTAGAAGCCACGTCCTTACGGATCCATCAGATCCAATAACCTTTGCAATAGACGCCTTCAGCTCTAACATTAGGAGCAGGCTTAAGGACCCCGGTAACCGTACTCGTCGAACTCGACAAATAGGTCGACGTGCAACCTAACCCATGCATCAGCTCGCTGAGTTTCTCATCAGATCTTCTCAGCGGGTCGCGATTCCGATCCGGTAGTAGATTCGTTCGCGAAACAGTTGCTCTTGAGTGCTTAGGTCTCCTTCGGAGGCGCTCGAGCTGCTCTTAGCAAATCCCACCCCTCTTGGCTGAGCCTTTGCTTGCCCATTTGTCCTGGTGAAACTGGAAAGGCCTCGGGGCCACTAGTAATCCTTAAATCATAAAAAAATACTAGAAGAGATGAACTGCATACAATATTATCAATACTTCTTATCAAGTTTGGGCCTATTTGGTATTATTGTATTTTACGAATATTAGAATTATTTCCAACAATGCCAATGAAAAGAAGACTCATATTCTATATTGTATTCACAAAACTAATGTGCAGTTTTTCTGATGAAGTCTAATCTAATCAAAACAAATTCCATTGAATAAAGTATTCCGAATCGTATCATATTCATTTAAAAAAAAACCTAAAATAAATATATCAAACACTTTCTTTAACTTCGAAAATAGTGAATAATAGGAAAACACTGTTAAACCAACAAATATCTCTTGGAGATGACTTTGATTTGAATTAGTTAGTAACAGCAGACAAGGTACTACGTTCAAATTGTATTGGGGCCAAACGGTCGTAGCACAAATCTTGGGCTTGTCGGCCGGAAGTCCTTGAGTGGGTTCAATTATTCCATATTCGTTCATATCTCAGCATTGACTCTCGATTTAATGCTCTTTAGACATTTGAAACTAAAAGTAATTTTGTATTGTTTTGTTTTTCATCCATATTATCTGGAACCGCTGCGTTCATCGACAGTGCGTTTCCAGAGGTCTTTTTTGCCACGTACCATCCGGCTATGAAATGAGCTCCCCTCCACGGTGTTTCCCGAGCGCTATGACATCTCCTTTAAAAGAGGCTTGTGGAGACTATTAAGTGGTAGGCAGCGGCTTGGCTCTGCCCCTGGCATTGCTGAAGTCCATGGGTGACGGTAACCACTCACCATCAGGTGGGCCGTATGCTCGTCTGCCTACAAGGTCTATAAAAAAAAAAGTATTATTGCTGAAAGATTAGTACATGAAAACTAATAACAAACATTCGAAGAAAAGCTCGATTTGTTAGCACATCAGAATAACACGATAATTGCACGATAAAACCATTAATTACGAGTTATTTATACCACAATTTTAATGAGGTGATAGAATTAAATAGTTTGGTGTCGGTTTTATCGTTTCGTTCGCGAGATTAAAAGAGCGTTATCACATATTTTATTCTTTATCGCGTTAGTTGCTCTCAGACTGAACCGTTTTTGTATAGTGAAAAAAATATCGTTTCGCATCATAGCTTAATGAACAGGATATAAAAGTGTTAACAATATTAAAAAGAAAAATACTCGGCTAACATTGGAATATCAATTTTAAATGTTGCAAATGGTCATGCAGTAAAGCATTGGTCATTGCAAAACAAAACACTCTTTGTAATCTTTTGATTAATGTAGAACGAGCTGCCTCAAGCAAGCAAGAAGCTAAATAGACGAGATTATTCAATTAAGATTTTTAATAATAAACAATTCCTAAACAATTGAGCTCATTAGTAAGTATTGAACCTAAGCTTTTGTGTCCGTAAAAATATGTTTAGCAAGTTAAACGGGCGTGTGACCAGTACTCAATGACTTTCATTGTTCTGAACAAAAAATCTCTATAATGCCCTATCTGTTTCCATAAAATTTTTTGCCCAATTTCGTAAAGTCGTTGCCTTTTAATAAATTTGACATATTCGCACACTGTATATATTAGGTATAATAACTAAATTTTTAGTAAAAGCATTATGGAAAAAAGTAAATTGCTAAAACATTTTTAGATTTCCAAAGATTTATCGGCTTCCTTCGTCTGGTCATCAGCAGCAAAGTATCGAGTATTTTTTTTTTTGTTTTTTGTTAAATTTGTTTACATGGTTCCCATTATGACCATTGTCTTTAAAATGAATTATCAAAACATTCAAGTACAAATTTCCCTTATGTTTATCAACTCTATATCTTTTTATTAGTGGCGATTGCCCTGTTTTAGTTTATGCAAATTTTTAATGTACCTATATTTTTTTAATCTAACACTTACAAATTATTTTCCATTTTGTTATCAGCATATTTTGTATTTTTGTACGCGCGCATTGACGAGAGTCATCGGTTAAATTATTTACACTTTTTTTTTTACTATAAAGCCCGTCGTGTCGCTAATCAACTTTTTTTGTGTCCTAACTAAGCTGATGGCTAGATAGACCATGTCAGCGTCGCTGGGCTAGTAGGTGAGCTCAGGGGCTCAAACCTGACGATGTTGCTAACACGAACCCTAGCAAGAGCCGTGCTTCGCAGAATCTATCACCGGATCGGGAACGCGACCCACTGAGAAGATCCGGCGAGAAGCTCAGTGAGCTGTGTCTGTCGGTTAATCGTCGAGCCCTTCGTCGCAAGCGACGGGTTCGATAAAACGATGACCAGTGCTTGGGGTACTTAAAAGCACCGAGATCCGAGATCCGAGATGAGGTGTTTTGGGCGATCGCTAATCAACATTATCCTTTTGCTGATTTGCTGGCCGGTTTTCAATTTAAGAGGTACCCAAAAAAGTGCTGCTTAGGTTTTACAAAACAATTATAATAGAATGACTAAAATGAAAATTAACGGCACATCAATATAAATAATCAAAACTGATTTACTACATGTTAAACAAACAATAATGTAGCGTAACTACTAGTGAAGTTCGCGAGTCTCTCCTGCTACGTTAATATCGATTACCTACCTCAGGCCGGGAGTTTTTGAGCCTGCATTGCGCCACTTGATAACTGTCCTAACTGCCCTTATCACGACGAAGGGTCATCGAACTCGTTTGATAACCCGCGCAATGCGTAACACCGCACCAAGATCGTTGCACACCTAAATATGCAGAAAGATTATTTTATAGCATATTTTAAACAAGCTTGTCCAGGACCTGTAAGTCTCATTATGCTTTTATATTTTATAAAAGTCATAATAATATGTAAATGGAATAAAGTACGTTCACGTGTGATCTTAGCGATTGCAGGGTAATCAATAAGATAGATATAGATAAGATGTTTTAAATTGTGCACCGAACAGCAATGGATATAGAACATTAATTAAAAAAAAAATGTATTTTTGACGTTAGCTCTTCAATATTGAAAACCGAAAATATCACGCAATAGTAACATAAAGTATCTTCTCACATTACAAGAGCGCACTTCGCTTTTGTTGACAAAAGCAAGTTAGTAGAACACTCGTATTGTTTGTATGATAAACGTACGTATTCCAAAAACCAGGGCTCAAATGCTAAACAATAACTTTCAAGCGAACATGTGTGTACTGTTGTGCTCATGAACTGTTTTAATTATTATAAAAAGAACGTTTTGTGCATTGTTAGTCGAAGCCTAAAATATATATTTGGTATAGCATTATTGAGATCCAGTAAGGATAGTTATTATTCTTATTTTTTTATTGCCTATCTGTACCATTATAGAATTGTAACAGAAGTGAAATATGAGCGTGTTGTACGTGAGTGACTTGTTTAGTAAAGTATATATAGCAGTCAGTCATTATAAAAAAATAAAATTGTAAAATAATTTTTAATTGTTTCTTTTTGCGTATCTGCACGCTAATCTCCACAATGTCTGAATGAATTTAAAAAATGACAAAACTTCGACTATCATTAAGTATTGGTTCAATTTTAAATTGAACAAGAAAATCTTGACAAGAAAAATAATTGTTATTGATTAAAAAATCAATAGAACGAGTTATCACTGTCCGCATGGAACTGCGGGCATAACTCGTGTTAAAACATAGTAAAGGTACTTCAAACCGAGAATATTATTTTGCAGTGCCGCAACAGAAACGGTCTAGCTTCCCTTTGTATCGATGTGCGAGAGGCTATGGCTACAATGCTGAACGCATGTGATAAAAACAAACGATTAGATCATCACTGACAGTACTGGGCACCGGCTCATATTGTACTATTACAATTCATCATATATTGTGTGAAGGATAATCTTTATACTATATATATTTCTTCTGCGCGTGCGTTACTTCCCTCTCTGCGGTGTTTCTCGAGCGCATGTCGTCTCCTTTTTCAAACAAGGTTGGAGAACAGTACTATGGTAGGCAGTACATGATTTTGCTCCTGGCATTGCTCAGGTCCATGAGGGACCGTGACCAGTCACCATCAAGGGGAGGGGGTATGTTCATCAATCTACAAAGATAATAAAAACTCACACACAAAAACATACACAGGGTGTTCCATAACATGTCAACTGAGAAAGGTTTATTATGACGAGACGTTTATTTAGCGGTAGGCAGCGGCTTGGCATTGCTGAAGTCCATGGGCGACGGTAACCACTCACCATCAGGTGGGCCGTATGCTCGCCTACAAGGGCAATAAAAAAAAAACGAGGTGAATATCGAGTGAATTAAAATAATGAATTCATTATGCCATGTCAATTTTTTTTTTATATTAACGAATATTGTTGGCACTCGGTAGTTCTAGCATACTTCACGCTGATTTTATGCTACAGGATCGTCACAGTTGAATATTCACTGAACTAACGGTTTGTTCTTTTACACTGTACAGAATATATACATACTAAATATTCTGTTTTTATAACATCTCGGAAGGTCTTTGTGCAAAGGGATCCTCTAGCACGCTCCAATGAAGCCCTCCAGTGGGTACGACTCGTCAACTTATTTTTCGCCCTCGTATCTTTTGTACTGCGTACTCCGGCTTTGTTTATTCATTATCACTCGGGTTCCAATATATGGCTATTATTCTGCATGATAAAATGTTTATATCAAGCTTAAATTAAACCAGATTTTGTTGCGCGAAATTTAATAATAACCAGAAGATACTTACATTAACAAAATTCAGTATTCAACGAGAGGCTTTTATTCGTGTTTTTTGAATGCGGAAGTAATATTGTATATGTTTTTGTAATTTTATCTGTTTTAAATTAGGAAACCAAAATACGGAACTTTTTAAACCGGGCTTCTACTATCACATACAAATTTATCATTAAAAAAAGAAATTAGCACACTTTGTTTTTTTTATTTAATTCTTTTTTTTTGCTTTTTGTACTGGCTAATACAATGATGTTTTAATATGACATTTGACCCAACATTTTACTGTTGCAATGGAATGTTTTCAATTACTATTTTCGGCCGTTAATATTCATATTTTGAATTTATATAGGTTGAATCTTTATGTGGTCAAAAGAGAACGGTTTTAGTTTAGTGTCGACTGCTTAAAATAATGTGACGCCGTGTATAGAATGTGTAGTGGAGCCGGCGAGCAGCCAGTTCCCGCGAGGACCGCGCGGCGACGCCGCCAGCAGTCGACAGCACACCAGGAATCGACGCACACATCGTCGCGTCACGCACAATGAGAAGAGATACCACTCAGGTATCGATTGAAAAAACTTGCCTCATTTGGTAGCTGCCTACACTATACACATTAATACAGGGGTTCCCAAACTTATTTTGTCTAATAATAATAATATAACTCTTTATTTAACACCATATGTACAGAGTAAGCTTAAAAAACAAATAATAGACGGTGACATAAATTGTCGGCCTTATCGCTAAAAGCGATCTCTTCCAGGCAACCTTGCAGGGAGAGGAATAAGCAAACTAGATGGTGCTATATCTTAATAAACTTACATAAAATATATACTTATATACACATGTAAGATAGACTTACATACGATTAAATACAAATAAATACTAAAAATATGCAAGTAAATACAAAAGAGTAGCAACTTGTACAGTTATATCGTAGGAGCCATATTATTGTGCCAGGTAGTGCGATTTTAATCTGAACTTGAAAATTTCCGGCGAGGACGATTGTTTGGCTACTGCCCACTTTGAGAATAAATTATTTTTTAGTACCCCAATTTTTTTACCTGCTTAAAAACCACTCTAGCGAGAGCTTAGTCGGAGTCTAAGAGTCCTCCTAAATGAAATTACAAATCGCCTCGCAAGCCTCTACACAACGCCTCTATTTTTTTTTCTGGGTCTCTTACCGCCCCCTTTAAGCTTGCAGCGCCCACAAGGGGGCGTTATCCCCCAATTTGGGAAAGGCTGCTTTACTACTACTTATCTATATATTAATACGTGAAGCAAAAACTTTGTACCCCTTTTTACGAAAATTGCGCGGACGGAGGAGTATGAAATTTCCCACACTTATAGAGAATATAGAGAAGCAGTGCACAATGCTAATTTTTTTTAAATAATGCATAAAAGTACATTTAATCAATAAAGAAACCATTACACACACTACCATGTACTTGACACACACATGCATGCATCTATTTGTTTATTGTCAAACTTTGTTATTGCTTAAAGTCTGTGGTCAAATTCAGAATAGTTTAATATTGTTTATCTTTAATATTATTTGTCTATAGTGTAGTTTTGGCAAAATCTGTGATTATAGAAGTATTATTAGTCTTTGACAATAGAACATTAATAATTAATGTTCAAAATTATAATTTCAATTAATTAGTCGAATTTCGTCTATTTCGGGATCACTAGTCTATTTTATATTCTACAATTTTTATACATTAGTGTAGACGTTTTATACATCAATGTTCTTTCCTTTGACCTTTTTAAGACATTTATTATCTCGCTCTAATTCGCTTTGTAAAGTGCTAGATATATGTGAAAAAACTACGCATTTTATCTACGCTAATATGCACACGACTTGTCTTGAAATTGAATAAAAGTTTATTTGTTATTGCATTTTATTGAGAGAAACAGTCATATAAATTCAAAGTTGAATTAATAATGAACCCGTATAACGTTCACTGCGTATCTCTCACGTATTCCACTCGAATGAACGCTTCTGTGAAGCTTGAACCGCAGAGCTCTGTGCATGTTCTGTGGTTTAAATCCTAACATTTTCTATAATAATTGGTACCGTGCAAGCAATATGTGAAACCTCGCAGGTACCTCGAATATTCTGGAATGAAAATGGTGGCTCGCACTCGGGAATATACACTGTAAATGCTTCTCACTGTGTTAGAAACCGCACGTCTGACAATTATTTGAAATGTAAATTCAAGCGTACACGTTTATGAACTACAAAACGGTTGTTGGAATTCCAAGTCATGTTCAAAGCGAAATATTATTAAAATGTAATAATGGAAATTCTTCACTAATTGCTTCACTAATTTAAGGTAAGATTTTGTTTAAGAATTATTAAAGCCATTTATTGAGAAAACAAAAAATATATTATTCTTCCAACATGCATGTACTTGCGATCTTACCGTTTCATTACTTAAATAGCCTGTTCAAGTCTTCCCGGGACACAACAATGTGATTACAAGAATTTAAAAAAAATAACAAAACAAGAAGTCAACGATGTTCCTTTTCGCATTGTCTCCTCTGCAAGATAAGCATTAAACAATGCACTTATTAACGATATCTTGAAGTCTCTCCAAGATCCTATCGACGTTGGCTGTAATGCCTCGGATAGTAAACTTTTCACTTTGGAGTATTGGAATCTTTGAAAATCGAAAGCTTCACTCGAACCATCCCAATTGTTTTAATTGAATTATAAATTTAAATGAATTATAAATTGACTAGTGCCCGAGAACAAATTCTTAAATACATACTTAAAATGAAATATAAACATATTATACATGTTTAATATATATTTTTTCTATCGTAAAACTACGGTCGTAACCAGAACGAAATGTGCTCGGTACATGTATGTAATACGGAGCGCGCCTCCCAACTGTGATTTGATATCCGAGATAAAGCAATAAATAATACGTAACGTCGAAAACGGCGTATCTCCTCGCCATTAGCGTTACAAAAAAAAGCAATTTCCCGGTCAAAGCGCATCTACGTTACGTTACGAAATACCACTTTACAAAGCGGCCCGGTGTTAGGTAGGTACATCATGACTTTTTTAGACGGACTTGTGGCGGCCTATATACGACAGAGATTATAGTGCCGCGCATCGTGTGCTAACGACGTCATTCTTTCTCGTGTTAAACACACAGAGCGTGATTGAGAATTAGTATGCGCTGCGTTAACTGCGAAACAGCGACTTTAATTAATCGCTGTGACTTGTGAAGCGCTTTCTAGTATTTAGAACTGGTTATCTTGGGGATCGCGAAACGGAATTGGTACTGTAAGTTTGTTTTAAGCATAACTGGTTGTATGTTTTATGTTCGTTGCTCTAAAGTCGTTTAAACAAAGGGGCTAGTTACAATGAAGAAATTCCGATTCGAACATTCAAACGATGAAAATATTTAAATGCATACAGTACACACACATAAATCGGTCTCGTAATGATTTTTAAAAGTATGAACATGAGATCGGTAATGTTAATTTTCTTGTTTGATTAATAAATTATGTAAAGCCCTTGAAAGATTTATGCGCTTGTAAAATATACTAAAAGTTTTACCAAGCTTTCATATATAGTTTTTGCTGAGAGAGTAACTAAACGAATAGGTTCGAATTTCGGTTCGGAATCAACACACGACCTATTTTGAGAAAGAAGGACGTTTGAAAATATATTATACTGCAAATACCACACTAACAATTTATTGATCGATTTCTTTCTCGAAAATAGGTAAGCTATAGTTATATCACGGAACTTTTCTTCTAATTGTTTAATGGTAAAAAAGGGCAATTTACGCCAAGAGCACTTAATTATGATTTTGATTTAAAATGGAAAGCACCATTGTATAGTCTGGGCATTTTTCCAATGTGGTTTTTGTTTCACTAAGAAAGTATCTCGCAAATAGGTCACGAGAACTGTGGATGCGGGCGACTCAAGAAATTACAGCGAATGCCTTTTAAAAGCGCCACCATCTGGAGCCGGAATAGACTCGTTAAAAATGCTAGAGCCCCACTACTTAATTATCAACTGTTTAACCTTTTTAACCAAGGACAGCGGTTAGTTCGCGGCGTTTGTTTAGTTGAGAAAATTATGAGCTTCATTCTTTGAAATAAACATGGCGGAATGATAATGAATATATGTAAATTGAGTAGAGTAAAACAAATCTTGAAATTCTCGAATGTGTAGCTATTTCTAAATGTTAGAGCGACTGTACGTGCAATATTATTTAATTATTACGTGCATTTATGTATTTAATTAAAATATATATATATATAATAATAATAATGCTGTCATCAACGAGTAGCTTCATTGTCGTTCATAGAAATTAAATCAAAAGTTGTCTAATGTATTTTTATAATCATTAAATAAATAAAAACAAATAAAACGTATACAATTATAATAAAAGTGGTAATTAAAAAAGGGTTTTTGCAACACGTTCGTAAATCCGTGATCAATACTGACTCATTCCGTACGGATTTCTCTTTCGTGTATTCATTTTATGATGTAACTAAGGTTGTGCCTTGTAAAGCAATACTAATATTTGTGATACCAATTTATTCTGTTCCAACCCCAATCTCAGGTTCCCTAAGACTATAGTATACCTTTTTTTATAATGGCATTTAAACTACGAGTAGAATGGATTATTATTGGAATGTATTATTCTGACATGTACTGCCTATTCACTAGTCAGATTAATAAAATTAAAAAAAAAAAATTGTGTGCATGTACGAGATCGTCTCCGGCGAAGCGTTGTTTCTTTTTTCAAAGTATCGTATAATAAGAATTGGGGTCAGCGTGTATTTCGCGTGATTGATGTATACGCTGACGTTGTAAGCACGGTGTTAAGGCCGCGGGCCAGAAAACTCGCTAATTCTATTATTATATTTACTTCTTCTTATAAATTCACGCGGAACATAGCTGTAGGTGAGGCTTAAAAAAATATTATTAGTTTTCTAACCTAAATAAATTACAAATATAATTGAGTTCTCACATAATTTTATCTAAATATCGTAATTTTATCAATTAGACTATCCTAACTTTGATTTTAATTGAACTTTACGTTATTATCTTAGAAACGAGAGCATTTTATGTGTTCAGATAAAACTTTGTCTCACGTAAGAACAGTTCATTTTAATAGTTTACATTGTTAAGATTGTTATATGAAAATTATATCGTAATACATCATGTATTGGTTTAGTATTGTGAATCAATTTTAAATTTACCAAAGAACAGGCGACAGGTAGCATCAATGCTAAAAAGTAAATGTTGCCACCTGTGTTGGGGACGAGCGTGCAAAAACTTTCAGTTCCTCCAAAATAGGGAGTCTAACGATTACGAGATCTTGCTCTAGTAGATATGTACGTGCCTTATATTGTTATGAAGTGTTTGTGATAAAATTGCGGTATCGTTTCTGCGAGGAATAGAAAATTACTTTTAAAAAAACAATCCTTTTTTTGTCCCGTAAGTGTAAATGAAAATATCGAAATGAAAATAATGCTTATGCTGTTTTTGTGGCCGCCTGTATAGCGTAGTGACGTGAAAATACCCGCGCGGATCGAGGCGCGAAGCTGCACGTTGAATCACGCGAGCCTTCCAACTTCACCATAGAAACGAGGTGCCACGCAAATGTTCTACGTTATTGAGTAATTTAGTGTTTATCTAAACACGCTTAGTCTAATTGTTGAATGTCTTCACTCGCGTGTTGTTCGTACGAATAACGCTGAGAGCTTGTAGTAAGAAGTAGCGTTCTGTCAGTGTTAACGATCAATTACTGTACTTGTTCTCACGATTCTGTCGGGCATCATACGATTTACGACCTTCGATCACACAAACATGAAACGCTGCGAATTAATGCTCTCTCTCTCTCTCTCCCCCCTCCCCCCTCCCCCTCTCCCCTCCCTTCTCCCCCTCTCCCCCTCTCTCCCCCTCTCCCCCTCTCCCCCCTCTCTCTCTCCCTATCTCTCTCTCTCTCCCCCTCTCTCTCTCTTTCCCTCTCTCTCTCTCTCTCCCTCTCTCTCTCTCTCTCTTCCCAGCTATTTATATGCTAATTAATGCATGTATAAAAAATAAATTTAATTCACTACCAAAACCGAAAAAAGTGAGTAGATAATAAATATATCATTATACCTGGAAAATAATAAAATAAATAAGCTATGTAAACAAATTAATTCCATTAATAAAAGAAAATTACGTGTGTCGACTGTAAAAGTTTTCCCCGCACAAGAATGTTGAATAAAAATCTGCACGGTATGCGGTTGCAACATGTTTGCGTTTTTCTTTAACATCTTTAGTGTGTTTTACATAAAGTTCTATCCGTCACTCTCCACAGGCTGTGGACAGTAAAAAAATGGGGCGTTAATTTAAAACACCCAAACAAAATTAAATCCTGAGCGAGACTCATAACTTTAGACGTACAAAGGCCTCTGTCCACTGCAAAGTTGAGCGTGACTATAACTTATCTTATTAGTCAGCCCCGGTGCCGACTATTAAGCTACATATACCGATCGATAGCAGCTCATGAGGTTATTTGGCAGGAGCCGGTGCATGTATTCGTGTGCGGCATACGCCGACGGACTGTACTTATGATTGGACTTAAAACCTCGAGGTCACTAGAATAGCTAGGAAAGGGAACAAGCTAAACATAACATTTTTTTAATACCAACGATGTCGACAGAACTGTCACTGTATTAAACGGGGAGGGTACGGTCAATAAACGCGTTGTGAATGAGGATGCAATTCTTTTTCCCTGTACCTATGCTGATAGCTTTGAGAGGCTATTTCAGCTTCTCTTTGATGTGTAGGGGGCTCAAACCGGAGTGCTGCTAGCACTGGCCCTAGCAAGGGCAGTGCTTTGCAAAATCTACCACCGGATCGGAAACGCGACCCACTGAGAAGATCCGACGAGAAACTCAGTGGGCTGTCTATGAGGCAATTTACTCGTCGAGCCCTTCGTCGCAAGAGACGAGTTAGGCGAGGACGGTGACCGGTGCTTGAGGTTCCTAAAAGCACCGTTAATGGATACAATAGTCATCGAATGCGTTATATACGAATATGATATGTACAGTTCATCAGTTCTAGTATTCGTTGTAGTGTCTCCCGCGTTTTTTGCGTCTTTTACGTTCAGCTTAGGTCAAAATACCCTTAAGACGTCATAAAATACTCAAAGGTTCCAGTATACATCATACAATGGATAGTTACTTTTAATCGTTGTTGTAAACGCAGCTTGTTCTATAAAACGTGGTGTAGTTTTCTCATCACATTTTATAACCTAACATCATTATCGCAAAATCTTAGAGCACCAGTTATGAAGTATGTTATAAATAGCAAATAAGTAGCCAATTTTATATGGCCGACAGACGAACAGGAAATAGACCACGACAACTGGTTTCTACGGTGGCGGCGTGTCACCAGGCCTAAAATTTAGTTCCGAAGAGGGAAGGCGACAGTCGGGCGGCGCTATATAGGCGACATCCTCGATGCGAGGCTTACTTTAATAATGGCAACCTTCCCAGTTGTCTTGTTCAAATAACTTTAATTTTCAACGAATGCAGCGAAAAATTATGGGAATCCTGAATAATACTAATTGAACTATTGAATTGAAATATTTTATTTATAAATTGAATTGAAATATTTGAGAAAAAACAAAAAAAAAGCCCGCTGAGTTTGTTTCGCCGGTTCTTCTCAGGACTGTGGCTTTTTTTGGAACCGGTGGTAGAGTTAACATTGTTATTTGTATTTTGACATTCAACAAGTGTGTCATACTGAAATTTAAGTTGAAATAAATGATTTTGAATTTGAATTTGAATTTGAACTAATGTACTCGTTTGAAGGTTAATTATTAACTATTAAGTTTACAGAGCACATACATAATAAAACGAACTAAAGCAAAATAAACGAAAACGTTTCAGTGAGATAGCCTTGCAGGACATAACAAAGACGTAGCCTATTAAATAAGAAAATAAACTCGAAACATGATATTTTCCCCAGGAGATAACTCTTCATTATGAATACTTTTTATCCATAATAGTCTTTGTTAGGGTTCGTTGCTTTATTTGCCTTACAATAACCGATATCTGACTAAGATACACATTAGCCAGACCGCAGTCTTTTACTAGCTTGAAAATTGTATTCAGGTTTGACGTATTCCAAGTCTCAATTAAATTGCATAATAGCATCCTGGCCGCAGTTTTGCCTGCACGGACGTTTTACACAGAGCGGGCGGTGACCTGTGCTCAACAGTGAGATGAAAAGTATCTTATTTTTTCCCGAAATCCAAAACATACATGTTTTTCGGCGTCAAAACGTAACGTTCGTAATTGTATATTATTTGAGTAAAAAATTCAGTCAAATAAAAAAAAAAAACTGCTTAATTCGACTTCATTTAAAAAATCCTGTATCAATTTAATATCTGTTGACCCGTTGAAAACTACATGAAAATCCGTGCAGTGGTTTTGAAGATATACGCGAAGGAACAAACAGATCGACATAAAATAATTGTAAAAATAGCTGGTTTATGTTCTATTATTATATTTCTTTGCTAACCCTCTTGCTGTTTTTTCCTCGATGTACGGCCAGACCTAGTGGGCGAAGGTTGTGCCGACTCAGAATTCGCCCTTTCATTAGTAATTACGAAAAAAACCCTACTAAAAAATAATTCAAGCAAATAAGAAAATCACTGGTTAAACCAAAATTTTACCTATATTTTCTTATAATAACATCATAACACAATGCAATACATCGACATTAATACATACGAGTATGTATACCTTACACATGGCAGCTACCAACAGAGGTCTCTTTTGACTTTGTTTGCGATTGAGTCACGTAGTAACACCAAGTTCGAAGTTTTTATATATAATAATATTTTTTTTTACGGAGGCCTGTTTTTTTTTTTTTTGTAAAACATTTAGTCACTTGTCGGCATGACTCGATTTTTAGAGAAGAGAATTCGAAAATATTTTGCAGCTAAAATTTATTTTTGAAATTTTGTTGAAAATTTGTTGTTTGTGATGATTGGAAAAATTATTATTACGTAATTGCTTTTAGTAGTTTTAGTAGCGCACGTTGATGTAGTTTGCACTGTGGTAATTATGGGTGATTTCGTCATAGTGTTAGATCTATGACGGTTTCTGGTAAAATCGATATTTAATTAAAATGTAAGGTAAGTAAACATGAGAATGTATTTTCTAAACAAAGCAACTGAACTATACTGGAAGAGGCACAGAGTAGCCTGCAAATTGAATCGGAAGCGTGTTTTTTTTAAAAAAAAAACCACTTCCCTTTGTTCGCTTCGGCGCCATCGCAGGATTTAAAACAGAAATACAATTTGTACTTTTAAAGGGTATCAAAGTTTTATTCTATTTTGATCACCCGTTCGATAATAATATTGAGCGTTCGCAACAGGATATCAACGGTAAATTATGTTATAATGTGATATTCATTTCATACAGGGCGCGTTTTTGTATCGTAGTATATAGGGTCTTGGTGATAGATAAAATTACATATGCAAATTATTTGGATCGTACGATTCTTGGGTAGGCGTTAGGAAAGCTGAAAAGGAAATTTTAATGTTCTACATTAACATAAGTATTTTTGGAGTTTACTCCTTTAGAATCGATTTACATATATAGGCCCGGGGTATGAAAATTATGGGGACCAAAATCGTACTAGCATGTCACACGAAATGCGTTATGCGCCTAGCATGTCACACGAAATGCATTATGCGCCTGATTGGCTCCTGATTGCGTGATGCGTGCGCGCGCCAATCAGGAGCCAACGCGCGGCCGCGTTATCGCAGGTGACGCCGGGCTGCTGCGCCGGCAGTCCGCCACAAAGCCTCGTACTGATCGCGCGTTTCTCTCATTATTGTATTTTCATATATTTGTTAGTCGTTTGTTTTGTGTCTCGTTAATTTGTTAATAATCTGTTGTGTATCGTGTTGTCGTAATATAGAACTATTTCTCGTATTGTTTCGTTTAATTTTTTATATCCAGTAAACTCCAGTCGTGCGTCGGAGCGGACACACACACTTTTTTTTTTTATTTTTTTTTTATTGCCTAGATGTGTGGACGAGCTCACACCCCACCTGGTGTTAAGTGGTTACTGGAACCCATAGACATCTACTACGTAAATGCGCCACACACCTTGAGATATAAGTTCTAAGGTCTCAAGTATAGTTACAACGGCTGCCCCACCCTTCAAACCGAAACGCATTACTGCTTAACGGCAGAATATCTCAACGAAATTCGTTTGTTAAGGTAAACGTAAAAAGTATTTTTTTTTTGGAATTTTATAGTACCTGCAATTTACAATTAAATCAATCACTGGTCACCCTTCCGTGGTACACGAGTAAAAAAATTCCAGCCGTGTCTGTATATACATAGGTATATATTCTATTGTAGAATATTTTTTATTTAACCTCACGAGTAGCGATCTTTAATCAAAGTTAACAATTCCCAATTTTAGTTATATAATGCTTCAGAATACGCGTAGGCAGCGGCTTGGCTGTTTCATTGTCCTTACATCAGGAAATGGACGTCAGTCCGTTACCGATGATAACTACTCACCATCAGTAGGGTTGTATCTGTCCACAAAGGCATTAGAAACACATTTGTTTGCATCCTTATTGAAACCAGTTATAAATTATTTCATAACATATAACAGAACATCAAAGCCATTTTCAAAATGACGACTTAATCAAGGGAGCTGTTTCAACCGTATCCGGAACTCGTTCGTGACGCGTTTAACTTCCTTTTGCCCCCGGATAAGCCTTTAGCGAAAGCTAATTGAAACAGTCATGTTTTACTTCTTTTACCCTCTCTTGGGTGCACCCAATCCCTTTGACTTTAGACGTATGTTCACGACAAAGGTTGTTCGTGTCAACAAGGTTAGAATCAACTGGGATTCATTCTGATATTATTTATTTTACTTTTCAGCATCCAGTTTTTATTTTATTCGCACAAAAATTTCTTTACAAACCTAATTAAATATACTTACGCTTAAGTCTCGTGGCTTATTGTCGATATTATATTATTTCGGAATACTGAACAGTTGTCATGGTTACGGACGATGGCAAATGTCCAGGTTCAATGGATGTGAGAATAAAATAAGTTTTTGGTTCTACACAAAAGCATACAAAATTTTGAATTTTATAGTTTAAATTCCAATTCGACTTTAGAATTGAGTCGTCATACGGCACTGCTAGTGCTCTTAATTGGTTTTTCATTCTGCGCCCGGCACTCCAGACCCTTATTCGACGTAATCAATCAGACGTATAAATGGAACTCGTAGTAATAATATTTTTTATTTTATTTTTATTTTGACATCTAGCTATAATTCAATAATTCATCAATGTAATTCGTTATCCGTATCTAGTTTGTTCGCTATTCGATTCGTTATCTAAAACTCAAAAGTCCGTCAGTTATGTTTGTGCAACGGACTGTCAGGTATGACTTCGCGGCCTGTTTTGTTTTCATAATACTGCGCCCGTGGCTTCACTCACAACGAATAGCAATTTTATATTAAAATACAAAAGCCAGAAGGCGACTCAGAAAGCTAACTATGTAAGATAAAATTTTAGGTGAGCATAGGGCACGATAAGGGTGCTATTACGTCGCACCACTTCTTCGAAGCAGCGTCCCGACGCTGTCTTCAGATACTTACATACTTACATATAGATTCTAATTTTAAGTCGTCCTGAGTATCTACATTCCTGACGCTCTGACGGCTATTCTGCAAAAACGGAATCGAATGATATGTAGGGTGTTTATGTGAGTGCAGGCCGTGGAGCCAACTACTTTTGCACTTGCATAAGCCATGACCGAGCGTATATATGTTTTGTACTATGTCACCATATTACGAGGCGACAATTTACTTCGCTTGCTAATCACTTGGTAGAGGCGTCCAAAAAGGATAATGGGTCGGTCACGTATCGTCTTTACGTGGGGACGGAATTTCATTCCTCTGTTGAGGGTGACGCCTGGATAGTTGGTCTTCAAGGCCCACGGTACTATGAGTTGGCTGAAGAACGAATGGTGTTACCATAGCTAATAGGGTGTGGGATACTCGAAGTGGTATTGAAAGGGATGGATACAAACAAACATATTTTTTTATATCTACAGATATAGATTAATAGTATGAAAGGTAGCATGAAAAGCGATTGCATGCAGCAGAGATGCGAATGTTGCGATGGATGTGTGGAGTAACGAGAATGGATAGAATACGGAATGAATTCGTTAGAGGAAGTCTGAAAGTGGCATCTATGACAGAGACACTGAGAGGTGCGCGTTTGGGATGATATGGACAAGTGATGAGACAAAATGAAAATGAGGTTGGTAAGAGACTGTTAGTTATGAACGTGGAAGGATATAGAGGAAGAGGTAGACCTAAGAAGAAGTGGATGGATATTTATAAGAGGGTAGTGAGCGAAGAAATGGTATTTGATAGAGGAGTGTAGAAGAAGAAAACATGTTGCGCCGACCCCAGGGGACTGGGAAAACGGCAGGAGAATGATGATGATGATATATTAATAGTATGAAACAACAAGCAATTGAGATTGACACTGATCCGTATATCCCTTTTCATAGAACGAAAATAATTTAAATCCAAAATAATTGAATCTCGAATTTAAAATAATACAAAAATATAATCTAAATCAACCACAATCAAAAAGCTAACTAAAAGTAGTACTTTAATAGAATAAATAAGAGTAATTAGTTAAAATTTGCTTATGACACGTTTTATGAAATACAGACGGCCAAAGTTTTATTAAATCTGACTACGTTTTGTGAATCTGAATTTCTGACCTTTCTGTATTGACCTAACTCTACCTCTTATTTTTATGATCAGATTTTTTTTTAAAAACATAGCATTTAGATTGGCCTTTTTAAAGAATATACATATTTTAGAAAAGTATTTTGATTTTAATTTTCGTAGAAAGTAATAAATGATTTGTTTAAGCCATGTTTGAGTAATAAACTTTTACGAGAGAGACGAAATGTATACACTCTTCATTAGTCGTAAAAGAGGAAATTCCTAGATTATTTTACAGTTAATTTCGTTACTCCTTTCATATAGAAAGTTTATTTTGACTCACGTGGGCTCTTTCGTTTCCATTGTTTTTATATAAGGAAACACGTGCGCGAGTGGCCTTTGTGATGTAGTAATAATATGAATTGAGACTTGGACCTCGTGTCTCAAGGTGGGTGGCGGTATACACGCTGGGTGACGTCTATGATTCTTCCTACCACATAAACACTAGTTGGGTGGTGAGCTCTTTAATCCATCCAGACAATAAAAGAAAATAAAACATAAAATGGTCTAAAATATGAGGTGTGCTTTGAAAGTTTTTTAACATCAATCCATTACTTAGTGGTCGTTGCTGAATCAATAAAAAAATGAAATATGAATTGCAATATTTAGTTCACAAGTGATATATAGAGCAGTTGAGTGATGTCGAATTTATTAAAACGAAAATGCTTTGTGGCGAATATAATTGTATAGTACGTGCGTTGAAGATAGAAGTTAACGTCAAACGATAAAGTTTTGATATGTAAGCGGCTTTTTGTCGGAGGTCAAGAGAGATGTTGCCTCTTTTCTTTATAATATACTACAAATTTTTTATTATATTATTTATTTATTATATTCTATACTAATATTATAAAGCTGAAGAGTTTGTTTAATCTCTAATCCCAGGAACTACTGGTTCGATTTGAAAAATTGTTTCAGTGTTAGATAGCACATTTATTGAGGAAGGCTATAGGCATATATAACATCACGCTAAGATAAATACAAGTGGAGCACCAATAAAGAATGTTTCAAAATCGGGGTTTAAATAGCTCCTTAGCATTCTATAATTCAAAAATATTTTCTTTCTACGTAAATAAAGTGGGGGGTAAAATTTAGCTTTATGCCAAAGTAACTATTCCACGCGGACGGAGTCGCGGGCAAATAGCTAGTTAAACTTATAAATCGATACGTGTTTTGAGAAACCATTCCTTAATAACATTTATACGTTTATTAAAGAAGTATGTACATAGTACCTAGTACGTAGTAGCTAGTAATATCTATGAAAAAAACTAAATATTTCACTTATAGGAAACGCTATATAGCAAACAAATTTGTAATTGCGTTTTCTGTCTTATATGAATTTAAAACACTTAAAACTTCTTCCTAATTTCTATTCGTTGTTTGTATGTATTGGTGGCTTGTTTTTCTACGAGACATTAAAAACATCAGTCGACATGCGGATTAGAAGAATGTTTTTATAAAAAGAAAAACATGTTATACTTTTATCCAAACTTATGTCTATAATATTAAAATTTGGAAATTTAGAAAATGTCTTAGCTATTTATTTAAAAAACTATTATTCAAATGAAACACGTGTTATAATAATTTTTACATTAAGTTCCATTAACAATTTTATGTTCTAGCGGAATGATCAAAAGGCTATCATCAGGTAAATCAACAAAGGACCCAGTTACAAATACATCGATTATTTCCTATTCAATCTGTATACTAGGTGACTAAATCGGTCTAGATCGTTTAAACTAGAGTTGAAGCTATTATCACCTCTCCCCAACATCAGATATACGTATACGAATAGGTATTGCTCTCAATGCACGTCAACTCCAGATGCAACGAGCGAATGAGCTAACGTAGGTACTATATAGATATGTAATTACTCGTCGTCTGGATGAACGACAACTCTAAAATATAATATTATTATTAAATACTGCGTCACTATCGTTATTACTCTCTTGTATAACAGATCGCACATACGGTGCAACAACGTCACTTATGCAAATTATGTAATTTTTTATTGAGAAACGTTGGAAAATTCAATATCTATACTAATAAATAAACCTACAGTGGTTTTTACGTATGTTCCGTTATAACTACTGAACCATGCATCCGATTGACTTGAAACTTGGTATCCATGTAGAAAATACATGTACTTAATGGATAGGCAAAATTTATATGAGCGTTGGACTCCCTAATAATAATGTTAATTTTAAATCCCCAACGAAGTGGGCGAGTACGGCTAGTATTATTATATAATTCTTATATAGTTCTGCTAGACTATAGATATAAAATAATATTTAAACTACAACTTTAAATTTCATCAGTAAAAGCAAACATCTGTCTCGTCTCACTAATAACTATTAAAAATTTTATTTTCTCATACTCAGTTCAGTGTTGACAAAAATTGCTTTATAGCACCGTAATTGCGAGATATTGTTATAATATTTTACTGAAAAAACTGAAAAGTGGATTAAATCATTTAAATTTTTCGGAATAAAATGTACATAAATATTATTTTATTCTTTCTGCTTAACGCTAAACTATAACTGTAAATTATATACCATCAAAAAATCACACAAAAAGCTAATTTTACCCAAACTAATTTTCATTGAAAGTTTTATGATCTCAATTTTTATATTTAACACATAAGACAGTCATATCCCTTTAACAATCCATCTAAAAAGGTACCTGGGTCTGTGCACTCGAATTTTTATCATCCCTCAGATGTCTTCATAATCACATTTTAAATTTTTTCTAACCCTGAAATATCCTTTTGTGCAAATATATATAAAGTAATTACTATCCGAAATTTCATCACTGCTGTGCCATTCGTTTCTCCAGTAAAATGGCTGTGACATACGGATATAAAGACAGGACAAAATAGCAAGGATTTCGTTATTTGCTACTTAGTTTATGAAGGAGTAAAAATTAATGTATTGTTTTAATTCAATAATTAGCGTAGCAACCTGTCGGGTTGATTGTTGATTATGATTATTATGCAGAGCATGTTTTTAAAACGTCTAACACGATACGTTTTGGATAAATTATAGAATATAAATGGGGTCACAGTTGGAAAAGGAATAAACGATCATGTGCTCCTCGTGTCTCGATGTGTTTGTATTAAATGTATCTTAGAACCCCACAAAAGGTTTGTTGAAATGACCCGACTAAACACACGCTTCCACGTATTAATATTATGTTTCAAACTGCAATAAAAGTTTGTGGTAAATAAACATACATCAACCTTTCCGGACATCAGTCTTACAACGTTCGCAGTCCGTATTACTACAGTAAAGTTCTGTCTGTTTGTATCTCATATGTACACGTTGCAGAGAACGAGCAAACATGAATACGTATGGTTGTCACTTGGAGGACTATTTACGTTGACTCAATTCGATTGAGCCACTCCAAGTTTAGCGTTGGGGTGTTCTATCGTTGATAGCGTAGTATACATATATACTAGTATACCTACGATTATATGTATTGATTTGCAATGTGACAATGTCGAAAAGAAACGAAAAGACTACAGTTTAAATATATACCAGTAAATGTTTATAGACAAATTGAAACAAAATTTTGCTATGATTTTGAATTCAATTTTTTTTTTATTGCTTAGATGGGTTGTCGATCTCACAGCCTACCTGGTGTTAAGTAGTTACTGGAGCCCATAGACATCTACAACGTAAATGCACCACCCACCTTGAGATATAAGTTCTAAGGTCTCAAGTATAGTTACAACGGCTGCCCCACCCTTCAAACCGAAACGCATTACTGCTTCACGGCAAAAACAAGCAGGGCGGTGGTACCTACCCGCGCGGACTCACAAAAGATACTACCACCAGTAAAAAATATATTTTAAATTTAAACCGAGAACTAAGTTTATTTTATTGTCAAACAATCAATAAAAATCGATCGAAACGAACCTATAATGAAAATACTAAAAGACGATTCGCGAAATACTAAAAAATTCAACCATCAGCCATTAATCTTTATCGATAGTCTACTTAAGAGACAAAAGAAAAATATTTGCAGGATATTACGAGCGGATTCCGATGCCATTCTACGCTAAGGCACGGGAATGCTTTGGTGGGATAGCTGCAGTCTTATATTATTGGATAATTTAATCAGTTGTATTTCGAACATAGCTTTCAACAAAATATATAAGTAGTTTAAGATCAAGTTTGTGGTAATAAAATTCTTCGATGAAAATTTTTAATTGATTTGGAGAAATTAATTAAGCGAACTGTAGCAGTATAAAACTATGTTTAACGAAGGGCAGCCATCTTTGTCTTTCTATAAAATTGAAGTAAAACTATATTTTTGTAATCGTTTTTCTATCTATGCAATACAATTATAAAATAATTTTAATATGGAATTTGGTTTTACATTTGCCTGATATCGAAAGTCCGATTGGATTAAAACCTAAATATTATATAATGACATACGTAGTTCTCATTGAAACTGACGAATATTTTTTGAATACAACGTATCGGTTACATTCTTATAAAACTTTTTGAAGATAATAAACTGTAAAAGAAATTTCATAAAAATAACATTAAATTGAAGTAACTTCAAATCTAAAGGCTCGGTGAAATAATTCATTCATCGTAATCACTTCAGTTCCCGTGACAATGCTTGGTCTTGCCTATCTCTGAGATATCATAGAAGATAGAATAGTTAATTACCGAGACGATATATACTTTACGGTCTCCGATACCACAAAATCAATTTTATACAAAGTGAAATAGAAACTCGACTTCGAATGTTGAATTCTTCAAACTCATTCCCGCCATCTACCGTGGTTAATGGTGATGTCGAGATTATATTCTTAATTATATGTATCCAGTTTTGTTGGTAATCATTATCTAAAACAGAAAGCCTAGCAAAGAAATGATTGAAGAGAGAAATATTTATAATCCAGTGCAGTTCTTGTATAATAACAACAAAAAAACATGCATGGAAGTTTTATGACGTCATCGCCTTTACAGTGCGGATGCGCGAGAGATTCTTACTAAATAGACCCACCGTTCCTCATACTCATCTTTAAAATGTACCACGTCATGTTACAAATAATTTAAATTAGCTAGTTTCACAAAAACTCTTTTTAACGCTATTGTGTTTTCTGCTGAGTTATAACATAGTCTACTCAATATTTCTTTATTTTTTATTGCTTAGATGGGTGGACGAGCTCACAGCCCACCGGGTGTTAAGTGGTTACTGGAGCCTATAGACATCTACAACGTAAATGCGCCACCCACCTTTAGGTATAGGTTCTAAGGTGTCAGTATAGTTAGTTACAACGGCTGCCCCAGCCTTCAAACCGAAAAGCATTACTGCTTCACGGCAGAAATAGGTGGGGTGGTGGTACCTACCCATGCGGGCTCACAAGAGGTCCTACCACCAATAAAAAATATACATACATGACACAGAAGTAAATTATGTTTTGATTTTATAAGTTTGATCTAATAAACTATTGGAAAATGTGCTTCAAAGATCATCGCATTGTTATTGCTAACATGGAGTCATTTGTATTTAACTGTAGATGACCATACAAGCTAACGGCCCAGTTGATAGTAAGTGATAACCGGAACAATAAATATGGTCTTATTCATTTTGAAAGCCGTCACATTGAGATGATGAAGTTGCGATCTTAATTGTATACTAGAAGTGCTTTCAAGCGGGAACGCTAGAAGGAACATTGGAGGATTTCGGAACCTATCCGTACGTACTTATTGTGTTGAATTTTATAAATTAACACAAAGTAAGCTGAAGTGGAAGTGGACTGGCCAAGGTAAATTTGAAATACCCATGGTACAAAATTACTATGGAGATAGAACGTTAAAAAAACGAGTTCCATACTTACTCAATAGTTTACCCGAGGACATATTAAGATGTGAACCTATACTTGCTAAATTTAAAAATTTATTAAAAAACACTTGTTAAATAAGCTGTAACCATTTACGTAAGTAAATTAATTGTATTAATATAACCTAATTTAATAATTTATAAGCTATGTTTATATAAAGCGAGTTACTTGCTGTCAAACTGCGTAAGCAGTTCTGCGGGGCATGGTTTAAATGAAAGTGTAACTTTTTATGAATAAATATATTACATACATACATATATGCCGCAGAACTCACGATTTCTGGAGTAGACGGGTTCTCGAGTGGAGCGGAAAAGTAACATGGGACGCTCCCTGGATAGGTGGTGCGATAACCTTTTTTTTTTTTTATTGCTTATATGTGCGAACGAGCTCACAGCCCACCTGGTGTTAAGTGGTTACTGGAGCCCATATACATCTACAACGTAAATGCGTCACCCACCTTGAGATATAAGTTCTAAGATCTCAGTATAGTTACAACGGCTGCCCTACCCTTCAGACCGAAACGCATTACTGCTTCACGGCAGAAATAGGCAGGGCGGTGGTACCTACCCGCACGTACTCTCAAGAGGTACTACCACCAGTAATTACGCAAATTATAATTTTGCGGGTTTGATTTCTATTACACGATGTTATTCCTTCACCGTGGAAGTCAATCGTAAACATTTGTTGAGTACGTATTTCATTAGAAAAATTGGTACCCGCCTGCGGGATTCGCCGGTGCATCGCGCAACACGTATGCACCGGACGTCTTATCCTTTAGGCCACGACGACTTCTAAACCTTCGAAGGGTGGTAGGCAAAAAGAGGATGAGGAGAACCAAAGTCCGGGCTCAGTGTTGTGGATTGGGAGAGGCCTATGTCCAGCAGTGGATGACTGTGGGCTGATGATCATGACGATGATGGTGGGTTAGTAAAAAGATCGTGACCGAAGGCTCCTACAATTGAGTTTAGAAATTATGTCACATTAATCGCTTCGCAACGTCACAACTAAACATGAATCCTATCGGTACGGAAGCTATGAGAACCCCCGACACAGCTATAACGAAATGTCGACAGTTATTTTGCCACGTACCATCCGGCTATGGGATGAGCTCCCCTCCATGGTGTTTCCCGAGCGCTATGACATGTCCACATGTCCTTCTTCAAACGAGGCTTGTGGAGAACATTAACGAATGTTATAGTGGTCTCGTTAACCGCTAACAGGAAAGACAGCGGTTTCGTTAAACGACTTCTTTTTTGATACTATTAACTTTATAGTAGAAAAAAAAACAGGTGAATAAACTTCAGACAGAGGTCCCGCATAGGCTGTTGAGATAATATGACGATAATTGAAAGTATAATATTGTAGGAGCTCGGGATCCGACGTCATTTACATAAATTTGTTTATTTAGGATTTAGTAAAAGATAACGTATCTGTTTCTAATAAAATACTGGTTTTTTTTTAATAAAAAGATAGGGAAAGGTAACTTAATTAGAAAAAAAAAAAGAATTAGTTTGACTAGTTATACGTAAAACTTAATTACGTTCAACTATCTGTTATAAATAGAATCGTTGGTCATTCGGCGACTTTTCGTCAAAATTTAAGTGATTGAGTACCTAGTATGTGTATTTATAGTCGGAATGATAACTTTTGCATACATAGTTCTTACACCATCCATTCAACATCAAGCACAAACTGTTTTAATTCTAATATAAAATCAACGGCCAATTACTGTATGCCGGGTTGGATAAAAAGTAATAATATATATTTTTTTTATCTTTTCATGGTAAAGTAAGTGTAAACGAGGTCTATTTCATGAGCGCACGTACACTTGCGTTCGTTTAGTGAACAATAACACGACCTTGATTCGAAGCGGTGAGCATTCGTTCGTCACCACGCTAATGGTATGTTTGTATTGTATTAAAAACGGCGCGTATTCGAGACAAAATTTAACTTTGGATTGTGACGTCAATATGTTTAATTACAATATTACAATTAAATAAAATAGACATGCTTTAACAAAAACCGACTTCAAATAGAAAAAAAAAGATATTCCAAAACAAATTAATATACACTAAAACAATAATCATCGAAATCGGTTCGCGTGATATTGAATTATTCATATATTTGTCGCGCACGTACTTAATGCATATTTAAGACTTATATGGTTTTCTCATGGATACCATTAATAGAACTGGACTAAGTTGAAATGGGACCACACGGGAAGCATCAGCTTTCCAATAAAAAAAGAATCATCAAAATCGATTCACCCAGTCAAAAGTTATGATGTAATAAACATTTAAAAAAACAGTCGAATTGAGAATTTTTCTAATAAATTGCGATCAAATGTAACGGTTTGAAATTGTGAAAATCAAAACGAACTGTAAACAGTGTCGCTAAAGTTTTATGTGGGTAATGTTACTGTAACCAGTTCGAAAGCACTCCCTTGATACTTGAGTTCATACGGCTTATTGTGGACTGTGTGACTATTAAATCTGTACAACGAAATGTGTTCCAGTTTACAAGGTAGTAAAGTCGCTTCCTCGAGTTCTAGAAATTTGCATGACACTTATTGAAACAGGTGTGTCCTAATATGCGTTTGAAACTATTAACTATTACCAGATGCTCTGTTAGTTTATTTCTAAAAATATTCAGTGCTATGTCAACATATTATTATTATCAACTAGCGGCCTGCTCCGGCTCCGCTCAGGTCTTTAACAAAAATTTCAACGATATTTGACGTTGTTTTATTTTTTAAATAAAATAATTTTTATTGCAGCATAACTATAATAATTAGACATATGCTGTCGCGATACTTTATGTAAATAATAATGGGTTCTACAAAGTCGTAGTACATTATTTTATTCTATCATGAATAGTTTTCGCAGGGCACGCGATGATAAAGAATATTTTAGGTAATTTTTTTACACCTTGGGTTACATTATTGGAGTTTTAGTAAGGATCCCTAATTTTTTTCAAAAAAGATTATAGCCTGTCACTCGGGAATAGTGTAGCTTCCAACAGTGAAATATTTTTTTAAATCGGTTCAGTAGTTTCGGAGCCTATTCAATACAAACAAACAAATCTTTCCTATTTATAATATTGGTATAGATAAGATGTTTGATGATATGTTTAGAAATGGAATGAGCTCTTCTCCACGGTATTTCCCGAGCGCTATGACATGTCCTTCCATGCCTCCAGGTGGGCCGTATGCTCGTCTGCCTACAAGGGCAACAAAAAAAAAAGAAACTACACATTAGAGACGTTAGATTTATTCATTAGCTGATGTTAATTAGTTTAGCAGCCGTGTCGCAGTTTGGCCGACATCGATATCTACGGCCGGCAATGACCACTATCCACTTGGCCGTATTCTAGACAAAGTTAAAAAACTTTGACCGACCATGATCGGTTTTCACTCTCACGCCGTTTGCACGTAAAACCCAATTCGGACTGAGTTTCCTTAGAATTTGATTTCAATGACTATTTAACATTATTATATAGGCTGTATAATGCTATTAACGTGTATTTTGGTGTTTAAAATTTTTGTGTTTTACAAATTTTAAATATCATAAGTGTTGCAATACAATTTATCATTTTTCAATTCTCAAAACTCATACTTGACAATCGCGTTATTACGATTACGCGCATACGAAATATTCACTTCTATATCTGGCTCTTAGCAACAACAACTAACAAACAGTACAACAAAGAGATTTAAATTTCGACTTGATCTTATA
Source organism: Bombyx mandarina (assembly GCF_030267445.1). Classification (NCBI taxonomy): domain Eukaryota; kingdom Metazoa; phylum Arthropoda; class Insecta; order Lepidoptera; family Bombycidae; genus Bombyx; species Bombyx mandarina. The sequence goes on from NC_143208.1 coordinate 4,023,286, forward strand.
AATTTTTGTAAGATTTGTTACCGAATTGTAGAAAAGTAGTTAAATGTGTATGTAACAAAGAAACACCCACATAAACACGTTTTAGTACTGAAAGACAATTTTTCTCATTATTCCAACTAGATAAAGGAGGTACAGGATAACCGCTACGTGAATGCTATAGAGAGATATAAAATTTAATTATCAACTGGTAATTTTAAAATAATCTTTTTTTGTATTATATAAGTTCATAAAATAATCACGAGATGGAATATCTTCCCTTTGTTTTTCCCTATAAGATTGCTCATAGGCTATAAGGTTACTCATACCACCTACTTACCTACCTTTTCAAATACCTCTTTGTTCTTGAGATAACGACAGGCACAAGAGTAGTTACAAACTGCCAGGAATTAGGGTGTTTTTAATTACGAAGTAGAGCAGCAAAAATATAATAGTCAATATTAAATTTATTACTTACTATATATTTCTTACTAACACTCGTGTTGAATACAGCTGTTATCGAAATTTATGTGAGTAGAGTAGTAATATTTCGACCATCTGTAGCCATGGACTGTTAAACAGTTATGCTATTATGTGAAACATGTAGATATTGACCACATTTCGCTGCACCTGTCGCTAAAATAATACATTTACTGCTTAGCGTGTGTCAATGGTACCAAGCTAGACCTTTGAAGTGCAAATGAAAACTGTCAAAAGTTTCAAATCAAGTAGACGCGCAAATGTAGAGATTACCATCAATCAAGCAAATTTAGTTTTATTTGTAGATATTTTATGAAATGAAATTATTATAATTGAATTGAATAACATAATTCTTTGTGGATAGATAGAAACAGAATTATTTGTTTGAAGATAAGACAGTTAATGTGCTTGCGGTTCATTCAATTCGTTTCCAAGTGATTCTTGTCCACCTGATGGTTGTCTGGAAGACATCGCTCTTAGCGATTAGACCGCCAATTGTACTTTTTTGTATTTAATGTATCGCACTGTTTATTTGTTTTTTGGTGTACAATAAAGAATACTCTCTCTCAAATCGATTTTAAATCCTAGCAAATCTGGACAAATGAAATAAAAACGTGAGCTAAAAGATAAGAACAAGACAAGAAAGATAACGCGTACAAAATGTAATTAGAAAAGAGTGATATTAAGTATACTTTTTCACTGTGAAAATAAAACACCGCACAATTATTTTTTTTTTAATTTGCTGACCATACTTTTGATATATTTCACGTTTAACTGCCCATGAAATGTCAACGACATTTGTACTTTCTGTGTCGTCCTTTGAATTAGGTTCTTTGTACGAGTGTTCGTTTGAGCTTATTGATTTAAGTTTTCAGTGCTCAAGAATAGTTTTAATATTTTAATTTCGGGAGGTGGCCAAATCTATCTCACATTATATGGTTTTGCGGTTTGATTTTATCCTCTTTATTACGCGGTTAGAGGAAATGAACTATTAATTGACTAAATATATGTGGACCGTTTATTTTGAAAGTGGTGTAAGTCCATTTACAGCACATAAATATATGTTATCGTAGTCTAATTAGCCAAAAACAAATTTATATAAACAAATTAAATGTTGATAAAACAACAGAAACAATGTCAGACCTCATATGATTTGCCTGTATTTTTAAATCAACAAATATAGGTATAGTAACCTTTAATTTTCTCAAAACAAAAAAAAAATGGACTTACACCACTTTCAAAATAAACGGTCCGTGTATTTCTTTAGTGCTACGACGTGATACACGTATTTTTCGAAACCGAAGAACAAACACCCAAATCACTACTCGGTAAACAGGTTAACTAATAAAACGACTTAAGACAATATTTTATTCTAGAAGTGAGGTTTCTATAGATATGAACCATTACTACTTAACAAGTTAAGTCGGACTTGCCTGACCGGTTCTGTTGCTTGCAGTAAAATACCACCTTACCATCCCCACTTGCTAACCGCATCCTCAGTCATGGTGACGCGATGTGACGTCTTCAGCGTTGCCCCGCTTTTTGGACGATTTATCTTTTAGTCTAACAATATAATATTGCTCTATTTAATACTGCTCTATCTAATATAATTTAAAACAAAAAAATACCATGACGCCATCATCATTACAGTAGTATGTTAAATAATTCTATTATTAACATAATCGAAAGCGTTCGTGCGGTCACCATTTTCGATTTTTTTTAGTATCACATAAATTTTATTCTAGTGCTTAATAATTTAGTGATAAAACTTAGCGCACAAAATTAAATGTTCGGCTAAGTCTGACAGCTGTCCGATTTAAACAAACATTTCATTGCAAATATTCATTCACATTACGTTTTAAGTGCGCTATCAAACGACTTTTGACTCGGCTGAAATTTAAAATACAAACTAATTGTAAGTGTTATTTTCGGTAAAATTAAATGTAATGTAAAATCGATGTTGAGATTTTCCCAAATTTGGCATTTCGAAGTAACTACTTGTAAGTTCAATATTTCGGCAGCGAAGTAAATCCAAATAAAACCATTATTACGTTGTGCTCGCACGAAACCTCATTCAGAAATATTAAAAATATTCATATAGTAGCTCAGTTTCCAGCTCTATATCCGGCCTAATTGGAATCGTTTCATAAAAGTTACCACTACAAAGTTAATCAACGAACCTTTTAGACGGACTGGCGCGCATCAGCATTCCACGTCGTCTAGATTCGGCAGAGTATATCATGCCTTTTTCCTGAAAATTCGAAACAACTTCCGGCAACGTGGCTTAACAACTTAAAAGTTCAAAAAAATGAATGGAGTTAATGTATGAAATTTGGATCTAGCCTAGAATTTTGTTAAAGAAATATTTAATGAAAATAATATTTACGCAGATATTTACTGATGTGTGCTTCTTTAAATCGTACAGAATTTTTAGTACGGAATCATATTGTATTAAGTTGAAATAATAATCTCCATTTTAATGGTCGCGAGTGGAGTAAAGTTTTATTTGGGGATCGGTTATCGGTTAATAGTAACCTGAATCGAAAATAGTGAAATTAGGATAATACACAAACGCAGTACTACTTAAAAAAAAGCAAATCTTAGAGGATCTACAAACAGTGTGCTGTCTTCATTGCCGTCAATGTCGATTATTATTAATACAGATAGTTAGATTTGTCTTTATCGCAGGTTCCCTAACTACGAAATTTCCTATATCTAAGAACATAAACACACATTTTCAAATAAAGCATATTTTCACAGTAATAAACGGAAGAGGATTGAAGTCAAGTAGGGTGGCATTAAGTGCCGACTCTCGTTCAAAAGTTAACTCTTAAATCGGAGGCGTTGTATTTTTATCATGCTTTGCGGGCACGTTCCGGAATGAAAGCTGGAACATAATTTAAATTTAAAATACGGACTGGGCTTGCTCTCCTTGCTGAAAAAATAACAAGCGCATTCATCATATTATGTTTTTTGGACTTTACTCCTTACGAATCGATTTTAAAGCCCTCCTACGACAATTTTTTTTTTTATTGCTTAAGTGGGTGGACGGGCTCACAGCCCACCTGGTGTTAAATGGTTACTGAAGCCCATAGACATCTACGACGTAAATGCGCCACCCACCTTGAGATGTATGTTCTAAGGACTCAAGTATAGTTACAACGGCTGCCGCACCCTTCAAACCGAAACGCATTACTGCTTTTACGGCAGAAATAGGCAAGGTGGTGGTACCTACCCGCGCGGACTCACAAGAGGTCCTACTACCAGTAATTACGTAAATTAAAATTTGCGGGTTTTTGATTTTTATTACACGATGTTATTCCTTCACCGTGGAAGTCAATCGAGAACATTTGTTGAGTACGTATTTCATACAAAATTGGATGGGTACCTCCCGGTTTTAACCCTTTGTTCCTTTTGAAGTTGGAAACGAAGAAAAAAACAATGGACAGTAAAATGAAGTGTTCCCAAAAGCATGGCTCTCATTAAAATAATAAGCCTTTATCAGAACTGCATAAATTGTAATTCGCGTAACTAACCCGTACGGGTATCGCTACCCTGCCTATTTTTGTCATGAAACATCCATTGTATTTGTCTTCATAATGATGATTGAGTTAACTACAGTCGCGCATCGGAGTTTTTAGTGTAGACGGGATAGGGAGTGCACCTGATTTTGGTACCAATCGACACCTCGGCCATGCGGACTTCAACCTTCATACGTCCGTTCGAAATCTCAATTGCATTTGCATTGCAGTGAATCTACATATCAAACTGAAATAAATGTCTGCGGCGAGAATGAAGGGGGTGGCGCTACTGACTCGTTCAGTCTCGAAATAGAACCGTATACAAAAAAAATAACGTATCAAATAGCACAAGGTATTGTTTTTTTTTTATCAAGGATATTTTAATATTTCAAATATTTATTTTAATAATACGAATCCATTGTTTTGAATACGAAACCTTTTTTTAACAATATAAATAGAAGCCTTTTTTTAGTAGAAACCTATTTAGTTTTATTATAAGCATTCCTAATGGTTTTTATTTCAAATTTGCCACGAACTGCAAGACGAAATCCACATTAAGTGGCCGTCGCCGCCGGTGCTAAGTTGAAATTGATTGCGGGCTGCAGGCGACAAAACTTCCGGCCACCGACCTGCGGTTTGTGCAATCGATGCCTCTTAACTCGATGCATTTAACACAGAATTTGTTGCAATTTACGAGGCTAGCGATAGAAGTACACCCTAATTAACGAAAACAGTGAAATATATAAAAGAACACGTAAAATTAAGACAAGAAGGGACGGTCTGTGTTACGCTATTCAAAAAAAAGGGGTTGTGCCGGGTATCTCGCGCAATACCCCGCAGACAAAAGGATGGCTAATGACCTCATAGCCGCAGTCTGCATACATTAATAGGTTAACTAAAGCAAATGATAGAGATAGCTAGAAAAATCGTTAGAAGGGCGAACAGTACTTAATAGTAACACTTAATTAGTGGTTCTTTTAAAAGAAATCCATTTACATTCTATCGGAGATTTAGCTGTGATTTCCTTCTGTGTTTTAACTGTCGCAAACAATACACCCATTCTCGAATACCAAATACCTGTCGAATCCAGATCCGATAGTACAATAGTCAGATATATTGACCACTAGTCCAAAGAAGCGATGACGATATATATTGCTGTATTTACTACTCTTGACCAGTGGTCGTCATGTTTCTATTAAAGTCGTTGACAAATAAAGAGCGTCTCACGACTTCTAAGCCATGTTCAATTCTTGGAACTACACAAAAAAAAATGTTCAAATAGTTTCAGCTCAAGCGCGATAGACTGAGTTTTTTGTAATGGAATTGTAATGTGAAGATTATAAGGAGAATTAAGCAGAGGTTATCAGCGAAACAACTCATCTGACTATTATCTACTAATTACAGGTATACGACGTTAGCTTGCTCAAGCTATTGCTATCACATTAACATGCGTTTCTAAAATTCTAATTTCTAATGTGCAATGTCTAAGAACTCCTGCCGGTACTACGACTGCATATGTATGTACTTACCCACTTAACACAAAGTGTTGAGGGCCTTGAGTTCGACTATCTAGGTTATAGAAAAGTAAGACTGAATTTGAAGTGGTTCTTAATGTTTAATTCCAGGATATTTTATTACCACGTATAGATTAAATGTAGGATAAGTAAGAACGGCACGTATGAGAGAGTGTGGAACGGAACGTAAAGATGTGAATGAGAGAAAACGGGAAGAAAGGAAAAAGAGAATGACAGACAGAATGATAGAGAATAGGAAAATGGCGAAGACAATTAAGGCGTAAAAAAGGATGTTAGATTTTTTTTATTATAGTAACAGAAGATTTTGGAACAGTGGAAGTTTTATTTTATGCGCTGCAATCCCTATTCTACATAAATGTATCACCTGCAAGCCCACATCTATAAGGCTCGGAAGTATGCGGTTACACGCCCTTCGGATCGTGTCGGTGTATCGGGTGCGTTTTGATATGATGCACCGCAGCTAGGCGTAGTTGAGGGACCGACTTTGACAATAGTGGTACAGATTAATTTCTCACGTTTCACGTCAACATTCTCCGCACTTTGTAGATAGAGGAGCTATTTTTCATAGTCCAATAGATTAGGAGTATTCCTTTCGAGTTTATATTTCACGACAGAGATAGTCATTGACTAACATGGATTAGAAATAGGTTAAGAATGACTTTTTTTCAAACATAAAACATGTAAGAAAAAAATTAAATTTCTTAATGTGTTAGCACCATTATTACTATTCAGTCAGCTAAATCAACTTTATGAAAATGTGTATGCAAAAATCATAATAAAAGTATAGTAATCGTTTGATAAACAAACTACAAAGCCTATTTGACAAAAAAAGAAAATAGCAAAGTATATAGTATGAATAGTCTGATAGTTATGTGTTAGGTTTTTAAGTTACTAACAACATAGATTATAAGCAATTCTTACTAACAACATGTTATGGTTTGTTTTTGAACTGAAATAAAGTATTAATAATAATTATAATATAATATAATATGAAGTGCCTGTAGTATAAAGAGTCAGACACCGGGTGTTCTAGTATAGAGCGAAGAGACTAAACTTTGGGCTAATCTCGAGGGCATTCTTACATTTTTTAGAACGGGTACCAGCATCCTATTTCTGGTGTAAAGCAGTAATTAAGACTTCCACTTTATGCCTCAACTGTAAAGGCTGCATTAACGTTGTAATCTCCATGAGCATCTGAGTTTGAAGTTTTTTTAATTAAATTAATTTAAATTCTCATCGTTTATTGTGTTGATGAATTATTTGCTTTGCAGTGCTTACGTAATCCGTTTTCGGAAAATTTATCTCAAGAAAAACGTTCCTCTTGTTAATTTCATTATAAATATATACCTATCAGAATAGAGCACCGGTAGCAATATTTTTCTCAGACGCGTCCTTTAATTGAATGTCGGTACCCACGTATTTTCGTAAATATCAAGCCACATTGAATACAAAAAAATATTTCCACGAACTACTGTTCATTATCAATGTTGTCGAGAAAATAAAAGAACTATATTTCATTATAAACGTTTAATTAAATTGTGAAATGAAGTCGGTCTGGTGTTTTATAGTCTAAAATATAGTATATATTATAATGTACTACATAGTGAATAATCGAATCTAATAACTCTAATAATGGAAAGAGCAATGCTCGGAGTTTCTCTGAAGGATCAAATAAGAAATGAGGTTATTCCACAGAGAACTAAAGTCATCGACATGCCTCAAAGAGTCAGCAAGCTGAAGTTTTTTTTTTGTTGCCCTTGTAGGCAGACGAGCATACGGCTCACCTGATGATGAGTAAATACCGTCGCCCATGGACTTCAGCAATGCCAGGGGCAAAGCCAAGCCGCTGCTTACCGCTTAATACTCTCCACAAGCCTCGTTTGAAGAAGGAGATGTTATAGCGCTCGGAAAACATCGTGGAGCCCATTCCATAGCCGGATGATACGTGGCAAAAAAGACCTCTGGAACCGCACTGTGGCTGACCGCAGTGGCTCCAGGTAGTATGGATGAACTCTACTCCGGTGGCGAACGGCAGTGGACTGGTCATATATGCCGTAGGACTGACGATCGCTGGAGCAGACGGGTTCTCGATGGAGACCGCATAACGGAAAACGTAACGTGGGACGCCCCCTGGTTAGGTGATGCGATGACCTCCGAAGGGTGGCTGGCAAGAGGTGGATGAGGAGAGTCGAAGACCGGGCTCAGTGGTGTGAATTAGGAGAGGTTTTATGTCCAGCAGTGGACGACTGTAGGCTGATAATGATGATGATGATGACTATTTATACTTCAGTGCGATCATTCGATCGGGCTAGAAGGAAGCGACAGTTGCAATTGAATCCTAGACCTGATGGGTGAGTGGGTGTCGGCACCCACATCATCTACGGGCTCCGGTAACAATTTAATCAGGACGACCACGAGTTCTTTTACCTATTGAGACAAATGAATAAAATGTTATAAACTTATTGTAAAAAAAAAAACTTGTAAATGAAATGTGGCTTTTTTATGAAACAGACAATAAATGTATTTCGTTCTATTTGACTTAGAAAATTGTTTATTATCATATGTGTTTGCGCAGTTGCATCTAACAGTGGACGCGTTGACGTAGGGACCATCTGCTTTACTGTGTGTCGTACAGATTAACGCCCGCGTGCCCTATTTTTTTACACAACGTATTTTTTAGAGATCGTTACGTTTCGGACAGATGCAATTGCACATATTTCGTATTTAGTACTGAGGGTATAAACCATTTGTCGTTTTTAATTAACAGCAATCAATGGATTTTTAGAACACATCAATTAAGATCACAACTAAAATGTTCTGCTATCGGTTACTGGTGGTAGGACCTTTTGTGAGTCCGCACGGGTAGGTACCATCACCCTGCCACTCTACCGTGAACCAGTAATGCGTTTCGGTTTGAAGGGTGAGGCAGCCGTTGTAACTATACTGAGATCTTAGAACTTATATCTCAAGGAGGGTGGCGCATTTACGTTGTAGTTGTCCATGAGCTCCAGTAACCACTTAACACCAGGTGGGCTGTGTGCTCGTCCACCAATCTAAGCAACGAAAAAAAAACTCGAATTAGGAAGAACACATCTCACTTTGTTAAAGTAAGAGCTAAAATAAAATAAGACCTAATAAGTGAAAAAATATCATCGTAATTTCGGAACTCGGCGACTCTATGAAGGAAACGGCAAACGGAACCGCTTCTTCAATTTTTGATGTCGTTCGAATATTTTATCTAATGTTGTTTACTCCGACTCTGAGGGTACCGCGGGTAATACGATAACGACTGTTACCGACACCCATCTTGGATCGCATTGAAATTGTGTTTACAAAACTAGATTAGCGTCGCGCGAGATTTTAAAACTCATTTTGTTGGTTTCCTCCCCGTCAAACATAATGCCTGAACGTTCGACGCTGAGCACAGCAAATGACCAATTTTTGATGTAGCTCGTTATCCATATTTATTTAATATTATAAATGTGGAAATGTTTTTGTTTGTCCTTCTTTTTTTTCCTACCTAAGCTTAACAAGTAGGTGATATATATATATACAGTCAAAACCGTTTACTGCGACATCGTTTATTACAACATGCCGGTTATAATAACCAAGAACAAAGGTCCCGGCTGAATGCCATATGACCGCCTTATTAAAAATATTGCTTTCTACGACATTGGTAATAACGACATACCTCATAAAACGACCACATTTAACTAATATTTCGGAGAATTAGATCTGTTAGAACGACCGGCTAAGCTGTATTGTAAACAATTTGAATAGGTATCCACATTTGTCTTCAATGGCTTTTAAAATCAGGAAAGAAAACAATAGGATTTAGTTTAGTGTAGGGTCTTTTCTAATTCTTAGAAACAAAACACGTGCATGCGGTAGTCAAAGCCCACTTCTTCATATCTCTTCAGTTAGTTTGTTACCTGTCTATACACAAGACGCACCAAAACTTTGTGGAGTTATTCGTGAAACTTTCAAAATCTCGCAAAGAAAAAGAAAACAAATTAATATTGAAGAAAAATCGCGTATTATGTAAATATATTTTTCCAATAATTCCCTATCGATTTGTTTGTACTTGCACGATACACATTAAGCATCACCGGTTGTTACGACTATCGGTTTTTACGACTGAATATGAGCAGTCCCTTCGATGTCGTTATAACAGATTTTGACTGTATATATATTTATTTATTTATTTATAACTTTATATACTAGACAGTATAACGGCGGACTTAATGCTATAGGCATTCTCTAACAGTCTACTTTAGGGGGGTGAACCTTGGTAGGTGTAGTGTGATAGTGATATTACTTAAACATATGTGTATATATTATATACATAATAATTATAGATACAAATACTCGTACTTAAATAAATACATGTACATAAATATATACATATATATAAATTTATCACGGGGCTCAAACCTGACGACTTTGCTAACACTAACCCCAGCAAGAGCAGTGCTTCGCGGAATCTACCACCGGATCGGAAACGCGACCCACTGAGAAGATCCAGCGAGAAACTCAGTGGGCTAGGTCTGTGGGTTCATTTACTCGCCGAGCCCTTCGTCGCAAGCGACGGGTTCCACGAGAACGATGACCGGTGTCCTTTCATGTCAAAACGAAGCAACGGTTTGGCTTTCAATTAATAGTTTAGTTAGATATTAGGTCACGAAACATGCGACAGGCTATATAGAAAAAAAGATCTCATTCCCACGAGAATTAACACTGACACTTTTCATTGATCACGCGGACGGAAGCATAAAAATATTATGCACTACTGTTTGCAAATTGATTCAAAAGACAGTCCTGACTAAGAAGGTAGTACAATAGTTTAGTTCATTATCTGTAAATAAATTAACAAAAAATCACTGTTCAATCTATGTTTAAATAAAATATTTTAAATTTGGAAAAAAAAGTATTGTTCGTATTTGCCTGGACGGACGGCTTTCATTTGGTGGCCTGTGAGATTATCTATACATTTGGAAACAATAAAAAAAAAACTAAACGTCAGTTTACAGAAATTCGTTTTAAACTTTGTAAGCGACTATCGCACTGTGTCTGTGCTCGCCTTAACCTGTTTGTTTACAATGTCACTTAGTGAGCAAAACCGAAGCGGGATGTACTACATGAGCGTTTATTTACAAGGCGCTCCGTCACCGCGTCGCGTCGTGTCTCCGGTTGAGCTGCATAATGGAAAACACTATTTTCAGTGGCACCTGAGATTTCTTGGTTCGGAAAAAAAAATGTATTAAAGACAGAGGTTGGTTTATTGAAGTATTTCCATGATCATATTGTTAAGTATTTCCTCAAAAAATTGCCGATATCTATGGCCGTTGCTGGATATCTTTTCTATGAATATTAAAAATGAAAGGCTTTGAAAACATACGGCAGTAATAGCTTAATTATCGTTTATGTTGCTTAGATGGGTGGACGAGCTCACAGCTTGGTGTTAAGTGGTTCCTGGAGTCCATAGACATCTACAACGTACAATGCGCCACCTACCTTGAGAAGGTCTCAAGTATAGTCACAACTAGGCATGGTCGTTGCGCAACGTAAATGGTTATTGAAACTATCTATAGACAAAATAGCGGTTAGCTAGTTTCGCCGTACTGCAATAACCTGCTAACATCTACTACTCAATCACGTCACCGATCACGAACACAAATCACACAACGTTCGGCAATATTCGTTTTACTTCGTACAGTTCGTACCGCTCGGTCGGCAGCTATCGCGACACACAGCGCAAACATCGGTTCGATCGAAATAGACAATCATCGTTTTGTCTCTTTCACGCACACGACTGAGATGCATTTGACCTTTAACTTTAGCCCTTAAACCCCTTAAAATAAGATTTATAAAATTAAATCATGAGTGCAAGTTGAAGTCGAATTTTGTGGCCTTGAACCAGTTATTCACGAATCGCGTGTTTAGCGACAAAATGTATTAAAGACTCGGCGCGGAGTTTTAAGTTTAATTGCCAAATTAAATAGTTAAAAATATAAAGTGTATAGTTGTTTAATATAAATTATCCTTAAAGATAAATTACAAATAAAGTCGTAATTACTGAAATATTAATCGCGACGCTAGCTCATTCGTGTGCACATTAGTTTACTGCTAAACAAAACCCGCTATTGCTCGCTAATGAAATAGCGCGTTTCAAAAGCCGCTATTGACATTCGATAGCTAGTTTCGTTTCGCTAACCGAAAATGCCGCTACAACCCACCGCTAGTCACAACGGCTGCCCCACCCATCAAACCGAAACGCATTACTGCTTCACGGCACAAATAGGCAGGGTGATGGTACCTACCACCAGTAAAAAGTAATTAAACATTAAAAAAACCTTTATACCCTCACGTCGTAGTAACATTTTATATCAAAGTAACAGCCGCTGTTGTGCTACAATATCGAAACGTAAACGAACTATTTACGAAAAGTTACAAAAAAAAAAAAATAGACAAGAAAGAAATAATAAAAATATTACAAAAAAAAACTGTATTGTAAATACCGAGGGCACATAGTTGCAGTTTCGTCCGCTGGGACAAAGAGGAGAGAGTAGCCGCCGACTTTGTTGTTTGAACTGTAGTCCGTAAATAGTTATGACGCCGAGTAAACATATATCATACTTTGTTCGTCGTTTATGATTTGAATTTAATAACGAACGTCGGTCGTGATGCGTAAATAAGATGATTTTACATAAAAAAAATTGGTTGAGACACAATAGAAAAAAGAAAAAATCGTCGTTTCATATTGCAACATCCAATAAAATATGCGACTCTCTAATTCTAATCAATATCTAAGGAAATTTTAAAATCAATATCAATGTTTATCTAAATAGCTCTTTTATGAATCCATATAAATAATTGTTAAGATTACTGTTACTGATATATGCGTTTTCAATAAATATAAGTCCGCATGTTTACCATGCCTCCTCTGAATATTGAGAAGCTATCACCCTGCGTTCGGATTTGAAAGGATTGAGACAGCGACTTTATGAGCTTCTATGACCACTTATCCATAGACGAGCCGTGTGCTGAACATGTAAGTTAACAAAAAATAAACATTAAACTTATTATTCATACTTAATCGTTTTCTTCATTAACGGTAAAAATACATTTTTTACATTCGTAATGGTTATTTAAGAAAATAAATAATGAAACTGAATTTAAATATACGTTTTACTTCGTTTATTTTCAGAAGATTCAAATACTTTAACTAAAGACTAATTTACATCGGTTGCTAATCTAGACAGAACTAATCAATTTACCTCGTTTCCCCCACTAAATATCAATTTAGGCTTTAACGCTTGGCGCAACAGATAACGGTAGATTGAATCAATTTTAATATAAGTTTAGGGAGCAATAAAACTCTTCAAAGTTTTTGTGCGTCATTAGTGACGTGAAATTATATATTTATTGCCCTGAATATCCATTTTCACGGCTTAGCTGATTTTAAGTGGTTTCTTGGGTGCATATACTCCACAAATGCCGTAGCCCACCCACTTTAAACCGTGAAGTCCTGATCCCGATTACATTGCAATGGTGGCTGCCTTATCCTTCAAACCGAAATTAATGACTTTTCTCCATAAGAATACGAAGGATGGTAGCCATCAGCCATGCGGTTTCACAATTCACCCTACCCCCGAAGATGTGACTAAAATTGACATCAGCCTAACTTTAGTGTTGTGGGATCATTAAAAAAAAAAACTTAAATTTCTATTTCATCAAATGTCATTAAAATCTTAATTTTCGTATTATTTCATACTAAATGGCTAAAATAGCCGTGTAATGTGTAGTCGGGTAATTTGTCACAAGTACTCGGGACTAAAGTTGTTCAGACTTGCAAAAACGATGTGGGAGGCCTCTTTAAGATAGCGAGTCGAACATAATTCATTACCTACTTGTTTGTTTAGGTACGAAATCTGAAATAATTAATGAAGCTCTTCTCAAAAGTAGTGATCAGATATCTAATAATAAAATATAGACCATTTATTGGCTGATCACATGGTCTGGTACACTCATTATAATTTGTATGATCGAAAAATATACCAAAATATACTCCGTATACTCGACTAAATCTGAGACAATCCTATAAATAAACGTGTCCAAGGAGCTCAAATATAAAGCAAGATGCTAATGTTTAATTGATTTATTGTGAATGAGTAAGTACCCGCTGATTCATAACGCGGAGGCAACTGAGCTTAGACATCTACTGCATAAACAAAGTTAGCATTTGTCATTTGAACGGTTGCAGTCAACTAGCTAGTTATTCGAATGTATTATCAGACGACTATAATCTTTTATAAAAAGACTAACTCTTAAAGACTCCGTTAAACTCATAAGTCTAACGGACTTTTTTTAAATACCTACTGATCTTGAGGTCAACTTTATTATGAAAATTACAATACATTTACTATCTAAAATTGCAAATAATTTTAAAAATAGCAAATATGCTTAGATTACTCAAATTGGGCTTCTTTAAATTATGTTAAATATTTGACATTTGATCACATTCATTCTTCCAAATTCACTACTTCTCATAGTGCAATAAACGCAGACATAATGTACAATACAACGCCGTAAATAAAGTCCAAAGTGATGTTCAGAGTTGACGTTGACGAGAATAAAGGCGCTTCGTTAACGAGGGGAATCGCGGAGACAAATTGAATAGATACTTTTTGTAATGCGTCTTCCGTGCTGCCTTCTACCCCTGTTTAATAATAACAATATAGTCGATAAACAATGACCAATGAGCGAACCAGCTACGAATTAAGTGCTATCCATTTTCATCGTTCCTTTCCTGTATTGCATTTAAATAAAATGCTCTCGAAGTTTCTTGGTTTTGAATTTAAGGAAGTAAGTATCCCTGAAATATTTTAAAAATAGTTTCATTTTAGTAATTACTTTCCTCATGAAATAATTTATCAATATCGACCGGACTACGTATATTTAATGTGATTTATGATTTCGTACAATCATTACAAAGAAAGAAAAAAAGACTGCATTTCTTAAAAGCCCCGAACGTCTAATTAATTGACAGCTTGACAGGTAAAACACTTTCTTGAGGTAAGTACAAGAAATGCAACTCTGGTTTAAGTGGACCAATTGCTTAATCTCGTATCATATATGATGTCCATCTGGTTTAATATAATGATGAAATTTAAAATGCAATTAAAGAAAGAACCTTACTAGGATTAATTTACAATTCTCGTATCGTGGAAATACACTTAATCTGTAGATATGTAGTGATCACAAAAACGATACGTTAATATAAACTAAACACTTTACCAGGTATGGTATCGTTTGATGTCAGCTGTATTTTAAATGTCTTATTTTCAGCGAAAATTCCCAGAGAAAATACTCCGTGGTTGAATAAGCTTAATTTGCATATTAAGTCCATTTCAAGAGATAGTTCAAATTATATAAATAGCAAAATTTTAAACAGTCGAACGAGGGATCTAGTTTATATTTGTTAAATTGTTCGATAATATGTTAGTCGCATGATATCGATCTCATGATATGCAAATATTATGGTTTTTCCGTGTTCTGTTTTATTGAAAAAGAAGGCAGGATGCACATTTTTGCAAGTGAGATGAATGAGATAATTAGAGAAAGTCACTCCCTATATAATGTCGATGTGTAAAAAGTTATGATTAAACTATTTTTGAATCGTGCAGATAGGTACTTAGTATTAATGATTCAAGAGACGGTTGCTTTGGATCGTATGCTAGCCTTACTTAATATGTGTACAAATAGGCAAAGACAAAACATTTCCCGATTTACTTTTTTTTGTTATATATGTACCTATAGGGGGACTTAAGGATAGAAAAAGTTGAATCCTCCTTTACAAGAAAATTTACAACAACAAAACAAAGAAAAAGACAATGTACCTAATACTTAAAATGACTTGAATTATAAGGTTTAAATAATTTTGATTATTTGACGAACATATTATAGGTAATAATAATTAACATAGGTAATGAATTGGCTCAAAAAGTATCTTATAAATAGCTTTTGTTTGAATATTCAATTTCTATATGAAACAAATATTTTGTCCGCGCTTCGACTTGTCTCGAATGTTTTTTAAATTAAAACTTCTTTTCAATTACTTTATTTATATATGACATTACTAAAGTTTTCAGACAGATACGAGTTCTTCAGAATTTGTTTAAAATAACGTATACTGCAAACTCGCAGAAACTTTTCCTACACTGCATACCCTATTCGTAACGTGTTCAAGTTGTAATTTCACAAAAGTATTTTCATCTTAATGCACATTCATTATAGAATGTGTAGTCTGTAATATTTCCATAGGGGTTACTTTTGATGACTGATGCATTTAATGTGATATTATTTTGTGTCAAAGAAATGCTGAAGCCAAAGCCATTTTGGCACACTAAAGTGCAACTTAAATGTATAGAAGATAAAAAACACAATTTAAATACATTTAAACTAGATTAATTTAATTAAAACTTAGCTTTTACAGGCGATTTCGTTCGTGCTAGTGTAAAAAAAATATTGCAATCAAACTCCTGTTAGAGCCGTTAATGTATGCAAAATTACATGCCAATCGATTAAAACGTGAAAGCGCACACACATACACACATACAATAAATAGTGTCGCATTCATAATATTGACATAGATAGTGACTAGGTTTTAAATATTTATAGTAAGATTACGATCATTACGTAATTCATGAAATTTGAACCATGAATTTGTAACATAAACGTCTAATAATTAAACTTTTTGAGAATACAAACTCGTGTCTCTCTGGTCACTATTTAACACTCGGGAGTTCTGTTACCCATCTATGCGATAGTAAAATTGGCAACTATCTTAGATTATTTACATGCATTTCAAAGACCATTTATTTTCAGTGAATTTGCTGGTACTAAAAATGAAAGCAATGTATTATTATGGCACAATGAACCTCTTTCCGACAGTGCAGCAAACGTGAATATTTAAAATTTTGTCTAAAAATAGGCTTGGAATATCGACCATTGACTGCGACATGTTAATTCCTCCTCCCCACCTTGGGCGGTTTGATAAAAAACGTTTATTAATCATTAAAATAGTTTACGTTGTAGTTGTAGTAAATTATGCCGATTAATTTGATTTAATGCCATAATGTTTGATAGTAGTAAAATTCAAATTTATCGAGTGTAACATCAATGTTGAAAAATATCTCACAGTCAACAGTCACGCATTCTGTTTAAAAGAGAGCCGTTATACGAGACAATTGAGACTTCGAACACATCTGAAGGCGATATCTCAGATAAATCTCCGGAGCGTTATAAAATGGAAATAACAAATGTGAGATTTTTAATTATGTCAATTATTCGCAAATAGCCAAGAAAACGATAATAAGCAAAAAAAAATATCCAATTTTATAGTAATTACTGAAACTATTCTTACCTAGTTGACACATTTCTCTGCTAACAATTTACGTATTTAATTTTCAATAACGACATTTGTGTAGTTTTGGGCTGGTTTCCCTAATATGAATTATGTTTTTCTGTTTAACGTCACATCTAATTCAGATACAAAACATGGACACGCAAATCTTTAAAATAAATTATTCTAATTTTTGCTCATAAGGATAAGCATCGTCAGCTAGTATATTCATTGATACTTTTATTATCTATAATAGAATCAGAACATGACTGAAGTTTTGGTGTCATAAGTTTCATATTAATTGTTTTAAACGTTCCATCTATTGTGCCACACATTGGCTTCGATCGATTGATTAAAATGGCCCGGAGTGGTCAGGCCGTTAGGCGATCCAATCGAATGATAAATTGCAAAGTACCAAACTTCCCAATTTGGGCTCGGTTTCAACGAAATCTGGCGATGAGTTAACCGTTTTACAAACGATGTGGCTTTAGTTTAATTAGAGAGAGAGCTACATTAGTACATTGAAATTCCATATTTTGGGGCATTTTGTACTTAAAGACAAAACCAATTAGCGAAGTTACGCATCCACACTAATATTATTAATATGAAAGCGTTTCTGTTTGTTTTTTGTGTGTTTGTTTGTAAAATAATCCATTGACATGATTTTTTCGAAGTGACAGTATTAGGCCAGGAGTGTGATATAGGCAACCCTATGTCTCAAAAAAACTTTTCATTCCTACGCTGTAAATTAAACTGATACTTTTCGTTACGTGTATGGTCAAAATAATATGCTATTTTTTAGTTCGATATTCCTATGAACACATGATGTTTTATTCACTAGACTAGACATCATTAGTCCCTTGCGAAGCAATCGTTCCCAGTGTCGAGCTATCAAAAATCTTAATTTATTAAATACATACACATTCTGTTATATGAAGAATGAAAAGAAGCGAAATGAGTTGCATTTAATTAATTTGGGACTTAAATAAATTGGGATGAAATTAAATATAACGAGATGAAATAAAGTCTCAGTAAAATGGTGGTTATTTACCGAGAGTTTTCCAGTAGACTTTTTAAAAGAACCTGAGAAGATACAGCAATTTTGCTTCATTTTCCCACGTTTGTGCACTTTCACAGATGCTAAATAGTTAATAAAACACCATAATTACACATTCAAAGCAACTGCAGTAAACACTAAATAAACGAAAGAAAACAATTCACACAACTTCGCTCCTCGCTTTCCTACCAAAAAGTCCTACGCAAAGATCATTTAAAATTCAAAATCGTAATTTCAAATACTGCACATTGGTGAACGTTGCTAAGTAACCGTTGTTGTAGTAATCGTTTTTCGTTTTTGTTAAGTTTAAAGAAATATATTATATTCAGTTTAAATAAACTTAATTTTGTGGTTACTGATAAACACTTGAATATAATTTGTTCTCTACTACTAATACAACAAATCTATATAATAATATATAAAAATGAATTGCTGTTTGTTAGTCTCGCTAAAACTCCAGAACAGCTGGACCGATTTGGCTAATTTTGGTCTTGAATTATTTGTCGAAGTCTAGAGAAGGTTTAAAAGGTAGATAAATATGAAAAAGCTCGGAATTAAATAAAAATAAAAATTTTGTTTTTCCTTTGATGTGTCCCCGGTCGGACGGATTCCTTTTGTTTGTTTTAAGTTTATTTTATACAAAAGTTTAGGTCTGTTATTTATCGATTGAGGCACTACGAAGTCTGCCGGGTCAGCTAGTATGTAATAAATTTAAAGCAGCTGTGAAACAATGAAATACATCTATGGACTTATAAAGCTTCGATAATTTGTTTGGCTTTAATGCATTCCTAAACTATTCATCCGATTGTGATTAAACTTGGTATAGTGGTTATTAGCACTCCATGGAAGGACAGTACCATCAATTTAATAAAGTTTCGAGAAATATGTGATCTTCATTCAATTAACGATAGTTGTAGTGGAGCGTGACCGGGTACACTATTTATATACACAAATACATAATATTATACATATACATAAATATAACATTTGCACAATTATTTCCATTTCCCATTATGGTGCTATGGATGATGTTTGTCAAAGTTTATATTTGCTTATATAGATAGGATTTTTTACTTTGATATCCCAAGCACTTTGTCAGTTCACTGAACTTACGGAAATTTTAATTTCTTATTATGAAATTATAATAATATCCAATAATTAATACGTCGGTGAACATCACGTTAGGTTCTCGGGGCGTAACATTTCTAAATATGGAGAAGGTTCAAGTGCAGTGAAGGGCGGAACCTTTTATTCTTTTTTTTGTTGTACGCGTTAATGATTTTAAGTCTATTATCTATTTATCATCACAAGTTTCAGTGATGTAGCACAATGGCTATACCACCGTCATGATTGGAACGCATGACTGCTTCGCGGTAGAAATAGGCAGGATAGCGGATATGCGGTTTTATATTGGATATTAATTACAAATGCATCAAACTGGTTATTAATCTTATACGTAGTTAACTCAATATATGTTTATCATGGGTAAAGTTTACTTTTTCTTTTAAAATACGCAATTGCAATACGATTTGAATAATAAAGAACACATAAGAGACTTCTTTCGTGGAATTAAATAAGTTTCAACGATTTTCTGTGTTTTCAAAATTAGATAATAGTCACATAGACAAGTATCACATGGTCTGTATCGTAATCTTCCTGAGGGTCGCTAATGGTACTGTAGAGTGTGTTCTTATGATATTATTACTAGCTTTTATACGCGGTTTCATTGCCTTTATGTATTTAGAAGAACATCTACTCTCTACAACAAAATTATTTTCTGGACGAAAATAATGCTATGTCCTTTTCTGTACTTCTGACGACTTGTATGTGCATTTTATGGGTAGTCGTTTGAGTAGGTAAATGGTGAATGCTTATGAAACACACAAATTCAATTTCGCATTTGCAATATTATTTATGGATGGCAACCTTGAATCTCTCTTTACATAAGCTACTATGATCGTCGAACAAAACTAATAATAACTGGATTTAGTATTTATATTTATATATTAATGCGTGAAGCAAAAACTTTGTACATCTTTTTACGAAAATTGTGCGTACGGAGGACTATAAAATTTCACCCACTTATAGAATATAGAGGAGTGCAGAATATTAATATTTTTTTTACATTATGCATAAAAAATAGGTACAATAAATCAATAAACAAAAACATTACACACACTACCGTGTATTTGACATGTAGGTATAACGACGAAAGGAAGATCTTCCACAGACCGGGTGATATTGCTCGGTAGACCGATAGTCCGAATGTTTTTTTTAAACCTATTCTAGTAACCTCGGGGGGTTATTCTAGATTCACCGAGCTAGTAGGTGAGCTCACGGGGCTCAAATCTGACGATGTTGCTAACACGAACCCCAGCAAGAGCCATGCTTCGCAGAATCTACCACCGGATAGGAAACGCGACCCACTGAGAAGATCCGGCGAGAAACTCAGTGGGCTGTGTCTGTGGCTTAATTTACTCGCCGAGCCCTTCGTCGCAAGCGACGGGTTCGACGACAACGATGACCGGTGCTTGGGTTACCGTAAAAGCACCGTTAGAGGATCGGTAGGATCCGAGATGACGTGTTTTGGGTGACGTCGACTGTTTACCAATCTTAATCTAATCTTACGACTGTTTGCCAATTAGGCAATGTAGTTTACGGCGGCCACGATGAGAGGGCTCTCTTGTCGTGCCGCTTTATCGAAATGGCGCATTGATGCCGATTGTAGATACTTACTGATGGGCTCTAGGTCCAGGTCGGCGTTCCTGACGAGGCACCGACAGCTATCCTGCAAAAACGGGATTGAATGATTTGGAGGGGTTTCAAGTTAGTGCGGGCCGCTTGAGCGAACACTACACTTGCTTAAGTCATGACTGGGCGTATGCAAGTTTTGTAGAGTGTCACCTTATTTCTAAGGGACAATTTACTTCGCTTGCAAATCATCGGATAGCCCGAATGTTCTTGTTCGAAACTTGTATATATGCAAGCTTATCTTGAAAATGTTGTAAGCGTGATTCAGGCATATGTCAAATATCTTGTGTTATATGATAGCAGTCACAAGAAATACATATTAACTCTTTGTTTAATGTCAAACTTTTATTAGTCTGTAGATAGTCAAATTGAGAATAGATTAACATTTGTTAGTCTTTAGTATTATTTTTAATATCATTATATTGTAGTGTAGTCTTGACGAAATCTGTGATTATAGAGATACAATAGTCTTTGAGAATAAAAATTTAATAATGTTCAAACTTATAATTACAATTAATTATATTCGAATTTCGACTATTGGGCGACCACTAGTTTATTTAAAATTGTTTAACAGCTCAATTTGATAACTTTGATGGATTTCAAAGTCGACGAAACGAAGTACCTCGCCTTCAAATTTTTATTTGCAGTCGGATCAGTTCATAGGCTTTCAAATAACATTCTGCCTCTTACTTGCTGATTGAAGCATAATCGTATATATAAATAAAATTCTTCTGCGCTTGTATGTGATTGAACTCCTCCTAAATGGTTGAACCGATTTTGATGACATATTTTGTGTGTGTTCAAGATTCGTAAAGGCTTTAGATTAAATAATTCAGTTCACTACAAAATAATAGGTTTAGTTTTTTACATTTAAGTCACGTGGGCAAAATCTGTTGAGTCCGCTATTCCTACGTGAAAAATTGACGTTGAAAGTAAATACTAATTTTAAATAAGTAATACTCGTATATATATGTATATATTAGTAGTTATATAACTAGTGTTTGTATTAGCAGTATTACAACAATCACTTCAATAGAATTCGAAGTTTGTATAAATAAATCGAAGCCACACCGACCACACAGGCTTTATTAGGTCTCGGCTGAGGTTTACAAATTGTAAACTAAACAAATGGCAATTAAGTGAAACCATGAATGCAATTATAATTTGGTAGTTTGTACCAGTTGTTACCGCAGCTCTGTGAAACAATCATGGGCTGGATTTCGAAGGACAGTGAAATATGTAATGCAAATGAGATTTGAACTTCGTTCCTCAGGTGGAATTCACGTTCTGGTGATTATGGTCTCCGGTATTCTGTATTGTAACACCTGAGCTCTCTCTAAAATTTTGTATGCATAAAAATTTCATTTGTTGTTTTATTAATAATAATAATATAACTCTTTATTTAACACCACATGTACAGAGTAAGCATATAAAACAAATAATAGATGGTGACATAAATTGGCGGCCTTATCGCTGAAAGCGATCTCCTTCAGGCAACCTTGCAGGAAGAGGAATAAGCAAAGTGGACGGTGCTATATCCTAATAAACTTACATAAAAATATAAACTTATATACACATGTGAAAAATAAATGCAATATAAGATAGACTTACATACGATTAAATACAAATAAATACTAAAAATATGCAAGTAAATACAAAATAAGTAGCAACTTGTACAGTTATATCGTAGGAGCCATATTATTGTGCAAGGTAGTGCGATTTTAATCTGAACTTGAAAATTTCCGTCGAGGACGATTGTTTGATGCTAAGGGTAGTGCATTCCATAAACGGACTGCTTCAACCGTAAAGGAATGGGCATAAAATGACGTCCCGTGAGCCGGAAACTTCAGCATTAAATTCTCCGATGATCTAAGTGAAAATTTTATTGTCACATCTTTAATGATAATAATAAAATAAAAGTTTTTAATAAAAAAACAATATAGCTGCATTAAATGTACTTTATTACTTGTTTTACTCTTACAAACAAATTGAATAAAAAATTAATGTTCATAATAATTCAGATTACGAAGATCAGTTTTTTTCTAAATAATGCACCTAGCATGGACCATTTACAAAATTGTTGTTCAAGAAATAGTGTATACAAAAGATTTACAATGAATGTTTTTTAATTAAATGCTTGCACAAATATTCTTTATTCGCGAATACTTTACTGCACAGGAAGCATCTATCCGCATCTTCTATGTGTCTATGTAGAACGTGACTCTGCAATGCAGAAGTTGAATTGAAGAATTTATAACAAGACCTACATGTCGTACCGTTGAGCGGATGTATGGAAGTCAAATGATTATTTAGGCTCCGGCCTGTCGCGAAAGATCTCCTGCAACATTCACAACGAAATTCGGAATTTTCAGAGTGCTTATATTTGATATGGTTACGTAGAGCGAATTCCGAGTCATAGAACTGTCCGCAGTACATACACGGACTATCCTTATCGCGGCAAATAAAACGATGCGTCGACAATAAAGCGGCACTCTCGAACGTTTTGTAACAAGTCGTGCAACGATTCTGATACCTGTGCATGTACTGGTAGTGCTTTTGAAGGCTCATCCTTGAAGAATAATACTTCTTGCATAGCTCACAGTAGGCCTGCGATTGATTGGCCGGATGTTTGAACATAATGTGCATACGAAGCGTGCTCGCTGATTTGTAAGTTTTGTTGCACTGAATACATTGATGCCCTTCGAAAGTATCACCGTTACCCGTCGTCAATATGTCGTATAATACCGAAGCGGAATTCCGTAATTGTTCCATTTCAGAGTCCAACCTCACAATTTCCACTTTTATTTCAGCGTCTTTCAACTTGATATTCATGTTCATGCAAATTGTATTTACGAGAAAAATACAGAAACGTCAATCATGTTACAAAAAAAATGGTTTTTTTTTGTTGACAACGTATCGTTACTGGCCAGTGTCATTTTTTTTGTGAGTTCTTATGTCAATGTGATTGTTGAGTGATAAAAAATTATCAATAGATCTAAGTATATAAAAATTGGCAATGACTAAAACAGCTCACTACTTTTTCTTTTATTTGTTAACCTTCTCTGAGTTTTATTAGTAAATTTTGATTATTGATTATTATAATTATTATGTATTATATTATTGACGAGATTCATTTATCAATGAAAAACATGGAAACAGTTTTTCTCTTCGCCTTTACTTATATCTTTATAAAATATATAATATATATCTTTATAAAAAAACAAAAGAGAAAATGAAGTAGGTACATAAAGTTAATCTTGATATTGAGGAGTCAGCGATTATTGTCGGAATTCGACGAGCGAACGAAGGCTAGATTAAATAAATAATGACTCGATCGGTGAATCGAAACTCAAATAAATGGGTCTAAATCCTCCTAAAAACCTATTCCTGTTTTTTATTCTAGACTATAACTGACTGAATTTATTATATCATTTCGTACAGTTTAAAATTTATTTATAGATTTTAGTAATTATAACAGTAGCGGTTAATTAAAACGAAATGATCTACGTCCCGAATACACGATATTATTCAATCATTTTATGGCGTTGAATTAAAACTCACAAAGAGAACGAGTTCCGAAATTACTCAGTATTTGGAGCAAAATTACGCATCAATAAATTCATATGGTGTTTATGCAAATATAATCACATGCGTGTGAGAATCGTGAGCTTTAGGGTTCACAATTGTGTGAAATACATCGAATGAAATTTTCAGTAACGAAAAGATAAATTGTGGTTGGTAATGTGTGAAATAAATGTATTAAATGTACTCTATTATATATAGAAAGAAATAATTTCTAACATTTTTGTATTACTATGTTATCAGTTTTAAGATGTATTCATGTGTAAAGAGCAACATCATTTCACTAAAAGCACTCGTAATTGAATAACTGTAGCTAATTAACGTAATCTATTTGTTTTGTATTTTTATTTACAAATTACAATGGTGACGATATTCGACAATGAATTTGGAATTGAGTAATTATTACAGGTCTTTTTTTTGGAACGAAGTTCCTTATGGGACGATTCGGATGTGTACCCTAACCGGGAAAAAACGTCCGTAACGTAAGATTTTTATTAGTAATGCACAGTGTACGATTTAACTTTGTAATATCGTCCAAAAAATAACATATTTTTTTTATTTTGGAAACTTTAAAACCCGTACTTTGGTTTCGACTCAGAACCGATTCCAAATTCACGATTCTCGTGTTGCTACGATCGCTGTGAATGTTCGGTGTGTCCGTGTTTGGTGTATCGTCTGGTTGTTTATCGGTATCGGAACGCAGTGAGAACGGCAGCGGCACTACGATCGCCGCCTGGACGGACCAACAGACGGCTCACGCGCAACGAGAGTCGCTACCATTCCGGTGAGTCACTAAATTGTACAGTAACACGAGGTCCGACGGCTTAGTGCGAGTTTTTTAACGTTCTCGACCCCGTAAAAGTTAACCCGATTTTGTATGCAGTTGGAAAAGCGCCCCTAGCGGCAAACGTAGGCAAAAATGAGCTAACTTTTACGCTATCGAGAACGTTAAAAAACTCGCACTAAGCACACCGAACACATTACGATGACGTTATGTCACCTATACATTGCATACATGTATCCTATCTGTTTTCATATATTTGGCATTGATAGACGAACGACAAAACTTGAAAATTATATTCGAATTTGTGGTTTTTCGTTTTTTTGTTGTTGTTGTTCTATGTGTATGGTGACAGATATGATTTGATTTGTGGGCAGCGTGTTCGTAACGTCGTCTGGATAGTGTGTCGGACCACAGCCCTGTAGACGTGCGTCGGCTGGTGTGATGTCATATCTTGTTTGTTCTTAATCGGTTGGTGAGGTGCTGGAAGAGCTGGTTGCACTTTTGTCTTGTGCTATCGTTTACTTCTTCTATTTTCTATACTTTTATTTTATTATAATTTAAATTGTTTCTTAATATTACTATTACTTTCGTATTTATTTATATCTTCTATCTTCTTTCTAACTAACATGACGAACCAACGTCATGTTAGTTTGAATCGATAGTTACGCATTGATTTTAAACTAAAAATAAAAATGTCGTATCGTCTAATAGGTATTACGGT
The DNA here is from genome assembly GCF_030267445.1 of Bombyx mandarina. NCBI lineage: Eukaryota > Metazoa > Arthropoda > Insecta > Lepidoptera > Bombycidae > Bombyx > Bombyx mandarina. The sequence goes on from NC_143208.1 coordinate 4,049,097, forward strand.
TCCTTATTAATTTCTTATTTATACTGGTCATTCTTACTGGTAGTAGGACCTCTTGTGAGTCCGCGCGGGTGGGTACCACCACTCTGCCTATTTCTGCCGTGAAGCAGTAATGCGTTTCGGTTTGAAGGGTGGGGCAGCCGTTGTAACCATACTTGAGATCTTAGAACTTATATCTCAAGGTGGGTGGCGCATTTACGTTGAAAATGTCTATGGGCTCCAGTAACCACTTAACTCCAGGTGGGCTGTGAGCTCGTCCGCCCATCTAAGCAATAAAACATAAAATTAAAAATATAATTATAACATAAATTATGAGATTTGGAGTTTTTTGCTCATTTAACGATTCTTTGTTACACCAAACTTCTGTTCGGTTTTCTTTGTGAAGTATTCTAGTTTCTTTGTATTCTAGTTTATAAAAGAAATTAACTTAACTTGACCGACAATTAATTTAGACCTTATTTATTAACAAATAAAGCGGTGACCCAATTTTTTCATGATTTCAACTATCGAAAAAAATATTGACATTTCCCTTTTTGAACACAAACAAATGAAAACATTCATGTTTTTTTTAAATAAACGTATATCGGATAGATGTTTTAATTCGATTGTAAAATTGTGAAGCGAAGTCAATATCGGTAATCTTTATCTTAATATAATTTGACGACCCTGCTAATTGATCGCGCAAACTATTACCAGCAATGATCGCAGCATAGATTAGCCGCCGCAGATATTATCTCCGCGAGAAGCTTTTCATCACGTTCGGTTAAATGTCACGTACGAACTAAATTGCGAATGCGAGTGATATTTTTGGAAACCGAAAATAACGATCCGTTGGCCGCCGTACTTTGTATAGTCTAGAAACAGCTGAGGTTCAATACGCTTCAATGACGTAAATGTTACCTGATTTTTCAATATACTTTTAATCTTTGTTTAGACTGATTAACCTTGAATGTAAAATGATAATACTTAGAATAGAATTGCTCAAATTGCAGACATTGATCTTACATCTGACTGATCTCACTAAAACAACAAGGTCAATTATAGATCTATACTTATATCACTTCGGGACGTTACTTAATAGAATTTTTCAGGGAGTCTTGCCATGCCACAATCACGCTTAAGTATCAAGACGTTAAAATATTCAAATGTAAATAAATTATATTTACTTCCAATTCTATAATATAATTGTGTCTGAAGCAGCCTACCTTTTTATTATTTATTGCTAAGATGGGTGGACGAGCTCACAGCCCACCTGGTGTTAAGTGGTTACTGGAGCCCATAGACATCTACAACATAAATGCGCCATCCACCTTGAGATATAAGTTCTAAGGTCTCAAGTACAGTTGCAACGGCTGCCCCACTCTTCAAACCGAAACGCATTACTGCTTCACGGCAGAAATAGGCGGGGTGGTGGTACCTACCCGCGCGGACTCACAAGAGGTCCTACCACCAGTAAAATGGTATCGATATCGTACGTAGTTTTTTATTCCCGTTCATTCGTATTTCCATGAAATAAAGTAGAATTTAATACTGCTCCTGACAAATTTAAGCGGATTAACAAAATAAAAAAAATGAGCTACTAAAGAAATGGGCTATGAATTTTCCTGCGAGTGGGTTGTACTTTTAATGTTCCATTTATTCACTCTCGAAGACGCTTTGAGGTATTAGGATTGTGTTAAAATTCTTTAATCGAACTTTATTCAGACTTGCACACGTGGATGAACACGTATAATAAATACACAAGTCAGCGAGCGGCGTCTTGCAAACTGAGTGCATCTGTTGCACATGTGCCTGAGTGATTCTTTATTATATACGAACACTCGTAGCTCTCATTCGTGTTTTGTTCGCGGATACAATTTTTCGAATTCCCCTCCCCGTATTAGATATGAAATAATTCACCTCAAAAATTTGTTAAATAATAAGATTAGTCGTCTAGAGTAGTTGAAGTTGAAACACGAATATGTATCCTGAAAATAATAATAAGATACAGAACCTTAGCGCGGTGTCACTCAACGGGTTCAGCTGCAAAATTACATCAAAATCTATACCGCCGCTTTAGAGAAGCTCAGAAATAAGCTTACGTACAAAAGAATTAAATAATTACTAGCTAGTGAAGAAAAGTGTTAGTGTTTTGAAAATGTCACATAATTTTTCTAAAATTATATTATGTTATAAAAATAAAACAGCTTCCCGTTCAATTGTTTTTTTTTTTGTATAAATATTACTATAATATAGTATTGAGTATAAAAGCTAGCCTATGTTAATATCCTGACCTAAAAATATTACTTTAAAAAAATCACGTTTATCCGTTAGTTTGTTTTGACGTGAAAGAAGGACAAACAAACACACAAATACACTTTCAAATTTGTAATATTGAGTACCAATGTACATCGTAGGTACATAACAGAAATGCCCCTCAGTTCTCCATCCGGTGTTAAATTTGTAATTCAGAACAATTAAAATACACATTGCATTTTCCGTTTTAAAGAGTTACTTGTATCACACATTCTCTGGTTCATAAAGTACCAATCGATTTGTAAATCCGGCCGTAAATATAGTAACAGACCGGCGAACGCAATGTCATATATATGTACTTATATAATACTAGCTGGACCCCTCTGCTTCGCTGGGCATTTAAAATTAACATTATTATTTCTCACCCCCACAAAGATTCTCATCATTAAAGTCCCGCAACTGGTATAGAAAGTTCAACACTCATATAAATATTAGCCTATCAATTAAGTACATGTATTTTCTACATGAGTACCAAGTTTCAAATCAATCGGATGCATGGTTCAGTA